>NC_064561.1:122988197-123304030 GCF_937001465.1 Orcinus orca
TGTCTGAAACTGTAGACTTTTAGAAAATATTTGTAGCATATTGGAAACTAGTTGCTGATCAGGGCATCCTTGCCCCCTTTTTTAAAAAAACTAACCCAGAAAACGTGAAATTTGGGTAAATTAAAATTGAATACTGAAATGGCATCAGAGACAATTAACTGTGTATCATTTTATGTAAGTCTTTAAGAGAAGAGGATGGAGAAAAATGATCAACTGTTTTGTTAATAGAGGCATTTGAAGTGAATGGAGATATTTTTTAACTCAGCCTTAAAAATAAGCTGAACAGGGACTTCCCTGGTGGCGCAGTGGTTAAGAATCCGCCTGCCAATGCAGGGGACACGGGTTCAAGCCCTTGTCCGGGAAGATCCCACATACCGCGGAGCAACTAAGCCTGTGCACCACAACTACTGAGCCTGCGCTCTAGAGCCTGTGAGCCACAACTACTGAGGCTGCATGCCACAACTACTGAAGCCTGTGCGCCTAGAGCCCATGCTCTGCAACAAAGAGAAGCCACCACAATGAGAAGCCCGCGCACCGCAACCAAGAGTAGCCCCCACTCGCTGCAACTAGAGAAAACCCATGCGCAGCAACGAAGACCCAACACAGCCAAAAATAAATAATTTTTAAAAAAAGAAAAAAGAAGCTGAACGAATGGAAACATTATACATTTTAAAAGATACTGAGGCCATGTCTACATTTGACCAAGGAGGCAGTTTAGCATAGTGGTTAGGAGTGGAGAATTCAGGAGTTTGCCTGAGTTCCAAACCCAATTCTGTCACCTGCTCAAATAGGTTATCTTGGAAGTCACTCACCTGCTCTGTGCCAAGGTGTGTCTACATCATAATGTTGAGGATTAAGTGAGATAGTACATGCAAAACATTTGAAATTGTGTGTGGTACATAATAAATGCTCTCTAAATTGTAGCTACTATTATTCTAACTAGCTTGGCCAAAACAAACACTCCCCCCCCCACTTATTACTCCAGTTTGGTTGTTATGAACGTGCATGAGACAAGCCCATTTCACTGGTTTAGAGGTAGGTCTCTGCATTAAGTGGTCAATGTGAACATCTTACAGTTCTTTTTTGTTGCATAATTCTTACCACCATGGTTCTCACTGCCATGACCATTAATGTATGCCAGGGCGGGTAGTGAACACTGCAGGAAGGAAGGGTCTCTGAACAGTCCCCTAGGTGCCTACGTTAAAGAAGCTGATTAGAGGGCTCTGCTTCATTCCTATCAGCCTGGAGCCCAGACTTTTGCCCTAATAAAAACACCCATTACCTTGCCATAGTAAAACCAGGGCATTTCATGAACTTGTGTGATTATTGAAAAATCATTTTCCGTGAACATCATCAGTCATGATTTAGATATTGACATTTTGCAAGTGGAATCAACAGTCTAATGAAGAGAATATCGCTCATACAGCTAAACTATACCATATGCTTAATCCAAAAAATAGGGGAAATTCATAGATAACAGATTGCAATGTATCTTTTTTATGTGCAGTTCGTGAGTGGACTGTGTGACTTGGCTGTATTTGGTGCTGATACTTTTCTAAAAAGAGACCCTCACATGGAAGAGAATATCGTAATACATCTTGGAAATTAAAGTTATAGCTACACCAGTGTATTTCATAAGGGGAACTCTTGCCAGCAAGAGGGATAGATAGGAATATTAATGTTTCATTTTATCTACATATTATTCTTGTATCTGTATCTAGGTTATAGTCTTGTATCCGTGATTATATTCTTTCCATGTTTACAGAGTCAGGATCCGAATTTTGCAGCAAAAGGTGTTGTCTTTGTTTTTAAGCTATTAGCTTATTTAGCACTTAGTGTATAGCCCAAGCACTTTATATATGTTTCCCCATTTAATTCTCATAACAACACTGTATGTAGGTGTTTTTTATCCACCTTCTGCTAGAGAGAAAAACAAGGCTCAAGTTTATATAACCTTGTGGAGTTGAGATGCAGACCCTGAAAGGTTATGCTCTTAAAGACAGCGCAGGGCTGCATGTGAGGGAGTGAGGCCTTTGGAATTGGTGGGAAAAATGACCATAAACTGTTGAAGCAATTGACATTGTCCACTTTCTAGTGCTTCAGTTGTGTGGAAATGAAACTTTGGAACAGTATGATATACAAAAGAATCATGAAATGCCACAATAATTGTAGCATTACCTGTAAATATATAGATACATATAGAAGATAAAAGTTAGCACACTATAGTATAGCAATAATCAATCCCATGAACATTTTATGAGCTTCATGAGGCCACTATTCTACAAGATTGTGATGATCACAAAGTTGATATTGCTGAAAAGTGTTATGAATATAGAAAACACACTTTTTTTTTCTCTCTAGCTCACTTTGGTACACACACCTTTGAGGAAGAAATTGGATCACCTGCTAAAAGTTCGTGTTCAAGGTACTTATACAGGGACATATAAAGAAAGTGAATGTAGGAAGTTGTCAATAGATTTCTTAAGGTATTTTCTGGCGCACTGACTTCCTTTCAAGAGGAAGTCATTATCGTTGTATATGGACTCATTACATAAGCACCCGAAAACTTAGCACCCATCTTTTGCTCTACAGAAAAAAAAAAATCAAGAATTTAGAACATACAATCAAATATGGTGACCTTATATAACAAGGCTTGAAATTAGCAATCCTCATCCTAAGAAGTGTGTTAGGATCAGCTGCATTTGTGTGTGTGTGTGTTTGTTATTGAAGTACAGTTGCTGTACAGTATTATATAAGTTACAAGTGTATACTATAGTGATTCACAATTTTTAAAGGTTATACTCCATTTATGGTCATTATAAAATATTGGCTATATATTGTTGTACAATATATCCTTATAGCGTATTTTATACATAATAGTTTGTACCTCTTAATCCCCTACCCCTGTATTGCCCCTCCCCGCTTCCCTCTCCCCACTGGTAGCTGCTAATTTGTTCTCTGTATCTGTCAGTCCACTCCTTTTTTGTTATATTCACTAGTGTGTTGTATTTTTTTAATTCTCTAATTGAAGTATAGTTGATTTACAATGTTGTGTTAGTTTCTAGTGTACAGCAAAGTGATTCAGTTATATATCTATCTATAGATAGATAGATAGATTTTCTTTTTTAGATTATTTTCCATTATAGGTTATTACAAGATAATTGCATGTAGTTCCCTGTGCTATACAGTAGGACCTTATTATTTATCTATTTTATATATAGTAGTTTGTATCTGATAATCCGAAACTCCTAATTGATCCTTTCCTACATATTTCCCCTTTGGTAACCATAAATTTGTTTTCTACAAATGTCTGTGAGTCTGTTTCTGTTTTGTATATAGATTCATTTATATAATTTTTTAGATTCCACAAATAAGTGATATGAGATATTTGTCTTTCTCTGTCTTACTTCACTTAGTATGATAATCTCGTATGTTAGTATCTTAGTATGATAATCTCCATCCATGTTGCTGCAAATGGCATTATCATTTTATGGCTGAGTAATATTCTATTGTGAAATATATATATATATGTGCATATATGTCACATTATATAAATATGATATGTATACTACATCTTCTTTACCCATTCATCCATCAGTGGACATTTAGGTTGCTTCCATGTCTTGGCTATTGTAAATAGTGCTGCTATGAACATTGGACTGCTATCTTTTCGAATCAGAGTTTTCATCTTTTCAGTATATATGCCCAAGAGTGGGATTGCTGGATCATATGACAACTCTGTTTTTAGTTTTTTAAGGAACCTCCGTACTGTTTTCCATAGTGGCTGCACCAATTTACATTCTAACCAACAGTGTAGGAGGGTTCCCTTTTCTCCACACCCGCTCCAGCATTTATTATTTGTAGACTTTTTAATGATGGCCATTCTGACCAGTGTGATGTGATGCCTCATTGTGGTTTTGATTTGTATTTCTCTGATAACTAGCAAAGTTGAGCATCTTCAATATGCCTATCGGCCATTTGTATGTCTTCTGTGGAGAAATGTCTATTTAGGTCTTGTGCCATTGTTTGATTGGGTTGTTTGGGTTTTTTGTTATTGAATTATATATTGAGTTTGTATATTTTGGAAATTAAGCCCTTATTGGTTGCATCATTTGCAAATAGTTTCTCCCATAATGTAGGTTGTCTTTTCATTTTGCTGATGGTTTCCTTTGCTGTGCAAATGCTTATAAGTTTGATTAGGTCCCATTTGTTTCTTTTTGTTTTTATTTTTATTGCCTTGAGAGACTGACCTAAGAAAACATTGGTACGATTTATGTCAGAAAATGTTTTGCCTATATTCTCTTCTAGGAGTTTTATGGTGTCATGTCTTATATTTAAATCTTTAAGCCATTTTGTGTTTATTTTTGTCTGTGATGTGAGGGAGTGTTCTAACTTCATTGATTTACATGCAGCCGTCCAGCTTTCCCAACACCGCTTGCTGAAGTGTTGCATTTTTTAAGATTCCATATAGAAGTGATATCATACAGTGTTTGTCTTTCTCTGTCTGACTCTTTTCACTTAGCATAATACCCTCCAAGTCCATCCATGTTGTTGCAAATGGCAAAATGTCATTCTTTTTTAGGGCTGAATAGTATTCCATTACATTTATACACACCACATCTTCTTTATCCATTCATCTGTTGGTGGTTAATTGCTGCTGTCAACATTGGGTGTATGTATCATTTTGAATTAGTATTTTTTTGATATATATCCAGGAATGGAATTGCTGGGTCGTATGGTACTTCTATTTTTAGTTTTTTGAGAAACCTCCATACTGTTTTCCACAGTGGCTGCACCAATTTACATTCCCACCAAAAGTGTATGAGGGTTCCCTTTTCTTCACATCCTCACCAACATTCGTTATTTGTGTTCTTTTCGATGATAGCCATTCTGACAGGTGTGAAGTGTTATCTCGTTGTGGTTTTCATTTGCATTTCCTTGATGACTAGTGATGTTGAGTATCTTTTAATGTGCTTGTTGGCCATCTGCATTTCTCTTTGGACAAATGTCTATTCAGTTCTTCTGCCCATTTTTAAATCCGGAGAATCAGCTGCATTTTTGACAAGGATGCCAAGATAGTTCAATTGGGAAGAAGAATCTTTTCAGTAAATGTTACTGGGATAACTAGATATTCACATGCAAAAGAATGCAGTTGGATTCCTACCTCACAGAATACACAAAAATTAACTTAAAATGGATCATAGACATAAATGTAAGAGCTAAAGGCATAGCAATCTTAGAAGAAAGCATAAGGGTAAATCTCTATGGCTTCGCATTAGGCAGGTATTTCTTAGATAAAATACCAAAAGCAACAAAAGAAAAAATAGTTAAGCTGTACTAAACCAAAATTTTAAACTTTTTTTCTGCAAATGATACTATTAAGAAAGCAAAACACAACCCACAGAATCAGAGAAAATATTAACAAATCATATATCTGATACAGGATTTGCATGCAGAATATATTAAGAATTCTTGCAACTCATCCAAAGAAGTTATACACATGGTCAATATGCACATGAAAAGGAAAATGTAAATCAAAACCACAATGAGATACCACTTTGTATCAGTTAGGATGGCTATAATAAAAAAGATAGACATCCGTAAGGGTCACTAATAAGAGGATGTGGGGAAATGGGAATACTCATACATAGCTGGTTAGAGTGTAAAATTAGCAGGTCCTTAAAAGTTTAAATGTAAAGTTACCATAATCATATGGTAACTCCTAGGTATATACCTAAAAGAAATGAAAACAAGTGTCCATACAAAAACTTATATATAAATATTCATAATAGCCAAAAAATGTAGAAACAACTCAAATGTCCATCAAATGAGTAGATAAAGAAAATGTGATACATCCATACAATAACATTCAGCCATATAAAGGAATTAAGTATTGATACATGCTATAAAATAGATACACCTTGAAAACATTATGAATTGTATAGTTTGTAAGTTATATTTCAGTGAAGCTAATTTGACAAAAATCAGCTTGGGTACTTTTATAAATCTTTATGCCTAGGCTGAACGTAGATCAATGAGATCACTCTCTTATGGTGGAACTCAAGCATCAGTATTTTATTTTATTTTTTTTTTGCGGTACGCGGGCCTCTCACTGTTGTGGCCTCTCCCGTTGCGGAGCACAGGCTCCGGACGCGCAGGCTCAGCAGCCATGGCTCACGGGCCCAGCCACTCCGCGGCATGTGGGATCTTCCCAGACCGGGGCACAAACCCGTGTCCCCTGCATCGGCAGGCGGACTCTCAACCACTGTGCCACCAGGGAAGCCCAGCATCAGTATTTTTTAAAGCTTCCCAGGTGATGGCATTGTGTAGCCAAGGTTGAGACTCATTGCTCTAAAATTAGCTCTAATCTAAATGAGTTTCTGATTTAGGAAACTCCAGAAGAGTTCAGATCCGAGGTAAGAAGACTCTAGATTTCCCCATCTTGCTACTCAGAGTGTGGTCTTCAGACCAGCAACATCAGTATCACTTGGGAACCTGTTAAAAATGTAGATTCCTGGGCTCCCCTCACCCCCCGGGCTCTGTAAATCAGAATCCACAGTTTAATGAGATCCCCAAGTGATCTATATTTTGAGAAGCACTGCTCCAGGTCAGTGGTTCTCAATCTTGGCTGAATGTTGAAATCATCTGGGAGTTCAAAAAAAATATTGACACCTGGGTTCCACCCCCAGTGATGCTTCTGGTGTGAGGTACAGCATCTGTATTTTAGAGGTTCCTCAGGTGATTCTAATGTGAGACAAAGAGAGAATAACTGATGTAAACATACTGTTTGGGGGACATTTAATGGTGAAAGAAGAAAAGATAGTTAAAAATAAAATTTATGGGCTTCCCTGGTGGCGCAGTGGTTGAGAGTCTGCCTGCCAATGCAGGGGACATGGGTTCGTGCCCCGGTCCGGGAAGATCCCACATGCCGCAGAGCAGCTGTGCCCGTGAGCCATAGCCGCTGAGCCTGCGCATCCAGAGCCTGTGCTCCACAACGGGAGAGGCCACAACAGTGAGAGGCCCGCGTACCGCAAAGAAAAATAATAATAATAAAATAAAATTTATTTATTTAGTTTTTGACATAAAGGTAGAGGAACATGCATAAGCAAGTGGAAATTATTGATGACAAAAATTTGCAGAGGTGTGGGGAAGGAACGGGAGTACAGCAACAGTAGGGAAGGTTTACCCTAAAAAGATACAAAAAAAGAAAAAAAATGATCAAGCATTTTCCCCTCCAGGTACAGGAGTGTGATCTTTTATATGATTATTAAAGACTACTCAAATTTAAGTGGCCAATGGTTTGTGAGGTTTTTTTTTTAAGGACATTTTATTTATTTGTTTGTTTGTCTATTTATGGCTGCGTTGGGTCTTCATTGCTGCACACGGGCTTTCTCTAGTTGTGGCGAGCAGGAGCTAATCTTTGTTGTGGTGCACAGACTTCTCATTGCGGTGGCTTCTCTTGTGGAGCACGGGCAGGCAGGCTTCAGTAGTTGCAGCACATGTGCTCAGTAGTTGAGCACGCAGGCTCAGTAGTTGTGGTGCACAGGCTTAGTTGCTTCGCGACATGTGGGATCTTCCCGGACCAGGGCTCGAACCTGTGTCCCCTGCATTGACAGGCGGATTCTCAACCACTGTGCCACCAGGGAAGCCCCTGTGAGTTCTTAAGGGAAGACTGTTTTTAAACTGCACTGGAAAATATGTGGCTACTTCTGAACTTACCTTTCTTTTAATATATATATAAAAAAAGAGTGTTTATTAATCCAGTGGTAGATATTCCTTCCCAATAACCAGAGTACCAGTGTCCCAATATCGGTGTCCAGTTTCTCAGTTCTGGGGAAATTGAATTCCTACAGACGGTGGGAGCTGAGCTGAGTCGGGGGTGTTCTTCCTGGGTGTGTCATTTGGGCCTGAAGGATTCCCCTCACCAACAATGGGCCTCACCTTGTAATGACCAGTGCCTCTCTACCCGTAACTGGTCTTTGCAGAATCACTTTAAATACTCTAAAGTATTCCCTAGGCAAAGTTATGAAGCTTTGCAGAGCGGGTCTTTGCGATCTCTCATTTCATCCCGCACCCTCCCCATCCCTCCCACCAGCCTTATTCTGCACATGTTCTTCTCCAGGTGACTTGGGTCCACTTCTCTGTTCCAGCATCACTATACTATGCCCTTGTCTCCACTGAAATTCGCCACATGGAGTTGATGTGTGTAGTGTGTGTGCGCGTTTAAGTGCTTTAGTGAGTCTCTGCTAACTTGGTGCGTAACTATTAAAGGAAACCCACAGTCTCTTCTCCCTTCTTTCCTTCTCCCTCTTCTTCTTCCTCCTCATCTCCCTTTTCTCCCTCCCTCCTTTCTCCCTAACATCTCCCTCTCTTTCCTCTTATTCCCTCCATCTCAGGCACTGAGGTTCTGAACCCTTTACCAAAATGAAAAGAAGTGACTTAAGTGGTGAGACATGAGAACCCAGTGACCCTAAAACCATTACTGTTTTTGCTAAACGCAAGCCTGATCTTAAACATACAGGGAAATTTCTACACTCCTGAGAGGGAAATTACATGATCAGTTATTATCAGTATGAGATAGCACATATGTGGGTAGCATGCGATTAAATTCCAAAATTCAACTAATGCATTTAAATACTGCAGAACTACCTTGTAGTTCTGGATAGTTTTCCTGTCTTTAAACTCCCAAACTCTGTAAAATATCTGAGTTTTCTCTTTGTTATACTTTTTAATGTCTTTATGGAAGCATAGAAATTTTTACAAGTTCTATACTTTAAAAAAGCTTAAAATTTTCCTGATTACAGTAATAATGCATGCTAGTTATATAAAGCACTGTAGAAAATAAAAGTCTTTTGTAGTTCACCCCACCCATCCCCCTATCCCAGCTAACAGTTGGGTGTATATTTTTCCATATTTCCATTATTACCATCTTCCCTTCCCACGTATGTATGCCTCTTTTAAAAAAACTCACCTGGAAATATTTCTAAAATCCATCACTTTCCAAAGGACTAGTTCCAGGGAATTGGTACATGACCTTGTCTAGGGATTTTAGTAACTTTTAACATTTTGATGGGGAGTAACCCAAGATTTATGATACTTTATTCAGTTCCCTTAAATGTACATTTGGTTTTCTTGATTTATTTAATAACTTGGAGTCCCTAGGGTGTTTGGTTATTGTTTTAATCACTTGTCTTCTATTGTATTTCCTTGGCATATATCTCCAGCCACATCCTTGTCAAAATATTCTGATTCGTACATTTTAAAAAGTAGCATCACAGCGTACTTAGGAAGGTTGGTTGGCTTTTGTTTTTTTCATCATGATTTGTATCATGATGATTCTGCCTGTGATGATTTTTCCCAGCAAATAATTCATCACTGGGATTACTCACAACCTTTAGTGTTCAAAATTCATCTCATCTTATTAAGTTCCCTTATTTTGCAATATCTGTGGCTCTTCTGAATAATGAAAAATGAAATAAATGAATAATATACAGATAAACTTTCTTTAAAAGTTATTAGAAAAATATGTTTTATTTAACCATGCCTAATACTTTGGGGGTATTCCTGTGAGCTCTGCTTTTAAAGATGAGAAATTTTGGGGCTCCTCCTTCTTTCTTGCCTTTTTTTGGATTGAATGAATTTTGTTTTGTTCTTCTGTGGTCCAGAAAAGTCCTATCTTTGTTTTTAAAATTTTAACATGCAAATTTCACTTAGCTAAATCTAAATTTAATGAACAGCTTTACCCTCTTCCAAACAATACAAAGACTTTAAAATGCTTTCATTCTGATTTCCCCTCCTGACTTACTTGCTCTTTTTATCATCCAGGTTTTAGCTCTGTTTGCTTGTTTTTAACCCTACAAATTAGACACCATCATCATCATTCTGTTAAGATTTTCTCACATTCACCATTTTCTTTGCTCATCATCCCTACTTGCATTCAGAGCTTCCAGGATCAAACCCTAGTTCCTGTCATTTTGGACTGGTTGACAGTCTCATGGTATACAGGTAGTTAGTTAAATGCCTCAGGAAGAAAATGAGGAATCCAGGGAAATATTGCCCCCCCCCACCCACATAGTGCTGCCCCCAGGCCTAGAGGCATCCCTGCATATTTCCCTCTCACTGTCTAGTTAGTGGGTTTTATGGAATAGAGAGGGAAAAGGAAATCTTTTAGAATTCTAAAGTTAAACATATTCACTTTAAAGGACTGTCACTTATTCTGAGATTGTATTCATCCTACCTTTTGTTGCTATTAAAATTACCTTTATTTTATGGTAATGGTAGTTGAAAGTTTTTTGGTTTTGTCTTTAATTCACGAATTTTGTTTTAACATTTCCTTACTTGGCAAATACAACGCTGCCAATCGTAATCCAGATTTTTTGAAAATTTATGGGTCCTTGAAATCCCAAGCCACTGCTGTAGACAACTAGCTGTGCATTTGGGGTGTGGACATTGAACCACCTGAAAACACGTCCTCTTATTTTCAGGGGCCTTATTGGTTATTCCCATGTGGACAAATCCTATGGTGTTAATGGTACTTTGCAACCTTTTATTGGATTATCAAGTAGTCCAACGATTGAAGTTATATCTAACAACTTCTTCCATAAGGCTGAGTCTATACTAGCAAAATGACATGGGTGCCTCATGCACACCCGGCATACATCTGGTGGTGTTTATGCTCCCAATTTTTAAAAAACACCCACTACCCATTGTGTGGCCAGTAACTTACCATGGGCCTTTCTCATTTGTAACATGAGGGCGTTGGACTAACTGATCTCCAAGTTCTTTTCAACAGTAATGTAGGTTGTGATTGTATTTGCACATACAGTTTTTAAAAATCTTAAAGAAGTATAACTATTTCACATGTAGTTGTATTACATGCAAGTTTCACGTTGTAAATTTAGATGTGGAAGACATTCGTTTTTCTCATGCAGGCTAATATTTAAAGGGCATGTCGCATCTGTGATATGGGCGCCGCCATCTCGGCAGGTGCTCTTTCTTCATTTCCCTATGAGTGTTCAGCATGAAGTCTACACTGGATGACTTGAGTTCTCATTTCACTGCTGTAACGAATGGTCATGTTTAAGTACAGCCAGATTATTTATTGCAGAGGGTCACAGGACTCATTTTTTAATTGTCACGTGCTTGACCTTAAAGTTGTTATGTAAACATTCAGTCATTGTGACAATATAGACAAGTGATGACTACTTGAAGATGCACAACCACACATTTTGGAGGCCTCTGAATGCATGACCAAGTTGTTAACTGCCAGGTTTGTTATTTCCTGTAAATATGAGGAAAGGAAGTATTAAAATCATTGATACCCATTTGAGAAAGGAAATTAACATTTTCTAAAAAATTCTTTTCTAGTGAAGGAAGCCCGTCCCCCAGAATGGAGCTGCTGCACAATATCGATCCAAACTTTGTAGATGTTTCACCATGTGAGTACCTTGTTTATTGCTACTAATTTAAATACTGTTGGCTCACAAAGACAGTTTTATTACCTAGTGTCTCTCTAGCCTAATTCTCTTTCTCCACTTGAGTTTGCTATAAAGGTAAACAGTTCTCCATGGTACCTGTTGTTCCAATCTCACTGTGGCTTTGGTGCCACAAAGGGTGAGTGCTGCTGAATGGCTTATATGACCTTATAAGCCATTTCCCTCTCCATGACTCAGTTTTCCCATCTAGAAAAGGAGAACCCATGGGATCTCTGAGCCTCCTTCTAACTGTAAATGTCATGCTGTTGTTGCCCTGTTCTTACCTGAGAGTGTCAGAGCCTCCTTCTAGAAAACTCAAGGTCAAATAAGCCACCGCATCATCTGATCAGGCTGGTCAGGTGCTGCCCAGACCTGCTGGGTCTCATAAACCCATGATTTCCCTGGCAAGGCTGCAATTTAGCTTGATTCTGCCTACTGCCTAAATTAACCCATAGGGAACCCTATTAATTCCTGCAGAGAAAGAGGCCATGTGGTGCTTTCACATCCCCACAGGTTGTAATAGTCCTATATAAATACGATGCTAGTGGCCCTGATGCCCCTACGTCATGAGTTTGGGCCTGGAAAACCTTAACTATTAGCCCCTTTGCCCAGGTTCCATCATAAGGCCTCATCGAGAGACTGTCTGCAGAAAACAGTGCTCTTATACTCCCTTCATTCACTTGAGTGCTCATGTCCCCTCCATTTAGACATACTGCTACCCCATCATTCAGGCTCTCCTTACTCTTTTATGCTCTCCAATCTGTGTTACAACCTGCCTTAAGATTCCCCCTTCTGGAGAATGACCCCCAGTAATTCTGAGTGTGTCTTCGGGCATCTGAGGTCCAGCTCACCTCGCCAGCCTCACTCCAGGCCCTCCTTGCCGTCTTCTTGCCCTACTAGCCACTTGCCATTTCCAAGCATGCAGATCGTCATACTTAGGTCTTGAACATACTTTTCCCTATGGCTGAAACACCTTTCCCTGCCTCTCCACAATTTTTCCTCATCCCTTAAAACTCAGCACAAATGTCCCACCTCTGTGAATGCTTTCCAGAAGCCCTGGAAGAAGCCATACTCCTTCCTCTGTGCACCCCTTCGTATGTATCTCTGTAGAGTGTTCACCAAATTCTCCTGTATGTGCCTGCATTTCCCACCAAGCCGAGAGCTCCGGATATCAGGGTCTATGTCATATTTATCTTTACATCCTCGTAAGTTAACACAAACACCCGGCACTGGGTAGGTACTCAGTGATGATTACTTAATGACTGAATGGACAGTTGGAGGAGAGTTGAAATGGAATAAAGACCACCTAGAATCACTAGACCTGGAAAGGAAAGTACCCTGAGATAGGTAAGAATGGCTACAGGATGGAGAAATTTCTATTTTTATTGGAGTAAACAGACGTCAGTGAGACAGGCAAGGGTAGTAATATGTCCGATATGGTAGCTACGAGCCCTGTGTGACTACTTAGCACTTGAAATATGGCTAATTGTGGATCAAGGTGTGCTGTGAGTATGCGCACATCCGATTTTGAAGACTGAGTGTGAAAAATATAAAACATATATACATTTATTACTTGTTGAAGTGGCAATACTTTGGATATATTGAGTTTAAATATATTGATCCCAATTTCATCTGTTTCCTTTTCCTTTTTTAATGTGCTTAATAGAAAATTTAAAATCACATGTGTAATTTGCATTGCATGTCTATTGGTCTAGAAGAATTGTTCTAGAAAATGCTTGGAAATGATTTGATCAGCTGTGTGAGGATCACAGACCTATGATTAGTTACTGTGGAGCCACGTCGATCGTTTAAACTTTTCTCTGCCCCAGCACACCTAGGGATATGATACATTCCAGTCTGTAACCGGCTCACTGCAGAAGTGATTGCTAACCAGGAGCCAGTCATATCAGAAGCCCTCAGGGTGGCCAGAAGGGAGGCAGGAACGCTTTTTACAGCTTCTGAGTAATTTAATGCACTGCAAAGCCCTGCGTAACCTCCAGGGATGTGCTGAACGTGCCTGCCCACATTACAGTGGTTTTAAGCTGTCCTCATCCACTAAGTTCCATCTACAAGTGAAAAGCCTTAAGCCCCCTTCACTCACTAAGCTGCATTTTGTCATGGCATCAGAAATGGGAGCTTGAGAACTATACGCCCATAGTGACCATAGTGCCGCTTGCCGCGGGCTTCTTAGCATAACCTGCTGTGATTTTTGCGTCCCCTCAAGTGCCTCTAGCAAAGTAATAGCACGGGCAGAAAGTTTCACCAGTGTAAGAATTGGGGCATGGAAATCAGAAGAGAGAACTGTCTTAGCCTTGCCCCTCATAGATTGTAAGGTCTTGAGCGAGTCCCTTCACTTTTCTTCCACTTAGTTTCCCATATGTTAATTGCTGGACTTACTGAGACCCTTTGCTGCTGTCACAAATTCAGAGACACTTTCTGGCTGCCTGCTGCTCCTTCCCCCCTCCTAGGAGTCCACTCCAGGCCTTCCTGTTGGCCTTTCCTGCCAGCCTGGGGACTCTTGCTCTAACCCTGAATGTAATGAGGGACGTTGTCAGGCCCTGCCATTGACAAAGAACCACATTCACTGTTGGTTCACAAAAACAGGGTGTCCCCTACTGTGTGTACCTGTGGGGGGCAAGGTGCCGCCTCCTCTTATGCGTGGGCAATACGGGGGGGGGGGTGCCTTTTCTGCCCTGTTTTTATATCCATTTCACACCACTGTGTGGCAGAATTAGGAAAAAGGGGAGTTATCTTTGGGGTCCTGCACTCCAGAGGATGGTGATACAAGCCCAGTTCCTTTTCTGGGCAGTTAGTTTGTGGGGGAAAAATTAAATCCAGCTACAAGAAAATATGTATTTATAGGACAGCCAAGTCTGCATGTTATATTCACAGAATATTTTTTATGACTATAAAACATATTCTAGAGGCTGTTGTGGAATAAAATCAGAAAGCAGCCAATCTAGGGTATCAATGAAGGATTGGCAGTTATCACAGAAACAGGTCTTTAGTTTCTAACTCCAGCACTTCCCAGATGATGTGTACTTACTTATGGGAGAAGAGAGTAATATTCCACCTCCACCTTCCCCAAAGCCACTTCGTCACTTCCTCATCTGTGAGGTGAAGACTGAATTAAGTGACCTCTAAGGTCCCTTCTAGCTTCAGCATTCTATGGGTTTCTGTATACACAGGACCTCAAGGGAGCAAGCTGCTTCCTCACTTTCTCCTTTTTCACCCTGCTGGAAAAGGTGCACGTGTTAATAAGCAGTGGTGTAGCCAAAGACATGGCTGTAAATAGATGAATACACGTGATAATGTTAGGAACATTGTAAGCACTAGAGTAATGTGAATATTATATGATTTTGCTGTTACTACATCCTGCCCACCTTTCTGATCCCCATTCTAAAACATCACTGCATCATTCCAGTTTTTCACCTGCACTGTCTCCTTTAGCTGGTCTTGTCGGCAGTGGTGGACCAATGTCTCCTCCTGTCATGAATTAGAGGAATCGATGTTAGACTTTTCCCAGGGAAGCCCTCCCTTCCAAGTAGGACCAGATCCCTCAAAATCTGGCCTCTTGGGTTTTAACATCTATATCACCTCCCTCTTATTCTAAGAGTAGAGGGCACCCGCAGAGGCCCTTCCTACTTGTGGAGTTAGGGTTTTTTCATGGCCACATACTCTTGGTAGGTTGTGGCTTGGGTACTAATAGTAAAAATATTTCCAAAAAAGACTAGTGTACACACACGCACACATACACAAACACACCCCAGAAGTCATAGAATCTCCCGTAGACCAGGAGATTCTACAATAAAGCATAAAGATGTCTCGAAGAACCATAGATCCTACCCATTGGAATGGCTACAGAGAGAAAGGAAGGAATGGAGGAAGGAAAATAACAACTATTGATGGAGATGCGGAGAAACTGGAACCCTTGTGCATTGCTAGTGGGAATGTAAAATGGTATAGCTGCTATGGAAACAGTATAGCAATTCCTCAAAAAATTAAAAACAGGACTACCGTATGATCCAGCAATTCCATACCTGGATATACACCCCCAAAGAACTGAAACCAGGGACTTGAACAGCGCTATTCACAATAGCCAAAAGGTGGAAGCCACCCAAATGTCCATTGACAGAGGAATGGATAAACAAAATGTGTGACATACATACAATGGAATATTATTATTCAGCCTTAAAAAGAAAGGAAATTCTAACATATGCTGCAACATGGTTAAAACTTGAGGACAGTATGGTAAATGAAATAAGCCAATCACAAAAAGACAAGTACTGTATGATTCCACTTACAGGAGTTACGGAGAATAGTCAAATTCAGAGACAAAAAGTAACATGGTGGTTTCTAGGGATTAGGTGGAGAGGGGAATGGGAGTTGCTGCTTTTTAGTGGGTATAGAGTTTCAGTTTCACAAGATGAAAAGAGTTCTGGAGATGGATGGTGGTGATAGTAGCACAACAATATGAATGCACTTAATGCCACTGAACTATGGTGGTTAAGATGGTAAATTTCATGATGTATATTTTACCACAATTTTAAATATTAACAGTAAAATGTAGAATCCAAAAAAAGCATAGAAACTCCATGAAGACAGGGTCTGTACCCTTTTCATTTACTGCCGCATTCCCAGTGCATAGCACGAGGCCTACCATCATACAGAGTTCTCAATAAATATTTGTTAGTGATGAACAGATCAACAGGTTAAAGTCTCTGTTTTATTGTCTCTTAGACTTGAACCTAAAAGTGCTTCCAGATGGCAATTCACACTCTCCTCTTAAACCCTGAGCTCCCGTCCTACCTTTTGTGCCTAAAAAAAAAAAATAACACTCACAAGCTACTTTTTATTTTAATTAACATTATCACATACAGATATTTGAAACAATTTATTCAGCATATAAATGCCCACCCTCACCCTTCCCCTAACTGAAAATATCAGATGATGTGGCATTTTCCCTGCCCTCCTCATTCCTTTCCCCGAGACCTCCCTGATGGACAAATACATATGGACAAAGCCCCTGCCCCAGTCTCAGCTCAGCCTGACTTCCCCTCTGAGTTGAGGGCGCTGCTGCTTCTTCCTGTTCTTTGTGCTCTGTTCCCATCCCTGCCTTCCTGGAAGGCTCCCTTTCATTGTTGCATTGGTCACGGGCTCTCTCAGTGCCCCCAAATCTGGCTCTACTTTTATCTCCCCTGCCACCGGCTCCCATGGTCAGTGTCACACATGGGGGCTGTAATTGCTTTCCTGTGTGCTTTGAGGAAACTTTTTATTCATCTTCAGAGGTTTTGTTCTCAGGTGACCTTGCATGGACATGTTCTCACATAGTATCTTTTTCTTTCCTCCTTCCTTTCTAAGATCCTAAGATTTATTCTCCCCCTGTGGACGCCCCCCCGCCCCCCCCCCCCCATTTCTTTAAAGTGTTTCTTTCTAGCAGGCTGACCTGACTCAGTGTCTTTCTTCAGCAGTACAGAGTGGGCTGTGGAGGAAACCTGGGCGGGGGCCTGAGGGAAGGGGACGGTACCGTTTAAGCTGATGGAATGCGAAAGGCTGAAAACATCCAACGTGGTGGGGAGCAGCTGTGATTCCAGATTAGGCTCCGAGGTCCTACAGGTGGGAATTCCACTCACCCTGATTCTGAGGCACTCCAGCTCCAAGCTCTGTGGCTCCCCTCGGTTCTAGTCAGCCTACCTCAAACCAGGAGGAGAAATGATTTCAAAGGCATCAGTTTGCCTTAGAGAAAATATATATATTCTCATCCTACAGGCCCCAGGCTTGACCTGGGCTGTTCTGAGGTAAAGATGCTACCACCTCCACCTGTGAGCACAGCTCACCTTGGAAGTCAGACGTGGCATTCTGTGAATCGTCAGAATTCTCACGTCTGTCCAATTGTGTAACGTGTACGTAGATAACCCTCCACACGTGCACACATAGAATGCACTTAGACTCTGCTGGCAGAAGCTTGATTAGAGACGAAGGGCCCTGACAGATGTTAGCATTTTCCACACCAAAGGCCAAGTCTTCAAAGTGATTCTGTACAGCATTGCTACTATTTCATTGAAAGGGCCTCTTCTCTTTAAAGGTTATAATGGGATGTTATTTCTGCTCGTGATTACAGGGTGAAAGAACAGTCTTCGCTCCCTCCCCTCTCTCACGCGTGCATTTTCTGGGCTGAAATTGCCAGGTCCATACTCGAGATCCAAGAGTCGTCCAGGTTTGCATGCTTGGCGCTGCTCCGTGTTTCCTCTTAAGAGCAAATTTAAATCCATTCCCTGACATTAGGTTGCCATTTCTGGGATGATTCATTCAGGAGATACTGCCTGCCCACGACGTGCTAGGTACAGTTGTACGTACTGGAAATCACGTAGGCTTTAGGTTTTGTTGGAAGAGAACACAGACACAGCCCCTCACTTCCCTGCTTGATGGCTGTCAGTGGTTGCCAACTGCCTACAGCCACAGGCAGACTCCTTAGCCTGCCTCTTACAACCTCTGTCTTTCCGCCGAAGCAACCCCTCAGCACCATTGCAATGCCGTCCGCCATCTTCCTTTGCTACTCTGACCCTTCTCGGGGGCCCAGGTCACATCCCTACTGCTCCATGAAGCCCTGCCTGATTCCTCCAAACTAGAGTCCCTTGAGTTTCTCCGGAGCATCCTGAGACACTGAGCTCTTGCTTCTTCATACTGTAGTTATTTACATTCATGGAGGGCAAGGTTTCATCAGTATAGCTCTCTCGATGCCTTATGTATAGGAGATTTAGACATACTGAAAGAATGAGTGCTAATAAACTAGTCATTTAAATTCGTTAGCATCCACTCATTTAATTAGAATAACTCTAGCAAGGGCTTCCCTGGTGGCGCAGTGGTTGAGAGTCCGCCTGCCGATGCAGGGGACATGGGTTCGTGCCCCGGTCCGGGAGGATCCCGCATACCGCGGAGCGGCTGGGCCAGTGAGCCATGGCCGCTGAGCCTGCGCGTCTGGAGCCTGTGCTCTGCAACAGGAGAGGCCACAGCAGTGAGAGGCCCGCGTACCGCAAAAAAAAAAAAAAAAAAAGAACAATAACCTTATACATTATTTTCAAAGCATGTTCATTTCTTTCTGGGCATATTTGAGAAGTCACAACATAGGACAACTTTCTGTCTTTCAGCCTGAAATGAGATGTTGAGCAGAATTTTAGAAGTTAGATGGGATACATGAGGCCCACCAGCCGTCAGTGAGATTGCCCGTCATTCCAGCCACTAGAAGGCACACTGGCAGTCAGTTCATCCACCCGCTTTACAATCCAGATGGAGAAACTGAGGCACCAGGTCACAAACAACTAAGAGATAACAGACCTGGAACCCGGAGCTCTCCAGGTCCAGGCCTCACATATAAGATATGATCTACTGACTTCAGGGGTCTCTTTGCTTTCTGTTCTACACTGGTTTTGATGGAAAAGTATAATCATCTCACTCAAATAACAGCATGTTGATTATACATTTAAACAAGGCTGGGAAAACAGATCTCCTTGTGGCACTAACCTTGCTATTTCACATGTAACCTGACGCTGTGGGTGATGGAAGCTTCTCTTTGTAAAGCTAGTTATGGAAACCCGGTTGGTGCCTTGTAGTCATTACTTTTGAGGATGGTGGTGGGATGAGGGAGCAGGGTGTGGGGATAGGGCAGTGTAGCCTAATGGAACATACAGAGTTCCGAGGTGTCAGAAAGACCTGAATTTGAATTCCAGCTTTGACTTATTTCCTGTGAGCCGGTGGATAAGTTCTTTGAGTTATCTGTTTCATCACCTATAAATTGGAGACAGTTATAGCTATCACCTGTAAATATGTCCAAACAATAACTAACAGCCTATATCCTGGCTGCTGGATTGGAGGTGCAGTGTCTGCACTTTTTATGTTATGTATTTCTGCAGTTTTATTTTTTAGTACTGAGCATGCATTACTTCCATAATCGGGAATAAAGCCATAAAGATTTATTTCTAAAAACTAGCTTAGAGGGTTCTTATGAGATTGTAATATCTAGAAGGTTGCTGGGTTCTTAGTGAGTGGAGGTATGGGCCATACCAGAGTTCTTGGTCCCTATGCCCACCTGTCCTGGGTCAGAGAAGCTAGCATGTGACAGCATTTGTCCTCAGCTATTAGCCCTGATACCCTGACTGCCTGAGTTCCATTCTTTCTATCAAATATAGGAGCTCAGTTTACAGCTTGTCACAAAGTTAGCAGAATTTTGTGTCTTCTCTAGCTGCCAATATTTTTCTGTAGCAGCTCGTCAAATTTTCCTTGGTCTGGGTTGGTACATACCCTCAATCCCAGAGCCTAAACACAGATAACTTTTCTCCTTTTTAATTTTCAAAGCCTTTTATTCTGCCTCCTTCACTTTGGGGAGTACTAAATGGGTTTGGAAATGTGGCCTTTTTGATGCCGAAGGCAGTCCCACAAGCTTCGTTTCCCATCCGCCCCACTTCACACAGTGCATCTCAAGTAACATACATCAAACCTTTGCTGTTAACACTTGGTGCTGGCATACTGGCTTTCGTCCTGAGAAAATAAATAAACCAAACCAAACCCACAGCACTTTAAAAACACTAATTAATCCTCACCACAGGCCTAGACTACACAGAAATGGCAAATCCCACTGCTCCAATTTTATGTTTGGAGAAATCAGGGTAAGCACCATTTTTACGGCTTCTCAGGGCCAGATAACAGAAACTGACTTGAAGGGCTTGGGCTGGGCCTACCTCTGGGAGAAGGGCATCTGGCCATGTGGTTACTTGCCCAAAACCCCATTTCATATCAGCTTTTCTTTCTTCCCCCAGGGTTACGATGATGCCAAATCCTCTCATTCCCAACTGACCGCTTATTTATTTGGTTACTTTTCTTTAATTCTGGTAGAGCTTAGAAATTTTAGCAATGGCTTCCAAGAGTAGCCTGACAATTCTAGTTTATTAGAAGGTCTATGCTGATTTTGATACTCAACACAGAAATAGACTACCGTCCAAATAGTCCCTTTCAGGTCCAGCCCCTGTGCCCACTCCACCCTCCACACTAGAGCCTTCTTTGTACCCAGGTCTCTTCAAGATTTGGGGATGTCCAGACTGTCTCCTTTCTCTCCCAGTCTAGACCAGACATCTTCCTACCTCAATTCCCCAGTCTTACAGCCTGTAAGGGTAAAGATATATACCGTTCTTGAAATTGTCAACCGTAAAATTCTGGAAAAACATAAAACCTCACTAAATTTTATGGGATAAATCCAGTGGAATTAAAGTGTATTAAGTCCACTTTCTAAATGTTGACTAATCTGGTCAGATTTTTTACGGGCTTTAGGGTACTTTTGTGTAAGGCTGAAATGAAACTTTTTAAAACATTTCTGAGAAGTACGCTGTAGAAAGCTGAGGACATGGTCTGCCTTAAGTAACCCATAATGTAAGATGTTAGTAATCAGGCATTTATAGAATAAAATCTGCTACCACTGGCAGCAAATACCTAGAGAATAAATACATGGTCCGTGCTTCTGAAGAGCCTTTTGAATCAGAGGAAAAATATATATGCCCATGAAATGGTATTAACACAATTATAAAATAAAGTAGCAACAAATGATAAGCGATAATAAATCAAACACATAGGCATAAGGAGAAATGAAGAAATAATGAGAGGCATTTGGGGTGATTAAGGTAGACTTCTTCAGAATGTATAGTTTTAAATTTATTATTTCAACAACTTTGGTTTTATCTTTCTTAATTTTAATGTGAATGAAAGAAAATAATAGTTAACATTGTATTAATTTTCTGTCGGTGCTGGACCAAATCACCATAAACTGGACGACTTAAACCAACAGAAATTTATCTGGGTTAAAATATGGATCTCAGGGGCTTCCCTGGTGGTGCAGTGGTTGAGAGTCCGCCTGCCGATGCAGGGGACACGGGTTCATGCCCCGGTCCAGGAGGATCCCACATGCCGCAGAGCGGCTGGGCCCGTGAGCCATGGCCGCTGAGACTGCGCATCCAGAGCCTGTGCTCCTCAACGGGAGAGGCCACAACAGTGAGAGGTCCGCGTACCGCAAAAAAAAACAAATATGGATCTCACTGGACAGAAATCCAGGGTGTCAGCAGGGCAGCATTCCTTTCCGGAGGCTCTAAGGGACAATCCATTTCCTTGTCTTTTCCAGCCTTGAGAGGCTGCCTGCCTTGCTGGGTACGCGGCCTCCTTCTTCCATCTTCTCCTTCCATCTTCAAAACCAGCAGTGAAGAGTTGAGTCCTTCTCAGAGCACATCACTCCAGCCTTGCTTCCGTCATCACATCTCCTCCTCTGACCTCTTCCATCCATCTCTGCCACTTAAGAACTCTTGTGCTTACATTAGTCCCAGCTGAATAATCCAGGATACTCTCCCTATTTTAAGGTCACCTGATTAGCAACCTTAACTCCATCTGCAGTATGAATTCCCCTTTGCCATCTAACCTCACATACAGGTTCTGGTCACTTGCTTACAGGTGATATCTTTGGGGGACCATTATTTTGTCTACCACAGATAACTACTCTGTTGCACTAGACTTGATGAAAAATACAAAGAGTGCTTATAATCGAGTTGAAGAGAAGAACAAAAACATACAAAAAGTTAAAAGAGAATCAAATACAGTTGAAGTCAACCGTGGTAGAGATGTTACCAGTTCTGCTTGATTAACTGCCAGGTCATTTCCCTTGCTGTGCAAGGCTAGT
This sequence comes from Orcinus orca, assembly GCF_937001465.1. Taxonomy (NCBI): domain Eukaryota; kingdom Metazoa; phylum Chordata; class Mammalia; order Artiodactyla; family Delphinidae; genus Orcinus; species Orcinus orca. The sequence goes on from NC_064561.1 coordinate 123,010,383, forward strand.
TCGTGAAAGGAAGGGAGCCTTGCTCTGAACATGGTTGTAAGATTTCCTGAAGTGGAGATCAATTCCAGGACAAAGAAGTGTGTCAGTAAAAGAGTGTGTGAGTAAAATTGTTCTGGGGGCAAAGGGAAGGCAGGAAAGAAGAGATGCAAAAGATAAATAAGGATAGGGTGTTAGACAAAGGAGATTAGCCTTGATCCTGTTTGCAGTGGGAAGCTCCCTGTTTGTTTTTCACACAAATAATACATGGGAGGGTATTTGTTTAGAAATTTTGAAAAATATAGAAACGCTCAGGGATAAATGTAAAAATCACTCTAATTCCACTATCCTGCCACCCCAAAGAAAGCACTGTTAATATTAATGTTTGGTGTGCTTTTTCTCTTCTGTCTCTCTCTCCCCTCCACACCCTCACTCACAGACAGACATACACATACGCACACATTCTTACAGAATGCAGATCATCTGATATATTATTTCATTACCTAATTTTTTTTCCTTTTTTAATATTATCATTTTATTTTTTTAAACATCTTTATTGCAGTATAATTGCTTTACAATGGTGTGTTAGTTTCTGCTTTATAACAAAGTAAATCAGCTATACATATACATATATCCCCATATCTCTTCCCTCTTGCATGTCCCTCCCACCCTCCCTATCCCACCCCTCTAGGTGGTCACAAAGCACCGAGCTGATCTCCCTGTGCTGTGTGGCTGTTTCCCACTAGCTATCGGTTTTACATTTAGTAGTGTATATATGTCCATGCCACTGTCTAACTTTCTCCCAGGTTACCCTTCCCCCTCCCCACGTCCTCAAGTCCATTCTCTACTAGGTCTGCATCTTTATTCCCATCCTGCCCCTAGGTTCTTCATGACCATTTTTTTTTTTATATTCCATATATATGTGTTAGCATACTGTATTTGTTTTTCTCTTTCTGAGTTACTTCGCTCTGTATGACAGATTCTAGGTCCATCCACCTCACTACAAATAACTCAATTTCATTTCCTTTTATGGCTGACTAGTATTCCATTGTATATATGTGCCACATTTTCTTCATTCATTTGCCGATGGACACTTAGGTTGCTTCCATGTCCTGGCTATTGTAAATAGACCTGCAATGAACATTGTGGTACATGACTCTTTGAATTATGGTTTTCTCAGGGTATATGCCCAGTAGTGGGATTGCTAGGTCGTATGGTAGTTCTATCTTTAGTTTTTTAAGGAACCTCTAAACTGTTCTCCATAGTGGCTGTATCAGTTTACATTCCCACCAACAGTGCAAGAGGGTTCCCTTTTCTCCACACCCTCTCCAGCAGTTAGTGTTTGTAGATTTTTTGATGATGGCCATCTGACTGGTGTGAGGTGATACCTCATTGTAGTTTTGATTTGCATTTCTCTCATGATTAGTGATGTTGAGCATTCTTTCATGTGTTTGTTGGCAATCTATATATCTTCTTTGGAGAAATGTCTGTTTAGGTCTTCTGCCCATTTTTGGATTGGATTGTTCGTTTTTTTGATATTGAGCTGCATGAGCTGCTTATAAATTTTGGAGATTAAACCTTTGTCAGCTGCTTCATTTGCAAATATTTTCTCCATTCTGAGGGTTGTCTTATCGTCTTATTTATGGTTTCCTTTGCTGTGCAAAAACTTTTAAGTTTTATGAGGTCCCATTTGTTTATTTTTGTTTTTATTTCCATTACTCTAAGAGGTGGATCAAAAAAGATCCTGCTGTAATTTATGTCAAAGAGTGTTCTTCCTATCTTTTCCTCTAAGAGTTTTATAGTGTCCAGTCTTACATTTAGGTCTCTAATCCATTTTGAATTTATTTTTGTGTATGGTATTAGGGAGTGTTCTAATTTCATTCTTTTACATGTACCTGTCCAGTTTTCCCAGCACCACTTATTGAAGAGGCTGTCTTTTCTTCACTGTATATCCTTGCCTCCTTTGTCATAGATTAGTTGACCATATGTGCACGGGTTTATCTCTGGGCTTTCTATCCTGTTCCATTGATCTATATTTCTGCTTTTGTGCCAGTACCATATTGTCTTGATAACTGTAGCTTTGTAGTATAGTCTGAAGTCAGGGAGTCTGATTCCTCCAGCTCCGTTTTTTTCCCTCAAGACCGCTATGGCTATTTGGGGTCTTTTGTGTCTCCATACACATGTTAAGTTTTTTTTTCTAGTTCTGTAAAAAATGCCATTGGTAATTTGATAGGGATTGCATTGAATCTGTAGATTGCTTTGTGTAGTTTAGTCATTTTCACAATATTGATTCTTCCACTGTAGTTTTGATTTGCATTTCTCTAATGATTAATGATGTTGAGCATTCTTTCATGTGTTTGTTGGCAATCTGTATATCTTCTTTGGAGAAATGTCTATTTAGGTCTTCTGCCCATTTTTGGATTGGGTTGTTTGTTTTTTTGATATTGAGCTGTATGTGCTGCTTGTAAATTTTGGAGATTAATCCTTTGTCAGTTGCTTCATTTGCAAATATTTTCTCCCATTCTGAGGGTTGTCTTTTGGTCTTGTTTATGGTTTCCTTTGCTGTGCAAAAGCTTTGAAGTTTCATTAGGTCCCATTTGTTTATTTTTGTTTTTATTTCCATTTCTCTAGGAGGTGGGTCAAAAAGGATGTTGCTGTGATTTATGTCATAGAGTGTTCTGCCTATGTTTTCCTCTAAGAGTTTGATAGTTTTTGGCCTTACATTTAGGTCTTTAATCCATTTTGAGCTTATTTTTGTGCATGGTGTTAGGAAGTGTTCTAATCTCATACTTTTACATGTACCTGTCCAGTTTTCCCAGCACCATAGTGAAGAGGCTGTCCTTTCTCCACTGTACATTCCTGCCTCCTTTATCAAAGATAATGTGACCATATGTGCATGGGTTTATCTCTGGGCTTTCTATCCTGTTCCATTGATCTATATTTCTGTTTTTGTGCCAGTACCATATTGTCTCGATAACTGTAGCTTTGTAATATAGTCTGAAGTCAGGGAGTCTGATTCCCCCAGCTCCATTTTTTTCCCTCAAGACTGCTATGGCTATTTGGGGTCTTTTGTGTCTCCATACAAATGTTAAGTTTCTTTTTCTAGTTCTATAAAAAATGCCATTGGTAATTTGATAGGGATTGCATTGAATCTGTAGATTGCTTTGTGTACTTTAGTCATTTTCACAATGTTGATTCTTCCAATCCAAGAACCTGGTATATCTCTCCATCTGTTTGTATCATCTTTAATTTCTTTCATCAGTGTCTTATAGTTTTCTGCATACAGAAAACCTAGGTAGGTTTATTCCTAGGTATATTATTCTTTTTCTTGCAGTGGTAAATGGGAGTGTTTCCTTAATTTCTCTTTCAGATTTTTCATCTTTTGTGTATAGGAATGCAAGAGATTTCTGTGCATTTATTTTGTATCTTGCAACTTTACCAAATTCATTGATTAGCTCTAGTAGTTTTCTAGTGGCATCTTTAGGATTCTCTATGTATAGTATCATGTCTTCTGAAAACAGTGACAGTTTTACTTCTTCTTTTCCAATTTGTATTCGTTTTATTTCTTTTTCTTCTCTGATTGCCATGGCTAGGACTTCCAAAACTGTGTTGAATAATAGTGACGAGAGTGGACATCCTTGTCTTGTTCCTGATCTTTGAGGAAATGCTTTCAGTTTTTCACCATTGAGAATGATGTTTGCTGTGGATTTTTCGTATATGGCCTTTATTATGTTGAGGTGCGTTCCCTCTATGCCCACTTTCTGGAGAGTTTTTATCATAAATGGGTGTTGAATTTTGTCAAAAGCTTTTTCTGGATCTATTGAGATGATCATATGGTTTTTCTTCTTCAATGTGTTAACATGGTGTATCACATTGATTGATTTGCGAATATTGAAGAATCCTTGCATCCCTGGGATAAATCTCACTTGATCAATGTGTATGATCCTTTTAATGTGTTGTTGGATTCTGTTTGCTAGTATGTTGTTGAAGATTTTTGCATCTATATTCATCAGTGATATTGGTCTGTAATTTTCTCTTTTTGTAGTATCTTTGTCTGGTTTTGGTATCACGGTGATGGTGGCCTCATAGAATGAGTTTGGGAGTGTTCCTTCCTCTGCAATTGTTTGGAAGACTGAGAAGGATGGGTGTTAGCTCTTCACTAAATGCTTGATAGAATTCACCTGTGAAGCCATCTGATCCTGGACTTTTGTTTGCTGGAAGATTTTTAATCACAGTTTCAATTTCATTACTTGTGATTGGTTTGTTCATATTTTCTATTTCTTTCTGGTTCAGTCTTGGAAGGTTATACCTTTCTAAGAATTTGTCCATTTCTTCCAGGTTGTCCATTTTATTGGCATAGAGTTGCTTGTAGTAGTCTCTTAGGATGGTTTGTATTTCTGCAGTGTCTGTTGTAACTTCTCCTTTTTCATTTCTAATTTTATTGATTTGAGTCCTCTCCCTCTTCTTCTTGATGAGTCTGGCTAAAGGCTTATCAATTTTGTTTATTCTCAAAGAACCAGCTTTTAGTTTTATTGATCTTTGCTATTGTTTTCTTTGTTTCTATTTCATTTATTTCTGCTCCGATCTTTATGATTTCTTTCCTTCTGCTAATTTTGGGTTTTGTTTGTTCTTCTTTTTCTAGTTCCTTTAGCTGTAAGGTTAGATTGTTTATTTGAGATTTTTCTTGTTTCTTGAGGTAGGATTGTATTGCTATAAACTTCCCTCTTAGTACTGCTTTTGCCGCATCCCATAGGTTTTGGATCATCGTGTTTTCGTTGTAATTTGTCTTTAGCTATTTCTTGATTTCCTCTTTGATTTCTTCAATGATCTCTTGGTTGTTTAGTAACGTATTGTTTAGCCTCCATGTGTCTATGTTTTTAACATTTTTTTCCCTGTAATTGATTTCTAATGTCATAACATTGTGGTCAGAAAAGATGCTTGATATGATTTCGATTTTCTTAAATTGCTGTGGTTTGATTTGTGACCCAAGATGTGATCTATCCTGGAGGATGTTCTGTGTGCACTTGAGAAGAAAGTGTAATCTGCTGTTTTTGGATGGAATGTCCTATAAATATCAAGTAAATCTAGCTGGTCTATTGTGTCATTTTAAGCTTGTGTTTCCTTATTAATTTTCTGTTTGGATGATCTGCCCATTGGTGTAAGTGAGGTGTTAAAGTCCCCCACTATTATTGTGTTACTGTTGATTTCCTCTGTTATAGCTGTTAGCCGTTGCCTTATGTATTGAGGTGCTCCTATGTTGGGTGCATATATATTTATAATTGTTATATCTTCTTTCTGGATTGATCCCTTGATCACTGTGTAGTGTCCTTCCTTGTCTCTTGTAACATTCTTTATTTTAAAGTCTATTTTATCTGATATGAGTATTGCTACTCCAGCTTTCTTTTGATATCCATTTGTATGGAATATCGTTTTCCATCTCCTCACTTTCAGTCTGTTTGTATCCCTAGGTCTGAAGTGGGTCTCTTGTAGACAGCATATATATGGGTCTTGTTTTTGTATACATTCAGAAAGCCTGTGTCTTTTGGTTGGAGCATTTAATCCATTGACGTTTAATGTATTTATCAATATGTATGTTCCTATTACCATTTTCTTAATTGTTATGGGTTTGTTTTGGTAGGTCCTTTTCTTCTCTAGTGTTTCCCACTTAGAGAAGTTCCTTTAGCATTTGTTGTAGAGCTGGTTTGGTGGTGCTGAATTGTCTTAGCTTGTCTGATTTGATTTCTCCATCAAATCTGAATGAGATCCTTGCTGGGTAGAGTAATCTTGGTTGTAGTTTCTTCCCTTTCATCACTTTAAATATATCATGCCATTCACTTCTGGCTTGTAGAGGTTCTGCTGACAAATCAGCTGTTAACCTTGTGAGAGTTTCCTTGTATGTTATTTGTTGTTTTTCCCTTGTTGCTTTCAATAATTTTTCTTTGTCTTTAATTTTTGTCAGTTTGATTACTATGTGTCTCGATGTGTTTCTCCTTGGGTTTTTCCTGCCTGGGACTCTCTGAGCTTCCTGGACTTGGGTGGCTATTTCCTTTCCTTTGTTAGGGAAGTTTTCGGCTATAATCTCTTCAAATATTTTCTTGGGTCCTTTCTCTCTCTCTTCTCCTTCTGGGACCCCTAGAATGCAAATGTTGGTGAGTTTAATGTTTTCCCAGAGGTCTCTTAGGCTGTCTTCATTTCTTTTCATTCTTTTTCTTTATTCTGTCCGTGGCAGTGAATTCCACCATTCTGTCTTCCAGGTCACTTATCCGTTCTTCTGCCTCAGTTATTCTGCTATTGATTCCTTCTAGTGTACTTTTCATTTCAGTTATTGTAATGTTCATCTCTATTTGTTTGTTCTTTAATTCTTCTAGGTGTTTGTTCTTTAATTCTTCTGGGTCTTTGTTAAACATTTCTTGTGTTTTCTCGATCTTTGCCTCCATTCTTTTTTCGTGGTCCTGGATCATCTTCACTCTCATTATTCTGAATTCTTTTTCTGGAAGGTTGCTTATCTCCACTTCATTTAGTTGTTTTTTTGGGGTTTTATCTTGTTCCTTCATCTGGTACATAGTGCTCTGCCTTTTCATCTTGTCTATCTTTCTGTGAATGTGGTTTTTGTTCCACAGGCTGCAGGATTGTAGTTCTTCTTGCTTCTGCTATCTGCCCTCTGGTGGATGAGGCTATCTAAGAAGCTTGTGCAGTTTCCTGATGGGAAGGACTGGTGGTGGGCAGAGCGGGCTGTTGCTCTGGTGGGCAGAGCTCAGTAAAACTTTAATCTGCTTGTCTGCTGATTGGTGGGGCTGGGTTCCCTCCTTGTTGGTTGTTTGGTCTGAGGTGACCCAACACTGGAGCCTACCCGGCTTTTGGTGGGGCTAATGGTGGTTTCTGGGAGGGCTCATGCCAAGGAGTACTTCCCAGAACTTCTGTTCCCAGTGTCCTTGTCCCTGTGGTGAGCCACAGCCACCCCCCCACCTATGCAGGAGACCCTCCAACACTAGTAGGTAGGTCTGGTTCAGTGTCCTGTGGGGTCACTGCTCCTTCCCCTGGGTCCTGATGTGCACACTACTTCATGTGTGCCCTCCAAGAGTGGAGTCTCTGTTTCCCCTAGTCCTGTCGAAGTCCTGCAATCAAATCCCGCTAGCCTTTAAAGTCTGATTATCTAGGAATTCCTCCTCCCGTTGCCAGACCCTCAGGTTTGGAGGCCTGACATGGGGCTCAGAACCTTCACTCCAGTGGGTGGACTTCTGTGGTATAAGTCTTCTCCAATTTGTGAGTCACCCACCCACCAGTTATGGGATTTGATTTTATTGTGATTGTGCCCCTCCTACCTTCTCATTGTTGCTTCTCCTTTGTCTTTGGACGTGGGTTATCTTTTCTGGTGAGTTCCAGTGTCTTCCTGTTAATGATTGTTCAGCAGTTAGTTGTGATTCCAGTGCTCTCACACGAGGGAGTAAGCGCACGTCCTTCTACTCCGCTGTCTTGAACCAATCTCCTATGTTTACTCTTTTAGTAACTTTCAAGTATACAATACTGTATTGTTATCTATATTCACCATACTATACTTTAGGTCCCCAGAACTTTTGAATCCTATAATTGGAAGTTTGTACCTTTCAACCACCATTCCTATTTCTCCTACTTGGTTGGAAGCAGGAGTCCTCACCTTATAATTTTCAAGGTTAATTTCTTTTTTTAAAAATTTTATTTATTTATTTTAATTTTATTTATTTATTGGCTATGTTGGGTCTTCGTTGCTGCGTGCAGGCTTTCTCTAGTTGAGGCTATCAGGGGCTACTGTTGGTTGCAGTACACAGGTTTCTCGTTGCAATGGCTTTTCTTGTTATGGAGCACAGGCTTGAGGCATGGGGGTTCAGTAGTTGCAGCACATGGGCTCAGTAGTTGTGGCACGTGGGCTCAGTAGTTGTGGTTCACAGCTTAGTTGCTCTGCAGCATGTGGGATCTTCCCGGACCAGGGCTAGAACCCACGCCCCCTGCATTGTCAGGTGGATTCTTAACCATTGCACCACCAGGGAAGTCCCAAGGTTAATTTCTTAACATCACCAATGCATTTGAATTTTTTTCTTTTAAAAATAAACTTATATAGCTTGTTTTGCTGTTTTTGGAGGGAGGTTCTATTGAGATTTGTAGTTCACCATGCTGCCAGAAATGAACATTGACTATGAGGCATCAGTTAGAGAACTATTTGTTTTATTCAGTTAATATTTTCAGCATCGTGTATTGAATTATTCATTCTTGATCCCTGTCTTAGTTTTGATTCACAAAAATGTAGAACATGAGACAAAGACTTGAATGTAGTCAGTTTACTTGGGAAGTGATCCCAGGGTGCAGGAGTGAAGAACAAATTTAATTTTATGTAAATTACTTTTATAGATTTCAATGTTTGCTTCCTTTTACTATAACTAATTTTATCTTGAGATAGAAATTTCATTTTGATTCTTTTTTTGGTTGGTTTAGGTACATCTTTGAATTATCTTCTTTCAATGGAAATTTCATGGGTGGTGTGCTTTCTGAGGCCTTGAATATTTGAGAATCTTTCTGTTACTTTCATGCATAATGACAACTTTGTTGGGTAAATAATTCCAAGGTCACAATTTTTCCCTTCACAATTCTTTAGACGTTGCTTATGGTCTCTGAAGTTTATTATTACAGAAAAGTAACCTCAGTACACCCTGATAGCCTTGCTTTGCAGGTATCCAGTTTTTCTCCCTCTGCCTAGATAATTATAGTGTTCTGTCTTTGGTACTAATAGTTAAAAATATTTATATTACCAATGTAGTTTGGATTTAGTTCATCAGCGTTTCCTGGTACACAGTGAGCACTGCACAAGTCAGGGTTTGTTTGTTTGTTTGTTTTAAACCCCAGGGAGGTTTTTATCTGATCTGTCTTTGGATTTTATCTCTGTTAAATGTACTCTGGTCTTTTGGGCAGTAACACAACTTACATGTGTGTTGGATAAATTTTTCCTTCATATATATGTTTTTTCACTTCTCATTTTTATGTCTTTGCCCTTTTCCCATATAGTCTGGGGTGAGTTCCACTTTGCTGATTTTATTTTATTTTTTCACAGATCTCATTCTACTTCTCTTTTATGCTTCCAATGGCTTTTCAAAATGTAAGATGGCAATTATCTTTCCTCACTGCCTTTCTATAGGCTTCCCAGCTCTTTTTATTAAGAAAAAATTACCAGATTTATTGTTATATCTTTTGCTTCTTCCTTCACAGAGTTAATATGTCACTTGATTGTATGAAGTACACAAAATTGATGCTGACAGCTTCCTCTTTCTCTAAATAGTTTTCAGGTATGCCGTGCCTCTGCCTCCAGTGGTATGTTCATCTCCTTCTTTTATGTTGTGAAATAGTTTCATATTTCTGTATATTTTAATATGTTCCATGTTGGCATTGTTTTGTTACTGAGTGTAAATTAGCTGGTTTTTGCTAAAAATGGCATAGATGGATTATCTTTGGGTTCCATCTCTGTATGTTGTTGGAATAATCTCAACTATAAAAAGAGAAGAACTAGTTTACATGAGGTATAGAGAACTAGTTCAGTGATCTAATAGCCAGTGTCTGAGGAGGAGTGGTCTGGTGCACTGAGCCATCCTAATAAGGGAAAATAATCTGTAGGTGATCTCTTTGTATTTGATGTAGCCATTGATGTGGAGTCAGTTTTATGGTCATTTCTCATCTACCCAGATTCTGTTCCAGGTATGCAGGTTCCTCTCCTTGTGCTACTGTACCCCATATTAGGATGGACCCCCTGCATGCAATCTTCCCATCTAGTGTGCTAGAGATGCTCTTGGGCTTCCTGGCATAGGTGATTTCTAATACTCTTGACCCATAGTAATCAAAGAGGTTCTCACTTGGAGGCTTCCATTCTGTTCTTCTGACCTGCCCTGATTTCCAAGTTAGAAATGTTTGTTAAAGTCTACTAGTGTGTCTCTTACTTATCTCCTGGGGCACTGGACTATTTTCTCAGGAAAGGAGCTGTCAGCCAGCTTTAACTCCTCCCTTGAAAATGTGAGGGGTGTTAGATACCTGTGCTAGTTGCCCCCTTTCCTAAATGTGTCCACATAAGCAGTTTTGAACAGGGTACACACATGATTTAAGTAAGGGAATTGAGAGAAAGCACATGAAAGAAAATAAAGAAAAGAAACGAATGTTGACAATGCACTGTGTTCTAGGCTCTCTCTAGGCACCCTCCCTCCCCTCCCCCATACCTGCATTTCTTTTCTTTAGAGTGCATATCACCATCTGGCATAATTATATTTTAAATACTTATTTATCATCTTCCTCTCCCATTAAAATACAAATTCCACAAGGGCAGACAGTTTTGTCTTTTGTATTCATAACTGTCCCCAAGTGTCTAGAGCAGTGGCACAACAAAAAGCAGTGGTCAAATACGTGTCCTTCTTTATTTAAAAACAAGTGGAAAGGACTTCCCTGGTGGCGCAGTGGTTGAGAGTCCACCTGCCGATGCAGGGGACACGGGTTCGTGCCCCGGTCCGGGAAGATTCCGCATGCCGCGGAGCGGCTAGGCCCGTGAGCCATGGCTGCTGGGCCTGCACATCCGGAGCCTGTGCTCCGCAACGGGAGAGGCCACAACAGTGAGAGGCCCGCGTACCACACACACACAAAAAGCAAAACAAACAAAAAAAAACAAGTGGAAAAAGGAAAGACTTGGGAAAGATTTAAATATCTTGTAAAAAGAGATTATATAGATATCAGAGTACTTGATTTGTAATAGCTAATGTTTGTTCATAAAGTAAGACAAAAACCTTAGATTTGGCTTAATTGATGGTAAATAAGAGTCTGACATTAGTATAATTTATAATGACTTAAACAGGAAGTCACGATTATTTTGACCACTTAGAAAAAATTCGTTTCAGTGCCTTTCTTCACTCCTTCCAGGTAATAATTTGGTACTTACCTGACTTTTAGCTCTTTTCTCAAAAGAGAAAATAAGAATACAAGAGGAAAGAGAAAGAAACTCAGCTCAAGTTCCACCCTCTTTTATAATCATTTGCCTGAGGTGTAAGAATTATTTGTAAGACATATATTTCATTTAAAGAAAGTCGAGGGTTAGATTTTTGTTATTTCTTGGACAAGTTAGAATGTAGTACCTGATTTCTGTTAATAACTAATGTTTAAAAATTTTAACGTTAGAGACAGAAAAATCTAAACTTCTCTCTTTTTTCTAATTTCAACCATATTTTCAAATTTATGTGAGGTTAGTTTTCTTAATCTTTCTACAAGTTATAAAGGGTCACATTTATTCTTCATTGAGCACAATACATTCTTTTAAAATGAAAATATTGACAGTGGAAACCAAACTAGAAAAGAATGGAAAAAAAGGTACATAAATCACCAGACACTTGGAAGAGCATGTAAGCAGATCTAAGAACTACATGTTTTTCATATTTTATATTTTCCCTTAAAAAAAATTCACTTTCCAAATTGTTGATGGTTTGGCAGCTGCAAGGATGACATCAGCTCTTGCATTGTGCAGTATCTGCTTTCTCTCAGATAACTTGACAGCACTTCATCAAGTTTTGTGATAAGGTTGAATTAAAAACCAACTGGGTTATAACTCAAAAAGAGTCATGTACCACCATGTTCACTGCAGCTCTGTTTACAATAGCCAGGACATGGAAGCAACCTAAGTGTCCATGGACAGATGAATGCATAAGGGAGATGTGGCACATATATACAATGGAATATTACTCAGCCATAAAAAGGAACGAAATTGAGTTATTTGTAGTGAGGTGGATGGACCTACAGTCTGTCATACAGAGTGAAGTAAATCAGAAAAAGGAAAACAAATACCATATGCTAACATATATATGGAATTAAAAAAAAAAAAAGGTTCTGAAGAACCTAGGGGCAGGACAGGAATAAAGACGCAGATGTAGAGAATGGACTTGAGGACACGGGGAGGGGGAAGGGTAAGCTGGGATGAAGTGAGAGAGTGGCATGGACATGTATACACTACCAAACGTAAAATAGATAGCTAGTGGGAAGCAGCCGCATAGCACAGGGAGATCAGCTCAGTGCTTTGTGACCACCTAGAGGGGTCGGATAGGGAGGGTGGGAGGGAGACGCAAGAGGGAGGAGATATGGGATTATACGTATATGTATAGCTGATTTATCCTGTTATAAAGCAGAAACTAACACAGCATTGTAAAGCAATTATACTCCAATAAAGATGTTAAAAAAAAAACAACAACTGGGTTTGAGTTTAAATTCCCCCAACTGCTAAACCAAACATATTCTCGAGCTTAGGCCTGCTTGTAAGCACTCTTGAAAACTTATATTGCACATAAGCTGCATTATTTCTAGAAGCAGAAGTAAGCAAGTGAGAGAAAAACACACTCCTTCAAGTTCCCGATCGTATCCGTCAAAATGCACTGTATTATCAGTGGAGCACTCCAGTCGTTCAGATGTTTTCACACCAAGCATCCTCTTTTCTCTCATTTAATCTGACCCCAAATCCAAAGGATAATCATCTTGACATTGTTTTCCCACCTCAGAAAATCACAGATAGTTACCTGAACTATATAGTCTCTCTCCGCAGTCAGGGTTAGCTTCTGACCATCAATGAGGTGGCGATGAAAAGATTCAACTAGAAATTAGGTTGTTAATGGGGAAGAAAGACGGTCTGTGAACAGTACTAACAACTTTCCTGCATCGCCTAAGAAGTCATCTGTGACCACCAGGTGACAACACTTGCATTCCAAAAGTCTGGTCTGTTACCGGAGTCTAAACCAGTGCTTCTGAAACTTGAATGAGTACGTGGGGATCACTCAGTTCAGCTGGGCTGGGCGGGGGCCTGAATTCAGTGTTTCTAACAAGATCTCAGGTGGTGCCAATGCTGCTGCTTCTCTGACCCTCCTTTGCATAGCCGGTCCCTAGGCTAGGAAGGACTTTTACCGGATTTGAAGTTCAAGATTTACAATTTAAAATATTTGCATGAATATTTAAGGCTAATTAAATATTGTCGTGAGATATGCAGTTAAAGACAGATACGAGACCTTCAATCTTAGAACTGTTTTATAGGTCTTTATAAATTTCCCCCCAAGTTCCTATTTAGCCTAGTTGGAGAGCAATTTACATTGTTTCTCTCATTATCCAAATGCCAAATTGTTTTCGGATCCTAAAGTAATCTGGTGTTTGTTGAAAAAAATTCAGAATATATTCAAGCCAGTGAGGCGTGAAGATTTTAGAACTTATCTCAGAAACTTGGCTCCTTTTCCCCTTTGTGCCTGATGTTTTCATTCTGTCAACATTCAGGAAGAAATCCCAAGCTTCCCAAAAATGGTAGTAAACTGAGCACATACCACCCAGGAAGTGGTTTCCAAGTCAAGAATGGGGTAGCCAACTTCTTTCACCCAAATTCTCTGAGACCCTGCCTTGGTTGTGGGTTCTGACTCCTTCTAGGTATTGCTCTGATCTTGCAGACTATTGGGGATGAGTACAGAGAAACTCCAGTGAACCCCCAGAGAGACCATGTGGAGAAACTCGGTGGCTAAAGGTGCTGTGTGGAAAAGAAGATGACCTGTGCTCGTGCCTTTGTAAATGACTGAGAGGTTACTCTGGTGTGGGTTTGGACATGCATGCATCCATGTGGCTGGTCAAAGCAGGGGCTGGGAACCCTGTCACTCTGTCACTTTGCCTCCAAGGAACACAGAGCATCCTCACCTAGTGTCGTCGTGTGAGCCTGTCATGCATCCTGGACTCAGCAGGTTCGTTTTCTCTTACCACCTCTCAAAATTAAAAACATAGACATGTCTATAATTTCAGAGCATCTGAAAAACATATCATCACTTACCACATTTAGAGGGAAAAATGGTAGAATCTGATGTTCCTATCGTATTGTGAAGAAGAAAACCTATGCTTTTTTTCCCCATGAGTTGATGCCTTTGTTTGGAACATCCTAAGAGGACTCAGTATAGTTTTTCTTTAAAGTGTTTAGAGATGAGAAACAAAACATTATATGAAAACAAACGTTTCTCATATTTAAGAGAAAAAACACGGAATATAAAATTTTATATTCAGTATCATCTCAATTGTACATGAAATATAGGCATCAAAATAGGATTAGAAGGAATGCGCCAAAATGTTATGATGGCCCACTAGCTTTGGAGAGTGGAATGATAGATGATTTTTATTATCTTTCATTCTGTTCAGTATAGGCCAATTTTTTTTACAAGTTATACTAATACTTTTGCAATTAAAAAAAAAAGGAACAAAGGAAAAGGAAACAAAGCAACACTGTGATCAGGCTGACAGCCCCTGAGCCTATTCCTCCTCGCACCAAACACGCCTAAATCTCTGTTCTGGGACTTGAATCTGTAGTTAATTGTTTGATGTTTCTACGTGGTATAGATCTGTGTACTGCCTTGGTGACAGGAATAAATTAGAATGTCTCTGTAAAGACCAAATTCATCAATTTTCCAAAATCTGTATTTGATTAATTCTACAAAGGTCCCGGTCAAAGTTATTCCTCAAACTTTATTATTTTAATAAAGAAGCCCAAAGTTTCCATGTGTGTCAGGAAATTCATTATCACTGTAAAATAGCAAAAGGTCACAAAATGTCTCCTTCCACAATCAAATAGCATATAAGAAAAATTTCTTTTTCTCAACAATTCATTACCCCAGCAGAACCAAGAGAAACCTCTGACATTTGCTTCAGGGGAAATAAATGTTCCATAGATCATGGAGAAAAATGACAAACAAATTAATGAAAAACAAATACACTCCTGCAGTATCCCCAGCCATGCCAGACCAAACACAAGTCAAAGTCAGCTTTTATTCTCAGGTCTTTCCAACTCTGAAGAGTGACAGTTTCCATAATGGCATCAGCACTTTACTTACAGAAAGCTGTACACACACCAAAGAAACACAAATTAAAGAAACATGCGGTGGAAAAACAGAAAGAGAAATTCTATCATTTCATGCATATTTAACTGTAGTGGGAAAGTCATTGCTGGCAAAGCATTATTGAAATCTTAAGCTAATAAGTGGAAGCATTCTAGAAGTTACCCCCCCCCATAATGCTTTAAACAAAATTGTAACTTGACCGAAGTCAGCAGTGCTCAATTTTCCCACATCCTAAAAATTCCTTCCTTAATTCTGCCTCATTCTAGCCAACTTTCTCTTCATCTTTAAACTTTGTCAAGGAGTAGTGTGCATGTACTTTCTCCATATCCTCTATTTCCATTCATTTACAAACTATTTAATTTTAACACAAAGTATATTTTCATTTTTTTAAAAACACAAGGCAGTACAAATAAAGTCAAAATTTACTGTGACCCCTCCAGCCCCAGGGCCCTCCCCAGACATGACCACTGCTAGCAGTTTTGTCCTTCTAGACCACTGAAGATGTACATACTTATATAATATGAATTTATGGAATTATGTATGTGTGTATATATAGTACTTTTTTTACATAAATGGTATCATAAAATGTACTTCTTTGCCACATTTTTTTTTTTTTTTTTTTGGTACCCAATGATCTATCTTGGAGATCTTTCCAGGTCAGTACATATAAAGCAGTGGTCTTCAAATGGGGGCAATTTCTAGAGACATCTTTGATGGTCACAGCCTGAGCGGAGATGCCCCTGGCATCTAGTAGGTAGAGGCCAGGGGTGCTGCTAAACATCCTGCAATACACAGGCAGCCCCCAAAACAAAGAATTATTCACCCCAAATGTCAATAACGCCGAGGTTGCAAAACGCTGATATGAATCTACTTTATTCTTTTAACTGCTGTATAACATTCTGTAGTTTCTTTCACCAGTCATGTAACAATGTACATTTAGATGAATTTTTTAAAACACGCTTATTTGTGCCCATTAGTGAGTGTTTCTCCCATTTACTTTTTACCCAACTGCAATCTGCCTTCTCCCTCAAATACCCTCTAGGTCACCAGTAGCCTCCTAATTTCTAAATCCATTGGCTCCTTTTCGGGATGAGGTGACTTGGCCTTTCCGTGACATTCATCTGGGCTCATCTCCCTTCTCCTGGAAGCATGCCGGCTGCCCTCCAGGCACCGTGCTAGCCACTGGGGATGTGAAGATGGACTGAGAAGGTCCCTGCCCTGGAGACCCTCTGGTCTAGGGGACAAGCACATACACCAGCTGCACAAAGTGAGACACGTCCTAATCAGGGTATATGCTGAGTTTGCTGAGTGACTGAATAAGTGATTAGATTAAGTGTCAAAGATTTTAAAGGACAATAGAAAATGTTTTCCCTTCACGGTTCTGAATTTACTGCATATTTGATCTTCATGACTGCTTCTTCCACCACATAGATTTAAAAAAATAAATCAGGAAAAATGCTTTCCTCACATGTTCCCACCACCACTCTTTTTTTTCTGCTTTGAAACAGCAACTGCATTGTTTCACACTTGCTCTACAGGGAATGCACTTGGCCTTGGCCAAGGCAGAGAAAAGATCAAATTAGAGAGCAAGCCGGCTTGCTGCTGGACCAGGCGGGAAATGAGATTGGCTCGCCGTCCCCTGCATCTGGAGCCTCCTCCCCCCCCCACTCCCCCCCCACTCCCCCCCCCCCCCCCCCCCCGCTTCGTGCTTTGCACCTCCTGGGGCTGTAAGCCCTTCCTCACTGGATCAAGGAACCTTAAGCCCCTACCTGAAAACTGACAGCAAAGCAAAGCTCCACTATAAATCCAGTTCAGTGCTCAAAGTGGACTCCTTCAGCAAGGACTGAATGGTCCCTGGGGAGACCCTGAGAGGTACAAAGATAAAGGGGACCTGGCCCTGCCCCAAGGAGCTGGAGGGAGCTGTGGGTGAAGAGCATGTATAAACAGCCACTTAGAATGCAAGGCAGAATAGTTAGCCCTAAAAAGAGGACTGAGCCAAGCTGCTTAAGGAGAAAGAGGGGATTAGTTATGATAGGGGACCAAGCAAGGCACTTGAAAATCAGTTCCCCTGTGTCTTAGAAATACAAGCAGCTTTGTTTGATGAATCCTTTCGATTTAAACAAAGGAGGTAGGATTCCAGAAAGAAGGGATGAAGTGTCGTCCAGAGAACTAGATTCTAGAGTGCCGGTCTGCCCAGCGCCATGTAGTTTGGGTAAGGCCCCTGAACCTTAGACGTGGGAGTTTTTAATCTCAGATATTTATCTCAAGACTCAATAAAAACATCCAGGATGGTGGCTGTCTTTGCCCCAAATACTCAAGTCTAAGAAGCCCTGGTGGTATGTCAAGGATCTTACTTTGACTCATTTCCATTCAAGACCATTTTATGCAAGTCACATTATCTAATTCTTAAAGGCACATCCACAGCATTGCTCCAGATCTGTGTAGATCTGTAGACCACTACAAGAGGACAGAGGTGACTTTTTTTTTTAACTTGAAAACATTGCAAAGGGACAATAAAGTTTTTAAAAGAGCCATGTCCAAACCCATCTTCATGGATAGCTCAGAGGCATCCTCTTTTGCCTCCCCCATTTTAACTTACCCCATCCCAGTCATGGTGGGGTTTTTTTGTCTTTCTGTTCCACAAAAGTTATTGTTCAGACGTTGGTCTTGGTCGTTTGCCAACCAATTTTAAAATAAAAGGCACTGCGCATAATTTGCAAAAAAAAAGTTCTATATTTGTATTTCTAATTAATTGCTTAGGTTGAAGCCATGTGGGGTCCTGGGTGCATAAAGGACAGAGCTGGAGCACAGAGGCTTTCACTGTCAAGTACAAGCCCAGCTAGACAGCAGGAAGAATGGAAGATTTGACAGATGTGCAGGTTTGGGGAGGGCAGCGCTAAGAGGGGAGAGAATGAAGTAGTTGGTCGAGTGGGTCAGTGAACAAGGACAACAATAATAAGAACCAGAGCTGGAGTTTGTTTTTGGTCTGTGAATGCCCATTCTTTATCTCCCCAAGTAGAGAAGGAAGTGAACTAGAGTGGGGAGGCATGTGGAGCACTGCTCCAGACACTCCCAGAGGGCTGCTGGGTTCACTTCCTGTTGCTGTGTAACAAATGACCACAAATTTCCCAGCTTCAAACAACACCCATTTATCATCTTCCAGTTCTCAGGGTCAGAGGTCTGGGCAGGCTCAACTGGGTTCTCTGTTTAGGGACTCACCAGGCTGCAGTCCAGGTGTGGGTCAGGCTGGGCTCGCACCTGGAGGCTCTGGGGAAGAATTGTTGGCAGAATTCGGTTGCTTGTAGTTGTAGGACTGAGGTCCCTGTTCTCCCCGCAGGGCTGTTCCCAGCTTCTAGAGCCCGTTCTCACCTCTTTGCCCTGTTACCCCAGAGCCAGAAAGAATTTTCCTCTTGTCAAATCCCTCTCAGGTCTGGAACGTCTTATGTCTCTTCTGCTGTGAGTCAGAGAAATGTTTGTTTTTAAAAGGCTTGTGGTTAGGTTAAGCTGCCCAGATAATCTTCCTATCTTGAGGTCACTGATTCGTAACCTTCATCACATCTGCAGAGTACCTTTTGCCACGTAAGTCGCATAATCACAGGAGTAACACCAGGGAGTGAAGGTCATGGGGCTGAGAATTCAGCCAACCACAGCTGCCCAGGGTGTGGTTCCATCTGACCTTGAAATGACACCTGGAGATCCAGGACCTAGGGCCCCGAAAACCCGTGACTGAGGGTGGTGGTGGGGAATGGTGAGCGACACAAGGAAGGAAATATCCTCCAGAAGCCAAACAGAGAAGGACTTTTGGAGGCAGAATCAGAGGAGGAATTCAGCTCCTTTTATCAATAAGCATTTTTGCTGAGAAGTTTCTTTGCGAGGCACTGTTAAGCATTAGAATAATGAAGGAGAATGTGGGGTCCCTGCCATTTAGGAGTCCACAGGCTAGTGAGATTATGAGATATCTCCTAGACTGGATATGCTGTCCTGATCAAATGTGTACACTGAGAAATCTACATATCTTCAGGAAAGTACTTTTATATATTTTACAGACCTCCCTGAGTACCTGCTGCTATTGCAGCCGCCAACAACTTTCTGCTCAAGGGGGTAACTCAGGCGCTGAGAAGCAGGGACTTCAGAACCAAGGTTGTGGTTCTGAAAGGGACCTCAAGGCCTCAGAGGGCTCCAGCAGAAGTGGCAGCAGAGGTAGGGACCAGAAGCTTCACATTATAGGGAAAGGGCCTTCATGGAGAAGAACAAGAGGCTACGTTGCTCAGATCAACCATAAACTACCGAAGATGGATCATTCCCTATATTATTTCAAAACATCTTCAGAGATAAGACTTCCTCAGTCTCCTTCATAAGGCTAAAGTTCTTTACCTTTTCCCAACCTGTAAATTCTTCTCCCTTTGTTCATTCCTCTGTGGAAATAAAAAGCAAGTGCTTCACACTAGTTTCACAATAATATGTTATGCAGCTTTCTTCTGAGCATTCAAATGAATAATGTTTGGAACTTTCCTTATTACTTAATAGCATCTGGACCTGAGCAAAAAGAGTAAGGTCAGGTAAAAATGGAGCTCTAGAAAAACTCTCTTCAGGAAAATATGGGAACAAGGATAGTAGGCTCAGATGCTTTCCTCCCCCTTTTTTGACAGGCTGCCATGCACAGTTTCTCAGGTTGCTAACTGCACAAGGGCACAGCCTGTCCTCCATCTGCCAAGTTATGCTTCCTGGCACAGAAAGGGTGTCTTGTTCTAATTTGAATAACGTACTCTGTAAACTTGTACAGCCCTGTTCTTTGCACCTGCTCTCTCCTTATCTTGAGCTTGTGAGTCACAGTGAAATGGATGAAAAGTAATCAATCTCTTGGACAAAAAGCAGGGAAGGAGCATTGGAGACAAGAAGGAAAGCCATGGAAAAAATTCTTAGGGAAAGGTAATAGGGAAAGGCAAAGAGGGGAGAGGGAGATGACCATAAGACCTCCTAATTAGAAGTTTAGGAAACATGGTTTGCCCTGTTCAGCGACCATACTACTAGAAAATAAGCATTTTCTTTAAAATAACACTTCATGTTCAGTCAACTTCATGAAAAGATAATTGCATTGTGATTAAGCTTATAGACATAAAATTAAGCCTAATGCCTTTAATTTCACACTTTTTTTGTTTTTGCTGTTGGCGTTTTGGTTTGGTTTGGTTTAGTATGGGGTTTGGGGTGCCTTTGTATATTCCACAGATATTTCTTGGTACTGATTATGATTCACAGCACTCTCCTAGTTCTTATATGTAGTCTTTGTATATAGTGGTCCTCAATCTTTAGAGCGCATAAAAATCACCTGGGCAGCATGTTAAAAATGTAGCTTCCTGGGCCCCCTCGCAATATAGCTGCAGGATCTCTGAAGCTATGGTGTGGTCAAACACTCAGGCAGTTCTAGTGATACAAGGATAACACTGACAAAGGTTGCTGTAGGGATGGAAAGAGTATAATCCAGAGTTCCTTGTCCACAAAGAGCATGTAATGAGTCAGGGAAATAAAATGCAGATATATTTCAGTGGATGCTGAAGAGCTAGATGAGTAATAGAGAAGACAGATAATAGGGAGATGTTATATGGGGAAAAGAAGAATATTCCTAAATAGCGTTCTCAGGAGACTTCAGGAAAGAGATTGGATTTCAACTGGGCTTTTAAAAGAGGGGAGAAGCCATTTCAGGTGGGGAAAACAGATGAATAAAGGCACTGCGATTTCATGCAGTGACAGACAGCTCAAAGCAACTTAGGGGACACGGTATCTCATTGCATCGTTGGTGATCCCTCTTGAACCACAACCTCATTCTTCTTCCTTATGAGGTTGCTTTTAAGAATCCTGCATAAGAAGTTGCACATGTACATCTAAAGAAAGATTAATCAGAATAAAGACTCAGACATAGAGAATGGACTTGAGGACACGGGGAGGGGGAAAGGGAAGCTGGGACGAAGTGAGAGAGTAGCATTGACATAAATACACTACCAAATGTGAAATAGATAGCTAGTGGGAAGCAGCCGCGTAGCATAGGGAGATCAGCTCGGTGCTTTGTGACCACCTAGAGGGGTGGGATAGGGAGCGTGGGAGGGAGACGCAAGAGGGAAGAGATATGGGGATATATGTATACATATAGCTGATTCACTTTGTTTTACAGCAGAAACTAACACAACATTGTAAAGCAATTAAACTCCAATAAAGATGTTTAAGAAAAAAAAGAGAAATTAATCAGTGTTTAAATATATGCATGAATTATGTATAATTACAGCCTGATTTGTTTAAGTGTCTCTAATGTTGAAAAACAATATGGATTCCAAATGGCATCTGATTATTAAATTCAGATGCCAGAGCCTTTCATTAACAATGAACTTTTTATTCCATATACTTCGTTTGTTCTTTATATGTTCCTTCGGAAGTGGCAGGGCTACAGACATCTCAAACTATACTGCCAATCAGTGAAAAAAAGGAAGTGGTCACACAATTAGATGTGAAGACACGCTATCAACCTTTTGCAATGTGGAGACTTTGTTTATTCATACAACCCATATTTGGAGTTCATTCTTTTTAAATGGATTCTAAAATCCCAAGTGTTGTTACTGAAGAGTGTTTGATACTTGTGTTTTATAATTCTTTCTCACTCAAGTAATTTTGAATATCAGAACACAATTTCAGAAAATATATTTAGTAAAATCAGAAGGAAACAAAGAGCACTCTCTCTTTTGCTGATACTCACCATAAATACAAAGTGAGAAAAATAGGTATGTGCATAGTATTGCATGACTCTATTATTTAGAGTACAAATCATTGATGTGGCTTTTTTAAAGTGATAAATAAATGTTGTGTGGCTTCTGCTAGAGACTATATCTAAAGTTTAGTATGTATAACTGCATGGATAGCAAAACTATTAGTGGAAATACATTTATTTACTCTTTAGATGTACACTCATAATTTGTAAACTTTTTTTTATCACCATCATCAATTATATTCATGTGTGCCCAGGACAATTCTGAGCCTTCTAAGCTGCAGCTAATGCTATGTTGTATGAGTGATATTGTGTGTGTGTGTGTGTGTGTGTGTGTGTGTGTGTGTGTGTGTGTGTATTTGAAAAAAACTGTTCCTGTGGCTTTGCTTCTAGAATGTGACTATATCAAATATTTGGGATTACTTTAATCATATTAGGATTAATTTCTACCAAATTGATTTTGACTGTTATATTGCCATTCCCAATCTAGTACATATATATGTGTATGCATATATGTGTGTGTGTGTGTGTGTGTGTGTATGTGTATATATATATATATATATATTTTTTTTTTTTTTTTTTTTAACACATAGATCATATTTGAAGTTTCCTTGAACAACTTTCCCAGCCTGGTTTCACATTGGTTATTCATTAAGGAGTTGATCTTCTGTCTCTTCTCCTCCTCACTGTAAATACTTTTCTACTTTTCTCTCAGGCCAGGTTTGGAGCAAGTGTCTGGATGTGTGAGTGTGAGTTGTGGGTGCCCCCCAGAACACTATGCTTTCCTTCCTGGCTTGCTGCCTGTGCTCTTGTTTGTGATTCTTCTGTGCACTTCCCAGGACCTAGCAGACAGCAGAGCACTTGTTTACTGCTCTGTAAATTCTGACCCATGCCTCGAGTCGGGCAGCCTTTGAGCCCTTTCCTATCTCCAAATTGATGAGCTTGTGGATCCCAATATGTAGACACACACGCATAGGCCCCTGGTGTACTCTTTCCCGCTCACAAGGATGTGGCACTTTTTCTAATTGCTTGAACAGTTAAGTGGATCTCAGTTCACATCTTCCAGGCAGTACTTGGCCAAAACTTCTGAATATTTAATCTCTGGTGCAGGTTTAGTTCAGTTGGCTGATATCCTTCCAGTTTAAAAAAAAATTGTGGATGAAGTGTGAATACACTGTTAGGTTTTTCATCTGCATTAATAATTAGTATTTTCCAGATATTAAGTTTCTGCTTTTTATATTGCGTTTTTAGGGACATAGTACGGTCAAGAGTCTGTACTCATTGCTTCACACAATATGCAGTTCCTGAGATAACTATATAATTCCGAATGTTGATACACCCATAAGAGAGTTTGCTTTTCCTTCTCACACATCTGTTTTGCTTTATGCAAGAGAAATTTCTCATGCCAGAATGACTTTCAGTGGATATAGGCAATCTGCTTTATGTTGAGCCTCTGCACTTCACAGATGCAAATGTTTAAAAAGCAGTGAAGTTAACATAGTTATTTCTTCATCTGAAACGTTGCCAGTCACTACTTTTGTCCTTAAAAAAAATCTTATTGTGTTATAAATCCATTGTGTGTAATTCTTATAGCCTTGCCTCATAATTCTCATATAAGAACTGAATTAACTCTTTCGTGGCCTCCTAGGATGAATTTCAAGGTCCCACTAGTTTATATTGCTAGTTTCACTGTGTCTTCTTGATAGAACTTGGGTTCTTAAGGAGGGAATAAGGGATGCAGTTTCATTACCCAGAATAGAATCCCACTAACCAAAAGAGCCACCCCTAAGAGTTTAGCCTTATCAGTGTGTGCCCTCCATTATTAAATCAACAAATACGAATACCCGTTGCCTCACTCTGCGAGGAAGTGTGGGCAAGGCAAAAATATATGGATGCCAACCTCAGGAAATGTGCAGTCTAGCTGGACAGATGAAACCTAAAATAACAACGGCTGGCAGTGCATGCTAAGTGTCAACTATCCTTCTGCTTCTGTGCTCTTGCTGCCCCGCAAGAAGAGAGAGCCCTCAGCTTCTCACACCCACACATCCAGACACTTGCTCCAAACCTTAAATTGAACCCGACCCTTCAGAACCTGAATTTTCCACATAAATTTACCTAACTTTTCTTGTATTGCTAAGTTGTTATATGGTAGAAAGCCATCTGCATAGCAAGAAGTTTAAGTACATTAACAGTAGGTCAAAGATTCAAAGCCTTTAAGAGCTTGAGAGAAGTCCAACCACGATCATTTTCTGGTGCAATCGAACATGGGAGGGTTCGGTGGTTGAAAGTTCCTGAAACTCTCAAAGCACAGGAAGGCCGAGTACAGATCCTGGTAGAAGATGTTTAGCTAATGGAGTCCCTGGTGGCGCTGACTGTTTGCAGAAGGAAGCTCTTGTGTTTTCTGAAAATGCGTCCTCAGTAAAAGCTCAAAAGCCATTCATTCCATGCTAATTACAGTTTCGTGATTGAAGGTACAGCTCTGTTGGTGTCTAGAATTAGAACAGCAGAGTGCGTCCCCCAGAACATGAGCTCACGTGGCAAAAACAGACAAAATCCACCCCCACCCCCACCCCGCCCCCGCCAAACTGACTGTCGGCAGAAATCTGGGTCTGCTTTCTGAAATGGAATGTAGGTTTCCAAATTCTGTAGACAATCTCTTTCCAAAGCAAATGAGAAACAAATAACTCACAGGCACCCACTTCATTTTTCAGTTCAAAGCAAGGAGAGTTTTCACTATGCTGTTTCTGTCTTTTCACAGCTGAGTTCTCCCCAGAATCCTTGTACCAATGGTACTAGAAATTCATGGGATCAGAGACCTGGTTTGGGACATAAATGGAATCACTTCCATTCTTATTTCCCCTCCTGCCCTGACTTCCTGCATAGCAGGCTCTGTCTGCATCTGTCTCCAAAAGAGAAATGACTGTCCTACTCTGAGCACTTGAAGGACAGACAGATTAACATTCATTCTGCCTCAGTAGGGAGATCTGCAGGGGCGGGGGGCAGTGAGGCATAGGGCTGACAGGAAGTTGGAGAAGTGAATAGAGATTAGGAGAGCAAATTTGCTAAGGGTAAGCTGGGGTGCAGCGCCTTTTCTTCTGGGATAGCAGATGGACTACTGTCTGCCTAATCCAGGGGTCGAGGAGAAAGCTCGCCATGCTGCATCACTAGACTGCGGTTTCCCAGTGGAGGGAGGGGGATAGGCCAGAGATGAACCCTGCTTTTACAGTCTACATCTTCTGCCAACATTCAGCTGCACCGATTCCTGTCTGAGACGGGGGTCCCCGGGTCAGCTGGAATCACGGAACCAGGCAAGTGGGCCTGGAGCTTAAGAAGTACGTCGATGGGATGGGGTTCAGGGCCAGGCCTACAGGCCTGCTGTGGGCAGAGCAAGGCAGGCCCCAGGTCTCATGGGCAGGTTGCCAGGACATGGTTATCAGAGCAGGAGCCCAGGGCTGAAAGCCTACAGGCAGCAAGTGTAGCCAAATGCTTTGTCCCAAACAGCTGCAGGGCTGCCCCTGCCTGGTGTCAGGCCTGGTTTGGGGCTCTGGCCGGCCTCAGCCTGACCGCAGCATGGATCTCGCAGCTCCAGCTGAAGGGCAAGAAGTGCTGCTGACTCTGGAGCTGAGCCAGACCTGACAGCCCCTTCCCTCCTCCCCAGACATGCTCCAGATCATCTGTGTCCTTGTTTGTTCCTCACTTGTTCCGGCTCCTCCATGGGGCTGGCCCTCGGTGTAGACACACGAGAGAGTCACCCACAGTATGTGCCAAAAGGTCTGTCACCAGATGCTTCTCCTGCTGGCTGGAGGTGGGCCTGAACTCCTCTCCATAAGAGTTACTTGCCTGGTTAGCACTGCTCAGTGAGACCCCAGTGCTGCTGCAGAATAGAGCTGGGCTCAAGTCCACACTGCAGAGGCCCTGCCCAGGTGAGGCCCAGCCCCGGGGGCCAGCCCCGTTTCCTGACCCTCCCTCCCACTGCTCAGCAATGCCGTGTTCTTCCTGTCCCCCCCACATATGCCACATGCTTTCCTGCCTCTGAGCTTTTCCTCATGCTGTTCCTTTTGCCTTGACTGCCCTTCCTTGCCTTCCTCTGCCTGGTAAAATCTGGCTAATCCGTCAGTTCAAACGTAACCTTCCTCGGTAAAGCTTTCCCAGGCAGCACCACCACCTCCTTTCCTGGCAGAATTAAGTCCTAATTGCTCCTTCCTCAGCGACCACTCAGCACCTCTAGCCCATTATGGCGGGCTAAATCGTGTATATTTTTTGTTAGATTCCAAACCTCTCAAAGACAGGGACCTGAATGTCCGTTCATTCATCTTTGTGTCCCCTCCCAGCACATCGTTTGTAATTTACACAGTCTTATTGCAAATCTGTTTGTAATTTACCTGGAACACAGTTTGTAATTTACACATCTTATTATAAATCTGTTACCTAAGATGGAAGCCTTTAGCACTCATTAACATTTTAGCTCTGACTAGTTGAGAAAGTCAAAAGGAGGGCAAGTGGAATAGCTAATATTTATGCCTCTCTATGTGCTGCCCCCCATCAGTCCACATCCAACAGAAGTGTCAGCCAGGACATCGGCCCCAGCAGGGAGGGACTGGACAAGGGGGGCAGAGTCCATCCAGTGACACTGCAAACAGGGCGGAGGTGTCAGCTGATAGAGTACTGAGCTGTCCTGAAGGCGGAGTGAGATTGGTCCCTGGTGGCCTTCCAAAGTATTTGGCTTTCTGAAG
The DNA here is from genome assembly GCF_937001465.1 of Orcinus orca. Classification (NCBI taxonomy): domain Eukaryota; kingdom Metazoa; phylum Chordata; class Mammalia; order Artiodactyla; family Delphinidae; genus Orcinus; species Orcinus orca. The sequence goes on from NC_064561.1 coordinate 123,036,734, forward strand.
CTGCCTGTGGCTCCGGAAATCAGGGAGATGCTTTAATGGGAGTGCTTCTCTGTGCTGGGGGGTATAAATGCAACATGAAATGAATTTCCCTCTACCCAGTACAGGATGTGCTCTGCGAGCATGTACCCCATGCCAGCTACGCACACAAGGATGTGCACTAGGATAGTGTCCTCCTGGCCACCCTGGAGGTGATGCAGGCCTCATCAGAAAAGTGTTGTAAGGGCTTCCCTGGTGGCGCAGTGGTTGAGAGTCCGCCTGCCGATGCAGGGGACACGGGTTCGTGCCCCGGTCCGGGAAGATCCCACATGCCGCGGAGTGGCTGGGCCCGTGAGCCATGGCTGCTGAGCCTGCGTGTCCGGAGCCTGTGCTCCACAACAGGAGAGGCCACAACAGTGAGAGGCCCGCATACTGCAAGGAAAAAAAAAAAAAAAAAGAAAAGTGTTGTAAAAACCACGCGGATATATGTGGAATCTAGAAAAATGGTATAGATGATCTTATTTGCAAAGCAGAAATAGAGACACAGACGTAGAGAACAAACGTATGGACACCAAGTGGGGAAAAGGCGGGGGATGAATTGGGAGACTGGGATTGACATATATACACTATTGATACTATGTGTATCAATGAGAACTAATGAGAACCTACTGTATAGCTCACGGAACTCTACTCAGTGCTCCGTGGTGACCTAAATGGGAAGGAAATCCAAAAAAGAGGGGATATATGTATACGTATGGCTGATTCACTGTGCTGTACAGTAGAAATTAATACAACATTGTAAAGCAACTATACTCCAATAAAAATTTTAAAAAATTAATTACTTAAAAAAAACACACAGTCAGACATTTGAACGCTAATTGGATATCTTAGTCCACTCAGGCTGCTATAACAAAATACCACACACTGGGTGGCTAATAAACAACAGAAATTTATTTCCCACAGTTCTAGAGGCTGGGAAGTCCAAGTTCAAGGTACTAATGGGGTCACAGCCTGGTGAGGGCCCACTTCCTGATTCACAGCCATGACTTCTCCCTGTGCCCTACAAGGTGAAAGGGGAAGGGATATCTCCGGAGCCTCTTTCATGAAGGCACTAATCCCATTCATGAAGCCTCCACCCTCATGACTTAAGCACCTCCCAAAGGCCCCGCTTCCTAATACCGTCATCTTTGGGGGTTAGAATCTCAACGTACAAATTTCAAAAAGACATAAAGATTCAGACCACAGCACTGGATGTGTGAAGCTATTAGAGAATTACTGTTAATGTTCTAGGAAACATTGCTCATCTCTGCCCATTAAATCACTATTAATGTGATGATGGTATTACAATTATGTTTTTTGAAGAAACCTTATCTTTTAGAAATATATACTGAAATATTTACAGGCGAATTTTATGACGGCTGGGATTACCTTTGACACAATGTGGGGAGGAGGGGGAAGCAGGTAAAGGTGGAAGAAGATTGGCCACAGGCGGATTATTGCTGGAGTTGGATGCCTTGGTGCTTGTTATACTAGTCAGTTTACTCTTTTGTGTGTTTGAAATTTTTCATAATAAGATGTTTTTCAAGTATGTAGGAGAAAAGGTGGAAATAAGTTTATTTTGTTCTCATCCCCTCAATTCTTGGATTCACTTTATTATGTTTCTTTGCCTTGCCCAAGATCACCTCTGAAGATTAGGGAAGAGGATCCAAATTATTGGCTCCTCCACCCCTCCAGCACCTTCTTAAAAGGCCTTTCCTCAGGTTTCTCAAATATGTTTAAGGCCTTGTAAAGACTCGTCTCCTCCCATTGGTCAGGTGGGGTTGGGGACAGCCCTGAGTTCTGGACAGCATATCTGCGCCCAGAGCGATGGGCTTCACCTCCTGCTGGGATGAAGCACTTACCTCTCCCCAGAGGTAATGGGAGAGATGCCTCATTGATGACAGGTTATAGAAGAGAAGGTGCCACTTCATTGTGCCTGTATCCCAGGGGAGCTGGCAAGGGCACCTTCTAAAAGAAAGACAGCTTCACGGGGCTAACTCTGCTTGGAAGCCAACTGATGAAGACGTGTTATCTGATAGAGCCTGGGGACCACCAGCCACCTAGGAACAGACAGTGTGGCGGGCAGGCTCAGCCCTGAATTATTTAATCTCTCAAACGTTTCCATTTTATCTCCCTCCACAGACTGGATGCTCTGAAGTCCATTAGCTTAATGTTCTCCAGAATAGATTTTCACTGGTCTCATTTCCACCGCCCTTTTGTTTCTAAAACACCCCCCCACTTTGCATGTGCACACACACACACACGCTTCACCTTGGGGTGCTCTGTGCTCAGGCTATGGTCCTCAACCACTTCCCAGCTCCCTGGCCCAGCTTTTTCCTCCTATGCAGCCCACAGATATAGTTGCAAGGGAGCTGAGGAAGACTAGCTCATTCAGGGTGAGAAGGAGTGGAGGAGTAAGCACGGCAGGTGTGCACCAGCTTGTGGAGTCTTAAATGGAACCATGTAAGACTTAAGAGTTTGGGGGGATGTCCCCGTCTGAGTTAATATCTTGTCTACCTTCCTGTCCATGTTCCACTTTCTAGTGGTGTGACTTGGAGGAAGCTGGCAGAGCCGTATTCACATTCCAGATGCCATGAGAGCTGTGGTTGAGAATGAGTACAGTGGACAACCAAGTTGGGATCCAGGAGGAGCCGAGAGTCGAGAATAATGAGGCAAATCTAGCAAGCTGGAATGCGATCTGGGTAAATGTAAAGAACTGTGCTTGGGGCCCTTTGCAAAGAGCAGGGTGAGAAGGCATCTCTGACTGGGAACTTAATATGAGGCAACAGAATGATGGGGCTGCACAGACCCACAAACACATTTTTAAAAATCCAATTGCGTGGATAATTGAGATCGAAAGCATCGAAACCATAACATGTCCAGAAGGGCCGATCCAGATAGCATGTTTTGTTTCCTGTAAGTTCTGCAGGGAGCCGTCACAATGAACATTAACTGTTAGTAGGAAAGGTGTGATTATTTCTGTGATGGTGCCTGAGGCTGTGTGTTGCATGCAGAAGTTGGTCCATCAAGATCTTTCCTATTGACATCCTTGTGGCTTCCTTCAGGTATCAAATTGTTATGCGTGTCCGGGGGCGCTGTGACTCTGTTGTTGTTTTTCATTTCCTCTGAGTGGTGGTTAGTTTTGTTGCTGTGGTTGTTGTCTGCTTTAAGTTCCTGAGTTACACAGAGGGTGGTAGAAAGGAGGATGGGGCCAGAGTAGATTTTATAATAATAACAACGATCACAGTGAAGGCCGCCATATTTTCCCTCTATTTGCTGCCATGCACTGGCTCCGCACTTTGCATCCATTGGCCCCTTGAATCCTCACAGAAACCCCAAGAAGATAGGTGGTGGTGTTATTCCTATTTTATAGAGAAGTAAACCTTAGAAGAGTTAAGTCATTTGCCCATGTGCTGCACAGCTGGAAGGGGTCAGAGCTGGATTTGAGGTTCAGTTATTGCCCGAGTACAGGCTCTTCCTGCCTTTCCGGTGCTGCCCTTTGGACAGCCTGAAGGGACTGTTCCTTGATGTATTCCTTGCGGGGCTCAGCGCTCTGGTGAGTGCCTCGGGCATCCTTTCTGGGTGCGGGCATATACCAGAGCCTCGGAGCCGGCAGTGCTCTGGCAGTGATAAACAAAACTTGGGAATTTGCTTCAAGTGGACATGCCAGCTCACCCCACCGTTTTCCTGATCAGAGGACAAAGCGTTGTTGAGCATATATTTATCCTCACTTATTATCATACCCTCTCTTTCCTGTTTGCTTTTCTGGTCAAGGTCAGAAAGAGAGTTTTGCTTTCTCAGAAATAGTTCTTACTGCCATGGAAAAGAGAAGACAAGTTTGCATTTGCCTATTCCTTCTGCAGTGGAAGATGGATAGAAGAAAAATAATTAGAAATAAAATTAATGAATGGAAACAAAAGGACATATTTCTTCCTAATCACTTCATTTTGTTCTCCTTCTAGTCTTATTAAATCTTCATCACGTAACCGGTATAAAATCACGTATCCGGTATAAAAGTGTAGGTTCTAACAGTGGAAGGGTAGCTGCCTATGGGCTTTGCTGGCTTAATTCTGCTCTGACATGTAGCTGAAATGTCAGATTCCCACCACAGATAAGGGGCAAATACAGAAAGTAAATCGGCGTACAGGTAAACCTGATATGACTCTAGGATTCAATCTGATGCTTTGGTTACACGATCCAGCGATCTTTAGGAAAAAGCTTTGGTGTTTTCAACTGTCCCTTTGAAATGTGATTTATAATTTAGTTGGGGTTTCACTCACCGGCGTGCATCCCTTTGAGTAAATCGGTGAGGAACTTCCCGTGTCTAAGAAACCGTGTCTGGGTGTTGTTCTCACAAAACCCTGGCAGCCGATGCTGAGACCCTACTGGTGGTCCCTGGCCAGGAGATACAGGAATGTTGCAGGGAAGGGTCAGTCACTCAGCAAATATTTATGGGGCTCTCACTGAGCTAAGTCCTAGTAATTTGAAAGGAACTTAAAGGTCTAGTCCCTGCCCTCAAATGGTCTTGATTCTATGAGACTTGACAGGGACCTCTGAGGACACAGGAACACCTGGCCACATTGTCCTGATGCCCCACGAGTGCACAGCTGTGGGGACTGCTGCCCACGAGCAGGGAGCCTTGTGAGTGAGCGGGCAGGTGGGAGATAGGCCGACAACCGTAGCCAACCCCATGGGGACAGACGGGCCATCCCCACTGGGCCATCAGCAGCTGTGAAAGTAGGGACCGCCCACTTTATCTCCTCTCCAGGGCCCACTCTGAAAGCACTTGGGTAATTACGGCTTCCATTTCTGCCTTTGGTTGTGAGTTTTAGTGTATTAATTATCTGCCACGGCAAGAGATTTCCCCTGTTCCCTGTGAACTGTCGCCCTTGTCCTCCCAGTGACTGTTGCACCCTTCACTGCTTGTGAAGTCAGAATAGTTCCACAGCTTCTGTTTCTTCTGTATCACGTGAAATCAGGCAGTTTCCAACCATCCTCCCCTCTCTAACTTACCCTCTCCCTTTTTCCTCTGGAGAAGCTTATGTGATTATATCAACCAAATTCTCTAACCTCAGTGGCAGGTGGGTTTGGAGGAGGTGGCCAGGCATGGAGAAGAATGAAGTCGTTTCGAAAAGCATTCACCAGAGCTTGGGTGAAACACTCATTTTCTTTCCATTTCACAGTTTGGTTACATCTGCTTGAGCACTGACTAATCCTGAGAGAGAATCTCTCCCCTGGTGTTTCTGTTTCTTTTGGCAGGAGTCTAGCTCTGCATATATCTTAGGTGAGCTCCTTGAAACTAAGGGGCTTTTCTTTTCTATTCTCAAAACATTAATGGCTAAAGAGTCTTAGAGCCATTCGGGCACTCTGCTCGTACCCTTGACTCACCAGGACTGCCAGGCGGCCTGTCTGATTCTGCCAGCCTCCTTCAAGTGCGGGGTAAGGCCAGTGAAACAAGCAACAGGCCCTTTGCTAGACGTAGAGCTCCTGGCCTGCAGGGAATAGCATTAGAGCATAGCTCCCTGCACCTAGTAGATGCTCAATAAATAATCACTGAATGGAATAAAACCAGTTCCTGGTATGGCACCAGGTTTAGAGTAAATGCTCAATAAATGTTCGTTGAAATATGAATAAATTACAGTGTTTCATGGAGGAAGAATTCCAGTCTTCATAGAGCTTGCCTCATTTGAACCTCTGAAAAGGACTCAGGCTGGATAAAATAGGAAAGCATCCAAGCCCTCCAGCCAAGGAGACCAGCACTGTTTCTGTGGGAACTTGGATGCCCTGACCTCACGGAAGCTCGCACGAGTGGAGCAGGCCTGGGGTGGTGCAGATCCGGGGGCTTCCTCTCCCCCTTTGGCATCCTTAGCAGCAGCTCATGCTTTGCTGTGCCAGGTCCCAGCTTCAGCAGCTTGAACAGCCCAGTAATTATCTCCTGATCAAGGGAGGCAGGGATGTGTGCGGAAATCACTTTTTAGTAGCAAATATTTCTTTTGGAAAAGCCCCAGTAAGCTGCCAGCTTTCCCTCGAGTGTTCAAAGCATACCAGAGGACTGCCAAGCCGGTTCAATCGTATTAACGCAAGTAGTATCCCCAGCGCAGAGGGAAATATAGGATAGTGAAGTGTCAGTTTCAGGGCTGGAGCTCCAGCTGCCACAGGTGAGTGAAAACACTCCCCTTGAGAGCAGAGGAGTCGCACGGGGAGGGGGAAATGCTGCTTTCCAGGTCCCAGGGTTCCTGCTCTTTATCCCTCCAAGGCAAGCTCTTTATCTCATCCGGGTAAGTACTTGTTTCACTCTCAGGAGAGCAAACACAACCAAATAAGGACGTAGATGTGTCCTCCTCATGCTCCTTCTCTTTGACCATTCAGGAGAAAAGATCCTGGAGATACCAGTTCATTGAAATCCATCACAAGGACCTCAGGAGACACCCTTAGATCGAGAGGTAGGACCGCAGGTTCATCCTGGCCACAGATTCCCTCTCAGCTATCAATGCAAACAGAAGAGACCAAACGTTTTTAGTTTGGCCTAATGCAGAGCTGGCTACCTGACCACAACTCCCTCCTCGGACACCAACTAGCCGGGTCAGGGAGCTTAGCTTCCACGCCCTCATCTCTGCAAGCGGAGCTCAGGCTACATGATGTCTAAGGCCCCGCGGGAGCTCTAACATTCTTCATTCTATAGTAATTATCTCCTTAATTATTCTAGTGTCTTTTCTCTACACCTTATTCTTTTGGGGGTGTGAGACTGAGATACAGATGCTACCCCCGCATGTGTATTTCCCACAGTCGGATCTCAGCCGCTGCTCTCTGTCCATCTGTCCCTACTTAGCTCCCTCTCAAGTCTAACCATCCCCGGGAGCTCCAGCTCAGTCACTTAATCAGTAATGTTTATCAGCTCACAGCGCTAGTGTACAGTACACTGCCGAACAAAATAGTCATGGTGCCTTCCTGTTTCAGATCTTATACTTGTAGAGAGAGACATAGAAACAAAGAAATAGATAGTTACAGATTGTAATGTGGGTTACAAAAGATGAACAGGGGTTGACCTCATTTCATTTCAGAGGTCAAAAAAGGCTACTCTGAGGAAGTATTATTTGATCTGAGACCTTGAAAGGGAGTTAACCAGGCAAAGAGTTGTAGAAAAAAAAGAAAGAGTTGTTCTCTTTCTAGAGAGAGGGAGGAACGGGTGCAAAGACGCGTGCAGCAGGGAAGGGCTGTTCAGAGGAACAGAGCTCAGTGTGTCCAAAGAACTGAAAGAAACCAGTGTGGTTGGAACATACTGACAGGGGGAGTGGATAAGACCAGAGGAGGGATGGATTCACTAAGATAATGCTGGCATCTGGCACAAACCAAAACTCTCTGATAATCCAGACATTTCTCCTTCGTGTAGAGTACTAGGTGAGTATTCCTAATAAGTAGACAGCTCTCTTCCCAGCAGTGTTTCAAGGACCACAGCTCCTTCTATCTTTGGCTCTGACTTTTTTTTTTTTTTTTTTTGCGGTACTTGGGCCTCTCACCGTTGTGGCCTCTCCCGTTGCGGAGCACAGGCTCTGGACGCACAGGCTCAGCAGCCATGGCTCACGGGCCCAGGCGCTCCGCAGCATGTGGGATCTTCCCAGACCGGGGCACGAACCCGTGTCCCCTGCATCGGCAGGCGGACTCTCAACCACTGCGCCACCAGGGAAGCCCCGGCTCTGACATTTTTAATGAGCGGCCAAGGCCGGCATGCTCGTCTGCATGGAGAGTTGTGCACAAGAGGGTTTTCTGGGCCCAGGCCTGCCTGGGAATTGTGCTCCCACCCCGTCCGCATTCCACTGGCACAGAGCTAGCTACAAGGAGGCCAGGAAACTGGTGGGATTGTGATCCCCAGAAGGAGACATAGCAGATCGAGCAGGCCCCGTGGGCCACGTTGCAGGATTGAGGCTCTATTCCCGGAGTGCCTGCGGTACATCTGTCATCACGTCTAAACCTACGTGTCTGCTTGCTTATGTCATACAGCATGTCTAAACCTAATTCATCATCCCCCTCAAAAAGCACCCTCTCCCCCGCGGTGTTTGCTGCTTCTTTCAGTGATGCTGTTCCAGGCCTCATAGTCCTTTCTTCCCCGCTCTACTGTCTACAGACTTCCCTTCTGCCTCCCAGGCCTGGACTGTTTCAGTACTCTCCCAGCGAGGCTGTTTGATTGGGTTCTTCCAGCTCTGCTATGGAATGCTAATTTACACATCTGCTGTGTGGACTACCGCTTCCCTGTTATTCCTGGCTGTGATGCTTCTGCAGTATCAAGTCATCTGGGAAGCTTAATAATCAGGTCATAGTGAACGTGGAAATGAGTCTTTCTAAAATGTGCCTTTCATGCCTGCTCAAAATTATGTTACTGGCTACCAGTTACCTACTGCAAAAAGATCTAACTTCTATAGTTTGGGGCAACTCAGTCAACCTATCCTTTCCAAACTGTTCTTATCCCAGACCCCCTCCAGCCAGCCAGGGTGTCCAACTATTATCCAAAAATATATATATATTTTTTTCCAAATGCTTAGTGTTTATTTGATTCTCTCTTTCTATGCCCTCAGGCAGGACAGACAATTTCATAGATACTGAGGTCCTATGACTTGAAGGTCACAAGCCTACATCAGAGGCAAATGCAATAACCAAGTTAAAGTGAATCATGAATCACTACCAGTGACGGCTTTATGAGAATCAGAACTATTCTCCAGAGTCAAACAGACTTGGTGAATTCCCATCTCATACTACTCCCGTCTGCCTGGGACATCCTCTTCCTGCCTACCCATCTCTCCAAATCCTACCAATTATTCAGGGCTAGCGCTCATGCCCAAGTCTCACCTTCTCTGGGAAGCCTTTCTTTACCCCACCAACTAGCAAATAAGCTTTCTGTCTTTGGAGTCCTGTTACACTCCCCAAAGTCCTTTGCACAATGGATTGCAAATACTAGGTGCTTAATTAATGCCTATTTATATTATAGCTTACCACTCCTTTGGCATTTATCATGTTTCACCTTTTATTGACATTTATCCTTCCAATTCATTCTAAACTTCTGAAGTAGAGCTACTTTTCTCAATATCTAAAACAGTACCTGGCACATCCTCAAAAAAAGAAATAAGTAATTAATGCTTTTCTATAATTCCTGTGACACATAGTTCCTTCAACATAGCAGATGCCCAGAACATTCTTTTTGATTTCTTGTGGTTGTGATCATTGTTGCTGTTGTTTGAATATATGATCTCTTCTAAAATGTAAAGCCTTAGCCAGTTAAGGTGGAATGCTTCTTCTGGGAATTCCAGCCCCAAAGGGTGATCTTTGGGCAAAATATTTGATGGGGAGCCATGCCTGCCAGTGAGTCCCTAGCCGTCTGTAGGCAGCTTCCTACTTTGTTTCTTCTGCCCATTCAGGAGGCCAACTCTGGGTTTGTCACGAAGGGTTCAGTTACAAATATTCCCATTTCCCTATTTACAATACTCCTTTCCCCCAAGAAAGAGGTTGCAGAGAATAGCGGTATTGCCCTGGAGGTCTGTCTTTTAGATTTTCCATGTTATCAAGATTTTTCACGTGAAAAACTGTACAAGAACCAGAAGACAGCATCAGACCAAAGGACCGTATTTGCAGAATCTCCCTGGCTCTGTGGGGTTTTGATCACCTAAACCATTGTAAGGCGCCATCCTCTAGTTAGATGAGCCCCTGATAGGATAGCTGGGCCCTCCGTTCCATTTCTAAATCTGCCTGCTTCTCAACAGTCTTATTTGAGTCAGATGGGAAATTCAGTACTATCTTGGGGGTTTTTTCCCCATCTTAAATGGTTTCCCGTATGCAGGCCTGAGAAACAGGGCTTTGCTGTTCACATCCTCCCTTAATGTGACGAGGCTGACACTAGTGTCAGGGGAAAGAGAAGAAGTGGGGAGTGACTTTTTTTTTTTTTTTTTTGTGGTACGCGGGCCTCTCACTGTTGTGGCCTCTCCCATTGCGGACCACAGGCTCCAGACGCGCAGCCTCAGTGGCCATGGCTCACAGGCCCAGCCGTTCCGCGGCATGTGGGATCTTCCCGGACCGGGGCACGAACCCATGTCCCCTGCATTGGCAGGCGGACTGTCAACCACTGCGCCAGCAGGGAAGCCCAGGGAGTGACATTTAGAATGGAGTCCCTCCTACCTGCTTTGGGCTTCAAAAAGGCATCCTGACTACTGGGAAGACAACGTCTGTGCAGACTGGGACAGCCACCCCTGAGTCACACTCTGCCCCTTCTGTGAGTCATTTCATGAATTGTGTGAGGTGCCTAACAGCCAGCATTCTTCAGGAAGCACTTTCAGGATTATGGATGTGACAGTTAATACGGAGTTTTCAGAGAGAGGACTGAGGCTTCAGGAATCTCAGGCTATCTGTCTGGTGGACTCTATAATCAAATCAGCATCTGCAGTTTCATGAAGCTTTAAGGCAGGTGCTCTCTGGAACCGAACCTTTTCAAGTTGATCTGAAGAGTTATTGGCATCTCTTGACCATTTCATTCTCTCTAACTCGGTTGGAGAGCAAAGACATCATCTTTGCTTACTGTCTCCGATGCATTTCCAGTCTTCCTTGGAAAGGGGGAGTGTGCTCTGAATCCTGGTCCCTGTGAGAATCTGATAGTCTCAAAATATAAAACATCCTTCGTTTCAACTGGGCTGCTACCAACAACTCGGGTAGTCTAGAAAGAGTTGGCGCAAATGTTTGCTTTTTTACCTTTGGCAAGCAGCACCTAGTGGTCCTCGTTTTGGTGATTATAGGGTTTGTGTAACATGCTGGAGTTTGGGCCGTGGAATAGCAATGCTGGGAAGGGCTGTCCTCAGAGGAGTGCCAACCAGCTTCAGTTTTCTGCACTGTAATTGTTGCCCCTGCTGCCCCAGTTTGAGCTCCCAGGGTCAGGAGGGGCGGCGTCACCAGATGCCCAAGAGCAGCCAGGCCCACCTGACAGCCATCATGGGCGGATCCCATGGGCAGGGCCCCCTTTCCAAATGAAGGATTAAATTAGCATTATTTCATCCTTATCCAAACATGTGCTCAGAGCCTAGACATGGCCTTCAGTAAGGCATCTTGGACCGTGAGGCTTTGTGGCCGGGATTTCACTAAATGCCATGTTGGGGGCAGGGGAGTCTTTCCTCTTTCATCCCTAGCCAGGGAACAGATGACTCGGCCTCGTTCATGCTCATCATCTTAATCACAGGCTGAAGATGAATATTTTTGGTTAGTTTCCCTTTGTTTTATATATACATGGTGCCTATTTATAGCTATTTGCTGACAGACTCTACCAATTACTTGAAAAACTTGTACTTAGAGAGAGACAGACTAAAAATGTGAATTCAGTGGATAGCCATAGTTCTGCATAGATTAGCCCATTGTGGGGCAGGATCAGAATGGAGACGGTGGCTGGCACGTGAACAATGATGCCAGAACTGGAAATGATTGTCCATTGTCACATTCTTTGGAGGCTGATTAGAGAAAACACACACTCTTCTATGTCTTATCTTTGTTATTACAAGCTCACTGGACCCCTTGTTCATGTTTCTTACGGGCAGTATATGTTCTAAGCCCAGTGAAAGTCCATCTCCACAGCCATCAGTGACATCCTATTTGCCAAATTCAGGCTATCTTCCCTGCTTTCTCACACTTCCCTTCTCTTTGACATGAACCGTTTTCTCCATGGAATATTTCCCCTGGCGTCTGAGGCATTCTTCTAGTCCAACTCCTCCTCTGTCTTTTGGAGGCTCCTTTCCTTTCTGCTTTGCCTTTCAAATGGTGGTTCTCCCCAGGGTTCCATCCTCCACGAACAGACAAAGAAGAAGCAAAAGAAGCTGAAAAATGATATCAGGTAGGAATAATAACTAACTCTGATGGAGCAGTTTCTCTGTGGCAGGCACCCTGGTGAGTGCGTAGGGACTCACCATAGGGAGAAGAAAATTTCAAGAAGACACTCCCCGTCCCTGAATCATCTTTGTCACCTTTTCTTTACTGTCACGTCATCCTGTCCTTTCGGGCCCAGCTCAGAAAGCACCACCTTTCTGGATCCTCCCAGGCAGCTAAGCATCTCCTTTGGAATCACCCAGCACTTTGCGCATTTTATTCAGTCCGTCAACACACGTTCATTGCACTAGTTTAGAATTTCTGCTGTTTTAACAAAATTCTTTTATTATTACCTGCTGGACCCCAGTTTTTACATGCTGAAGATTTAGTATCTAGCACGTAGAGTGATCGACAAAGAAATATTTGTTTAATAGGCAAATGAGTGATTAATGTAAAATAGGATACTTATTCAAGATCCATTTGAACCAAAGTATGAGAAGATCTCTCATCAATCCATTTGCCGCATAAATTGCTTAATTTACTAGGACAGTTGTGACTTGAGGATTCCCTGAATGGGGCTGTTCTGTGGCTTTGGGTTACATGGCTCAATTGACACTCTTGGTTAATGTCAGACATGGACCAACTGTTGAAGTTCCCTGTAACACAGGCACGTTCTCTGAATACTTATTATGCACAATTCAATAATGATTAACATTTGAACTCTGTCTAGGCTGAGCACGCCACATCAAAGCTCTTTTTTTCACTAGGACTTTTAAAATATCAAATATGGACTAAATGAGTAGGTGTTGGAGAAACTGACTTTGTAAACCCAAAATCATAAACTTAGATTCATTTGAAATCTGTCATGTGGAGTGCATACATAAAAATTATGAGCATTTTGATTTTTCCCTTGTAGGTCATAAATAACGTCCGTAATATTCCTCTTCACCTTTTTCCGATTAGCTTTATGTCTGGCACATTTTCCCCAACACTCCTGTTTCCTGTTGTAAGGATTTCACCAAGGAGAGACGAGATTCTAAACAAGTCGTGTGGGTGTAACAATAAACTTGCAGCAATCAGGGTTAAGTCCAGAGTTAAGAGGCAGGATGAGTTTGGTGAGGATTTTTTTTTTTCTGGCACGCGGGCCTCTCACTGCCGCGGCCTCTTTGGCCGCGGAGCACAGGCTCCGGACGCGCAGGCCCAGCGGCCATGGCTCACGGGCCCAGCAGCCGCTCCGCAGCATGTGGGATCCTCCGGGACCGGGGCACGAACCTGCGTCCCCCGCATCGGCAGGCGGACCCCCAACCACTGCGCCACCAGGGAAGCCCTGGTGAGGAATTTTTAATGGTGTTCAGGCCTCCCTATTTTTCCCTTCTCCGGGTACACACCAGCAGGGCCGCACAGGCCCCGAGGGGTGGAGATGGCCCAGAAAGGCAGAGGGCACATGGCCCGCTGTAACCCAGACTCACTAAACAACGCCACCATCCGCCAGTGCCAACATGCTCCCCAGGCCCCCAGTCCCTCACCATCCAGTAGAGTGCTCTGACAAGATCAGGCACATTCTGGGTGGTATGGCCATAGACCGGCAGAGTGCTCTGGGCCGCTGCCTTTTACCCTGGGGTCTGCGGCACCCATGGGGTCCTCTGGGGCCTGCTGGCAGTGGAGCCAGGTGGAGACTGGACAGCTCTGCTTTTAGCTCTTTTATATGCTGGGCAGCTCCACAGAGTTTGCTTGGAGGGAAGAACTATGTAAGACCGTGGCAAGCGTAACAGGTGCTGCTTGCTGACGATGGTGATTTCACATCGTTGAAGACTGGGCAGGCCATGTTGGCAGACTGGGCCAGGCAAGAGACCAGGGCTGAGGTGCATGGGGCTCAGGGAGCAGAGTTCAGTACTAAGATGACTACAGGGGTCAGGTGATCCCAATGTAGAACCAGCATTGGGAATCCCTGTTCTATTTCACTCTATTTCCACAATTTTGGACAGACCTCTGGTTTAGCCTATAAAATTTAGGTGGTATCAAAACATTTTTTTCATATAAAATTTTTTTTCTTTCTTCATTCATTCCTTCATTCATTCACTTTGAAACCACTTTCTTAAGGTATGATCGACATACAAAAAGCTGTACACATTTAATGTATACAACTTGGGTTTCGAAATAAGTATACATTCATCAAACCAGTACCACAATCTATGCCGTAAACATATCCCTCACCTCCAAATGTTTCCTCCCACCTCCTTTACTTATTATCGTTGTGTGTGTGTGTGTGTGTATGAGATAAGAATGCTTAAAATAAGATCTACCCTCTTAGCAAATTTGTAAGTACACAACACAGTATTGTTAACTGTATACATCATGCTGTACAGTAGATCTCTAGGACTTGTCTTGCATAACCGACACTTTGTACCCTTTGACTAACACCTTTGACTAATTTCCCCATCCCCTTCTGCCTATAATTTTCTAATAATACCTTGTTCCAGCTGGTTCAAATCTCTCAGTAATTACAGGGTTGGGTAGTTGATCACACCTTGATTCTGATGGCTGTCAATCCAAGGCCACAGGTTCAACTTGACTTGAAATGATTTTTTTTTGAGTTGGTCAGTAGGTTTTGTCTGTGTGCCCAGTCCTGTGGCAATTGCTGTGGGAATTCAAGACCTGTAACCAGGATTTTTCTACTTACACTCACCATCGATAGGATCTCATTTCATCCTCACAATCACCCTGGGAAGGAGGCATTATTTTCATCCTCATTTGACATACTTGGAAACAAGAAATCAGAGTGGTTAAATGATCTAACAAGATAATAGAAAGACATTATTCTAAAGGCCACTGAAATGCACAGTGGTTTCTCTGAGTTCCTTTTCAGAACTAGAGAGTAATGGCCGAGGGAATGCTGCTGCGTTCCTAAAAGCTCTGTGGATCCCAGCTTTCGAGCTGGGAGGGCCGTCCCTATGGTTGTTAGGGGCTTTTTTTTCATCTCTGAAAATTAAGGAAAGGGGGTCAGTAAAGTGTCAGCTCAGAGTCTGACGGTTCTAACCAGTGTTTTTCAGGAACTGTTTTTAGAGGAAACACTTATATTTTTAGATCCAGAATGATTTTTAAAAACAAACTCAAGACAACAATGAGCACATTGGCATCTGGATATGTAAGTCCTTACCACACAGTGAGATGGGAGGCAGCCGTGGCCTGAGCTTTCAGGTCATGTAAAACCGTGAGCAGCCTGGAGATTTGATCCACATGTGCACCCCGCGTGTCTCTCCACAAGTAGCCGGAATGCACTATGATGTGGGCGGAGGTGCAGGCAGTGGGCAGTGGGGCTCAGACTGGCTGGCACAATAGGGACCTTAGTGATTTGAACTTCACCTCGAATTCGGGATCCCTTGAACTTCTATTGGATTGAAGAAATCCAATCAAATGTTTAGTGTAAATAAAACTTTAGTGTAATAAACTTTAAGAGACACGTTTGACTCACGTAACAAACTGACAAACAAGCTACTTTCAAGAACATTTAAGCATGAAACTTGAAGGTAGTTGTTGCTAATTAAACTTAAATCCAACCTGTTCACTAAAAATATACCTGAAAGGATTGCATTTTAGAAAACACCTTGATAAGCAAATACCTGGAAAAGCTGGGGATTTTCCCCAGTAGCCCAAGTGATTAAGTCTGCAGTAAGTATATATGCACTGTCATCAAAGTACAAAGATGGCGTGACGCTAGCATGAAGAATAAAATGGGTCATTAGAGGTAGAATGAAATTTTAAACTGATCTTTGTGAATTATAAAACAAACAAAGCAAAAAAAAATGGAGCTCAGTGGGAATGAATGACAGGCCATACAACAGGGCAGAAAAGGAACTAAACCCTCAAAGTGACAAATTAACTCTGGAAGAACATGAATGGGGGAACAAATAGGTGCTCTCCAAACCCAGACCAGAGAAATGATTTGTTTTATTTTCTGTTTTTTTCTGGTGTAATAATGAATTCTATCTACTTTCCTCTTCTTTGTAAAGTCTTGAGAAGAGCAGTATATAAAAGAAAAAACCTATTTTAAACGGATAATAGCTAGCTTTCAGTGACCTTTATTGCCAGACATTATTACCTATTTCATAGAGCTACTATGGGAATTAATGCGTTAATTAATGAGTTACTATACACAGAACACTTAACACAGTGTTTTATGTTTTTCAGCATGTAGTAAGTGCTTGTAAGTATTAGCTGTTATTATCTTTAATGTTGATAGTGTTGACAACATACCACATACTATGCTGAGCACTTGTATATGCCTTGTCTCACTTGCTGTTGTTCTACTAATTTTATTGATAGTAAACTGAGGCATGGGAGGTTAAGAAAGTTGCCCAAGATGGCACAACTGGAAATAATAACATTTATTGTGCACCTACTATGTGCTAGACATAAACATTTTCGATGTGTCATCACATTTAGGCCGCACAACTAGTCTGTGAAATAAATTAGATTATCCTGGTTTTACAAATGAGGAGACACCTAAGGTCACACAGCCAGTGAGTGATAGAGCAGAGATTCGAACCCAAGCAATCTGGTTCCCAGAATATGTGCTCTGTACTGCTCTGCACCGTGGCCTTCTGGGAGAGAGATATAAGGGACTCACTTCAATCACCCAGCCCTTTCCTCTTGCCCTCATTACCATTCCTAGCAGTGCTTTCCTTTGGGGGTCACAACATTACCTCTTCATAGGCCCTGTTCTCCAGCCACAACCAGTCCATTCTACTCGGACGTTACAGAGAGGCAGAGACCCAGACAATCGCTCAGCCCTGCACTGATGCTGGAGACTCCTCGCCCCTCTGCCCAATTTTCTCTAAACCATGGGAACTTTGTTTTCTAGGAGCTTTCCTCTTCTTATTTGCAAGTCAGCTAACATGACTTAACATTTTATTTAAGCCTTGTATGGTTTAAAATCTCAAAGGTTATACACCAAAATGTTAACAGCAGCTAATAAATTTACAGGTAACTTTAATTTTCCTGCTCATACATTGTGTTTTCCAACTTATATAACAGTAAACATATAAATTACATAGAAAAAATAATGTATTTTATAAAATACAATCATAGACTATATCAGAGGGTAGTTTCCCAAGAGTTAGGAGGATCCGTTGTATAGGCAAGAGGACAAGATTGCCTTTCATGAACACCAGACCATCAGAAGTGTCGCAGGCATCCCTCAGTCCCTTCCCAATTAGTCTCTCTCAAATTATCTCAGCCACAGACCCTTTTATCAGAAGTGTAGAGAAGTACAATATACTTAGCAAATATATATTACAGATTCTTCCTTAAGGGTTAAACTGCACTGATTGAAATGGAGATGGGACCCTGGATCCTCACCCATTAACCCACCATCCCATCTAAAGGCAACTCCCACGGTGTGTCTGGAAGCCCTTCTGGCTCTGGAAAACACAGTTCTCCACTGAAACTGATGGTCCACCTCATTCTGGAAACTTGAACTCCTTTAGATTTCCAGAGTTTGCTCAGATAAGGAGCTCTATAAGTTTACTATATATTATGTAAGATAATGATTTTCTTCATCTGCCCTAAATTTTTCTGCTGATCTCCTCTTTACATCCAAAATCAATACACGTGACTAATCCATCTTATAACTGAGTATATCTGTCTGACCGGAAAGCTTTGTTATCTATCTCAGAGGTGGCTTTCAGCTCGGAAGGAAAAGAGAAAGATGCGTTTGTTTATGCTTCTGTCTGAACTCCCTCGTTTCTGCCCAGAGGTTAACAAATTCTATGCCCTTTTCTCATCCATCAAGATGATGGATGAAATATTTGGTACTTTTGAATCACAGTCCGAAACCTTCTGCTCTCTTGACTTCTGTGATGTCCTTTTGAACCGGTTTTCTCCCTCATGTTATTTTCTTCTCCTTTGCTGACAGTTTTGCTTTGGCACTAGTCTCTGTCTCTGAGCTTCTGCTTTCCTCTTGCTTCACTCTGCAGACAGCTAAGCCATTTCCAGGGTTCCATGATCACTGTATTGTGGATGGTGCTTGAATCAGTGTGTGCCTTCAGTCTCTCCTATAGAGTCCAGTGTTTTAGCTCCATGGGTAGTTGATCTCTGTCTCTTGAGTTCATATTAATTCTTCACAGTCAGCATGCCTAACTCCAGGGTCATATAATCACCACTATTTCCTGCCCTAACATCTCTATTCTGCCAATATCAACAATATTCTCTCAATCACCAAACTTGAAACCTTGGAATTTTATCTTTTATAACCTTTAGTCACCAGAAATCTTAGGTTTTACCTTCAAAACTTCCCTTAGATGTGTCTTTGCTCATCACTTCATGTCATAGAATTTAAGAACACAATGCTCTCTTATCACATAGTTGTTAATAAATATTTTCTAAATCTGGATCTAGTCCAACTATGTCAGTAAAATTCTGAAAGTCATTAACATTCTAAGAAATCTCTGCTTCCTGTCCTTTTTCTCAACAGTGTATCTAATACACTGTCAATTTAATAGTGAAAACACAAATTTAATAATTCTAAACACAAATTCTCTTATGTATATAGATACAAAAAATCCTCAACAAAATACTAGCAAATGGAATTTATATAAAGAGGATTGGGGCTTCCCTGGTGGCGCAGTGGTTGAGAGTCCGCCTGCCGATGCAGGGGACACGGGTTCGTGCCCCGGTCTGGGAAGATCCCACATGCCGCGGAGTAGCTGGGCCTGTGAGCCATGGCCGCTGAGCCTGTGCGTCCAGAGCCTGTGCTCCGCAACGGGAGAGGCCACAGCAGTGAGAGGCCCGCGTACCGCAAAAAAAAAAAAAAAAAAAAGAGGATTATACACTATGACCAAGTGAGTTTATCCCAGGACTGTAAGGTTAGTTTAACACCTAAAATCAATTAATGTAATGCACCATATCAGTAGAATAAAGGACAAAAAATATTTAGTAATCACAATAGATGCAGAAAAAGCTTTTGGCAAAATGTCATACTTCTTCTGGATAAAAACACTCAGACTAAGAATAAAAGGGGACTTACTCAATTTGATAAAGGGCATCTACAAAAAACCTACAGCTAGCATCATACTGAATGGGGAAAGACTGAATGCTTTACCCTAAGATCAGGAATAAGACAAGGATGCCTGTTTTCATTATTTGTTTCAGCATTATATTAGAGATTCTAACAGGGCAATTAGGTAAGAAAAAGAAATAAAAGATATCCAAATTGACATGGAAGAGGTAATACTACCCATATTTGTAGATGACATGAGCTTGTATATAAAAAATCCCAAGGAGTCAACTAAAAAACTATTAGAACTAATAAACAAGTTCCACAAGGTTGCACAGTAAGAGCTCAATGTACAACAATTAGCTGTATTTCTGTGCAATGAACATGAAACATGAAATTAAGAAAATAGTCCCATTTGCAATAGCATTGAAAAGAATAAAATACTTAGGAATAAATTTAAGAAAAGAAGTACAAAAGCTGTATTCTGAAAACTATAAAACACTGTTCAAAGAACCTAAAGAAGGCCTAAATAAATGGAAAGATATCCCATGTTCATGGACCAGAAGACTTAATGCCATTAAGATGGCAGTACTCCCCAAATTGATTTATGGGTTTAATACACTTCCTAACAAAATCCCAGCTGGCTCTTTGCAGATATTGATAAACTGATCCTCAAATTCATAATAAAATTCAAGGGACTCAGAATAACCAAAGTAATCTTGGAGAAAACAAACAAACAAAACATTGAAGGACTCATACTTTCTGATTTCAAAACTTACTACACAAATTACAGTAATCAAGGTACTGGCTTAAGAATGTAGACATATAGATCAGTGGACTAGAACTAGAACTCTTAACATTTATGGTCAACTGATTTTCAACAAGAATGTCAAGAGAATTAAATAGGCTAAGAATTGTCTCTTCAACAAATGGTGCTGGGACAACTGGATATCCGCATGCAAAAGAATGAAGTTGAACCCCTACCTCTCACCACATATAAATATAATTCAAAATGAATCAAAGATCTAAACATAAGTGCTGAAACTAGAGACTCTTAAAAGAGAACATAGATGTAAATCTTCATGACCTTGGGTGAAGCAGTGGTTTCTCAGATATGACACCAAAGCATAAGCAGTGCAATAAAACTTTCGTGTTTCAAAGGACACTGTCAAGAAAGTGAAAAGGCAATCCACAAAATGGGAGAAGATATTTGCATCTGATAAGGGACTTGTATCTGAAATATATAAAGAACTCTTACAACTAAATAATAAAAAGACAAATAACCTCAATTAAAATGGGCAAAGGATCTGAATATACATTTCCCCAAAGAGGATATAAGATGGCCAATAAACACATGAAAAGATGCTCAGCTTCATTAGTCATCAGGGAGATGCAAATCCAAACCATAATGAGATATCACTTAACACCCAATAGGCTATAATCAAAAGACAGGCAATAATAAGTGTTGACAAGTATATGGAAAAATTGGCACCCTAATACTCTGCTGGTGAGATCTAACATGGTTCAGTCACTTTGGAACAGTCTGCAGTTCCTCTAAAGATTAAACATAGAGTTACCATATGACCCAGCAGCTCCACTCCTTGGTCTATATCCAAGAGAAATGAAAACATGGGTCCATACAAAAACACGTACATCAGTGTTCATAGCATTATTCATAATAACCAAGAAGTGAAAACATACCAAATGCCCATCAACCACTGACTAGATAAATAAAATGCTGCATATTTATACAATGAAATATTAGCCATTAAAAGGAGTGAAGTACTGTGACATGTTGCAACATGGATGAAACTTGAAAACATGCTGAGTGAAAGAAGCTACATATTATATGATTTCATTTATAAGAAAGGTCCAGAGTAGGTAAATCCAAAGAAACAGAAAGTAGATTAGCAGTTGCCTAGGGCTGGAGGGTGTGGAATGAAATGGGGAATAACTGTTAATGGTATAGGGTTTCTTTTAAGAAAATGTTCTAAAGTTTATTGTGGTGATGATTGCACAACTCTATGAATATGCTAAAAACCATTTAATTTTATACTCTAAAGCAGTGAATTGTATCATATGTGAATTGTATCTTTATAAATCTCTTAGAAAAAATAGTTCAATCTTTAAAAAACATATTTAAATTCCTCTTGTCTCTTCCTACTGATGAAGTGGGAAAGCGCAATTTCTCAACCTCGTATTTAGTGCCTTGACGTTGTTTCACCCCATCTTCCAACTGTCTCACCCAAACTTCCAACAGCAGTTACATCACTGTGCTTCAAAGGCATTAATCATTGGGACTGCTTTTCTCATTCTTCAATCTAAACTTCCCTTTTCTACCTCCAGTTTATCCAATTTTTAGTCATTTGTTGATTCAGTAAAGCGTTTTTGAGCACTTATCATTGATGTGCCAAGGCACTGGGCTAAGCTTTGGGGTTATAGAGATGAATCCGACTTAGGCCATACCCTATATATTGTTGTACACTAGAAACGGGGAGGAGTGGTAGATAACAAAGGGATGCACCTTGCAAGTCTTTACCTAAAGTCTCACTTCCTTCCTCAATCTTTTCTCTGTGCTTCAGCCTTCATCAACTTCTTCCTACCATGACCTTTTTATAATATTTACTGTTTGGTTTTAATCATATTCTGTATCATGCTGTTATTTAACCATTTCGTATATAATCTCCTTTCCTCCTAATTAATTTGTAAGATTACAAATAATAGAGCCCCTGTGTGTTAGTTTTCTATTGCTGCTGTAACAAATTACCACTAACTTAGGTGGCTTAAAATGACACAGATGTATTATCTTTCAGTTCTGTAGGTCAAAAGTCCAACACAGGTCTCACAAGGCTAAGATCAATGTATCAGCAAGGCTGTGTTCCCTTCTGGAGGCTCTAGTATAAAATCCATTTCCTTGCTTTTTCCAACTTCTGGTGGCTGTCCACATTCCTTAGCTTATAGCCCCCTTTTCCATCTTCAAAGTCAGCAATGTTGCCTTTGAGCAATCTCTCTCACTCTTCTTCTGGCCAAAATTCCCTCTGACTATAGTCAGAAAATAGTCCCTGCTTTTATGGACTCATGTGATTAGAATGGGCCCATCCAGATAATCTGGGATGATTTCCATATCTCAAGGTTCTTACACTTAATCCTATCTGCAAAGTTTCTTTTGCCAAGTATGGTGACGTATTCACAGGTTCCCGGTGTATTTGGCTATGGGCATCTTTAGTGGTCATTATCCTGCCTACCATACCCTCTTTTATACTTCTTTGTATTGCATATGAGCCTAACACTGAGAAGATAGATGGAAAAAGATATACTATTCAAAGACTAACAACAACAATGACAGCTAATACTGCAGTATCTATACATCAAAGTAGACTTAAAGAGAGAAAACATTATTAGAGATAAAGAAGAATTTTTCAAAATTATAAAAAGAACAATCAGGGACTTCCCTGGTGGTCCAGCAGTTAAGGCTCCATGCTCCCAATGCAGGGCGTCTGGGTTCAATCCCTGGTCAGGGAACTAGATCCCTCATGCCACAGCTAAGAGCCTGCATGCTGCAACTAAAGATCCCGCATGCCACAAGGAAGATCCTGCACGCAGCAACAAAGATCCCGTGTGCCACAACTAAGACCCAGTGCAGCCAAATAAATAAGTAAATAAATAAATATATTTTTAAAAGGGGGGGGGGTGATCAACCAGAATTTTGCTTCTAAATTTGTAAGCATTTAATAATATAGTCTCAAAATGTGTGAAGCAAAAAATGACAGAACTAAAAGGAGAAATGAACAAATTCTAAATTATTGTGAAAGATTTTCAGCATAACTGTCAGTAACTGATAGAACAAGCAAAGAAACCAAAAATTCAGTACAGATATAAAAGATTTGAACAGCATAGTTAATAAACTATGATATTGCACCCAACAACTTGAGAATACATGTTTTTTCAAGTAAGAATGGAATAGTACACAATTGACCATGTGCTGGGCCATGAAGCAAATATCAACACTCTTCAAAGGATTTAAATCATATACTGTACATCTAAAATGATTCTAAACTTAAAAGTTTATTTTTAAAACTCAAGAAATATATTTTCTAACCATAATGGAATTAAACTGGAAATTAATAACAAAAGGATAACTAGGAAATTCTTAAATGTTTGAGCATTAGGCAATATTTACAAATAAACCATGAGTCAAAAAGAAAATCACAATGGAAATTAGAGAATATGATGATCTGAATAATGAAGATGCATATTTAAAACTTGCATGATAAAAAAATTGGTGCTTGGATAAAAATGTATAGTATTAAATGTATATATCAGAAATGAAAAACATGCTGAAAATCAATTATTCAAGAAGTTATAAAAGAAACAGCAAATTAAGCCCAAAGAAAATAGAGGGAAGAAAAGGATAATGATAAGAGATGAGATTAATGAAATAGAAAAACATACTACAGTGAGGCTCTAAAGCTCAAAAACAGGTTGTTTGAAAAAACTAATAAAATCAATTAACCTTTAGCAAAATTTATCATGGGAAAAAAGTGAAAAGGAGAAATTGCTAGTATCAGGAATGAAAAGCTGGTATTACTACAGATGCTACAGGCATTAGAAAGAGAATTTAAAAACCAAAAGTTTATATGAACTAGACAAATTCCCAATAAAATACAATTTATCAAAACTGACAAAAGGAGAAATAGAAGATCTGAATGGCC
Source organism: Orcinus orca (assembly GCF_937001465.1). Taxonomy (NCBI): domain Eukaryota; kingdom Metazoa; phylum Chordata; class Mammalia; order Artiodactyla; family Delphinidae; genus Orcinus; species Orcinus orca. The sequence goes on from NC_064561.1 coordinate 123,060,281, forward strand.
CTATATCTGTTAAAAAACAATAATTTAAAACCTTCCCCCAAAGAAAACTCTAGGCCCAGATAACTTCACAAATGAACTCCTCAAAATATTTAGGGAGTAACATTCATTTTACACAAACTCTTCAGGGAACACTTCCCAATTCCTTTTATAAAACCTATATAACCTTGATTCAATAACATGATAGGAACATTACAAGAAAAATTTTAGAGCAATTTCTGTGTTGAGCATAGGTGCAAAAATCTTAAATAAAATGTGAATATTTGCTGGCAAATATAATCAGTCATAAAATGTGAATCCAGCAATATATAAAAAGGACAAACATCATGACTAAAAGCAGTTTATCCCATAAATGCAATGTTGGTTTAGCATTTAAAAATCAATAAATGTAATTCATTACATTAAAGGATAGAAAAGAATAATTATATAATATTCTCATTTTATGCAGAAAAAGCATATGATAACATTTAACAATCACTTATGATAAAATACAAATTCTTAGTAAATTGGGAATAGAAAGGATCTTCTTTAATCTGATAAAGTGTATCTACAAAAATTTTATATTGACATCATACTTAACAGTGAACTATTAAAAGCTTTTCCTCTGAAATCAGGAATGAGACAGAAATTTGCACTATCACTACTTTTATTCAAAATTATACTGGATTTTACCACCTATTTTACTTTGCCATAGATCTTTTTTTTTTTTTTTTTTTTAACTGAAGTGTGGTTGATTTGCAGTGTTGTGTTCGTTTCTGGTGTGCGGTAAAGTGCTTCAGATATAAAAAAAATTATACTGGAGATTTTGTTCAGTGTCATAAGGTAAGAAAAGGAAATTAAAAGATGTAAAGATAATACAGGGAGGAAACAAATGTTATTTGCGGATGACACGATATGTGTAGAAAATCCCAAGAATCTATAAACAAAGGATTAGAATTAACAAATGAATTTGGCAAAGTCACTGGATACAAGGTCAGTATGTGAAAAAGTCAATTGTATTTTTACATACTAGCAACAAACATTCAGAATGTGAAATATATCTTAGTATTTATATTAGTATCAAAAGACATCAACCAACTGGGTGTTAACAAAGGATGTGTAAGACCTCTACACAGAAAATCATAAAATGTTATTAAGAGAAAAATTTTAAAACCTAAATAAATGTCAGGATCCACCATACCCGTGAGCTGTAAGTCTCAATGTTTTAAGGCATCAATACCCCCAAACTGATCCCTGAAGTCAGTATCATTATAATCAATATCCCAGCAGCTTGTCTGGGAAATTGACAAGCTGATCCTAAAATGTATATTGAAAATACAAAAGGCCAACAATGATGAGATGACTCTTGAAGACCAATGTTCACTGTAGGATGGCTTATGCAGTTGATCCTTGAACAATGTGGGAGTTAGGGGCGGCAGCCCTCTGTGCAGTTGTGCAGTTGGAAATCCGCGTATAACTTATAGTCAATGCTCTGTACCCATAGTTTCTCCGTATCCACAGTTCCACATCCATGGTTTCAAGCAACCTCGGATCCTGTAGTATTTACTCTTGAAAACAATCCATGTACAAGTGGACCCATGCATTTCAAACTCGTGTTGTTCAAAAATTTTACAATTTGTATGGAAACACAAAAGACCCCAAATAGCCAAAGCAATCTTGAGAAAGAAAAATGGAGCTGGAGGAATCAGGCTCCCTGACTTCAGACTATACTACAAAGCTACAGTAATCAAGACAGTATGGAACTGGCACAAAACCAGAAATATAGATCAATGGAACAGGATAGAAAGCCCAGAGATAAACCCACACACATATGGTCACCTTCTCTTTGATAAAGGAGGCAAGAATATACAGTGGAGAAAAGACAGCCTCTTCAATTAGTGGTGCTGAGAAAACTGGACAGCTACATGTAAAAGAATGAAATTAGAACATTCCCTAACACCATACACAAAAATAAACTCAAAATGGATTAAAAACCTAAATGTAAGGCCAGACACTTTCAAACTCTTAGAGGAAAACATAGGCAGAACACTCTATGACATAAATCATAGCAAGATCCTTTTTGACCCACCTACTAGAGAAATGGAAATAAAACAAAAATAAACAAATGGGACCTAATGAAATTTAAAAGCTTTTGCCCAGCAAAGGAAACCATAAATAAGATGAAAAGACACCCCTCAGAATGGGAGAAAATATTTGCAAACAAAGCAACTGATAAAAGATTTATCTCCAAAATATACAAGCAGCCCATGCAGGTCAATATCAAAAAAACAAACAACCCAATCCAAAAATGATCAGAAGACCTAAACTGACATTTCTTCAAAGAAGATATACAGATTGCCAACAAACACATGAAAGGTTGCTCAACATCGCTAATCATTAGAGAAATGCAAGTCAAAACCACAATGAGGTATCACCTCACACCAGTCAGAATGGCCATCATCAAAAAATCTACAAACAATAAATGCTGGAGAGGGTGTGGAGAAAAGGGAACCCTCTTGCACTGTTGGTGGGAATGTAAATTGATACAGCCACTGTGGAGAACAGTATGGAGGTTCCTTAAAAAACTAAAAATAGAACTACCATACAACCCACTACTGGGCATATACCCTGAGAAAACCATAATTCAAAAAAGAATCATGTACCACAATGTTCATTGCAGGTCTATTTACAATAGCCAGGACATGGAAGCAACCTAAGTGTCCATTGACAGATGAATGGATAAAGAAGATGTGGCACATATATACAATGGAATATTACTCAGCCATAAAAAGAAACGAAATTGAGTTATTTGTAGTGAGGTGGATGGACCTAGAGTCTGTCATACAGAGTGAAGTAAGTCAGAAAGAGAAAAGCAAATACCGTATGCTAACACATATATATGGAATCTAAAAAAAAAAAAAAAATGGTTCTGAAGAACCTAGGGGCAGGAATAAAGACGCAGACATAGAGAATGGACTTGAGGACCTGGGGAGGGTTCAGGGTAAGCTGGGATGAAGTGAGAGAGTGGCATGGACTTACATATACTGCCAAATGTAAAATAGATAGCTAGTGGGAAGCAGCCGCATAGCACAGGGAGACCAGCTCCGTGCTTTTTGACCACCTAGAGGGGTGGGATAGGGAGGGTGGGAGGGAGACACAAGAGGGAGGAGATATTGAGATATATGTATACATATAGCTGATTCACTTTGTTATACAACAGAAACTAACACAACATTGTAAAGCAATTATACTCCAATAAAGATATTAAAAATAAATAAATAAAAATAAAATAGGATCATTTAAAAAAAAAAAACCCTTGTTGTTCAAGGGTCAACTGTAATAGCAAAAATAAATAAATAAGTAAAGTAACCTAAATTTCCATTAAAAGGGGAATGCATAAATAAAATGTGGTATTCTTATGTAGTGAAATACTAAATAGTTAAAAAGAATATATATATATATATATACATACATAATCACTGAGCTTTAAAAACACAGTAGTGGATGAAAAAGCAAGCTGCAAAATATGTATAACATAACACATACATGTACATTTCTAAAGTATAAAACTACTGTGTATTATTCCTTGACACATATATGTGTTACTGTATTTTTAAATGGCTGAAGGACGCACTGAAGTCGTGACAGCAGCAGCCTCTGGGGCAGTGGGGGAAGGGACTGGGATTGAGGATGGAGAAAAAGGAGTCTGTCACTTCATCTTAATTGTCCTACTTCCCTTATTTAAAAAGAAAAAGGCAAATATGACAAAATGTTAACATCTGTTCATTCTGGGTGACAGCTCACAGGGTGTTAGTTATATTATTCTTTGTGCTTTGCGCTTTGTTTAATTTCTCAAAATGAAAAAAACTTAAGTTGAGATAACAGCATCTTTCATCATTTAGTCTTAGACTTATTTATTGTTTAGGTATTTTATGTTCCTGTTTGTTTTAAAAATAAATGTATATAAATATAAGTATAGCTGAGACAGCTAAATTTCCTTCCTTTATGTTCACAAAGCGTACTTGTTTTATTTAACATTATTTGCTATCAAAATGTGGTCTTTATATACAAACTTGTGAGTAGTAAATCATGAGGGCTCACAGTTCTACCGCAGTCTGTATATTAAGAACGTACTTCCTATGGTAGACGTCCGCATACACCTCGATCGCTAGAAGCATCCGTTTGTATTGGAGCCAAAATAGCCACAAGCAAACAGAGAAACAAGAAGTCCAAAAGATTTCCTCTTTGGTGCTGATGATTTGTTGGTACTGATTGTTAAGACTGAAGGTCTGAAACCACCAATGTTTATTGGCTCAGTCTGCAGTATGCCTCTCCAGGGTCATTTCCACAAGATTGACAAAAGAATGAAACTCCCGGGGCTTCCCTGGTGGCGCAGTGGTTGGGAGTCCGCCTGCCGATGCAGGGCACACGGGTTCGTGCCCCGGTCCGGGAAAATCCCACATGCCGCGGAGCGGCTGGGCCCGTGAGCCATGGCCGCTGAGCCTGCGCGTCCTGAGCCTGTGCTCTGCAGCGGGAGAGGCCCGTGTACCACAAAAAAAAGAAAAAATGAATGAAACTCCCTGCCTTTTCCACCACTGCCAGTGCTTCCCGCGTTAAGCTGCGTGCAGCACAGAAGTCCCGCTCCGGCGGGGTGGAGGGCACTCTCAAAGTCCTTTATCACATGATGGTGATGCTGGACAGATGGTGGTGAGGAAACTTTTACAGACACATCACACACTACAGCTATTAGTCATTGGACAGGTAGTCTGGCAGCCTTTGGAAGTACACCCAAGGTGATTGCTATGACCATATTTGAAAAGTTGACAGATAAATGTGGATTTAAAACAGACTAAATATTAAACAATTAAGCCCTAAGTTGCGGCTTTTAAACATGCACAGGTAGGAGTGAGGTGGGGACCTCCATACCTTGCCTTCAGGGATCCACCAGGGTCTTCAACTAGAGTGGAACTCAGGTCTCTCTCACCTTATTCGCTGCTCCTCACAAGCAGGTGCAGAAGGAAGTTATCCGAAAGAAGGAACTGAGCATGCTCAGTTCAGACCCTTTTGTCTAATTTTGGAGACAGCCTGTCCCCAGGATATATGTCAACACACAAGCGCCAATTATTAGCAAGCCCTCTCTGACACAGATCTGAAGTTATGTTCTCTCCAATCAACTTTGTCAGTAACAAAAGCAATATTTTTAGCTCCATCTCTCTGGCCTCTACCTCTCAACTGGTTCCAAAGTCAAGAGGGGAAGAGGGAGCAGGCACTATTAATTATGCCCCTCCAAACCTGATGATCAATTAATATAAGACCTCAAGATGATAAATTAATATAATCCATGATACCAACCAATAATTTATATACCAGAATTATCTTATCTGAATAGTTAACTGAGCGTTGCTCACTTACTTTTAGATTTCATAAGTGTGGTTAAAAAAATAAATGTATGTACGATTTATCATGGCATGCTTGAACTCTCATAGCTTGAGACAGACTCCATTAAAATGTGCATTTTATAATATATTATATTATCTGCATAGGTGTCAAGTATACACAGAGAATGGATTTAACTCAATCATTTAACAGCACAAACAAAACCTACCAAAGAAACAACCCCACATGCTGTCACAGAACACAGTTCTGCATATGGCCAGCGGTACGCAGGCAGAACCTAGTGGTTTTAAGGATGAATTAGTGTTCTAATCTCTTTGGGATTTCCTTTATATTAGTGGTGGTTTATGACTGACATTTAATGTAACTGGAGCTTTCTGTTTATATTTAATAGAAGATTCATTTCTGTGGCAGGATCCACATTTACGCGCCAGTGTTGAATAAAAGCTACTGTTCTGCAAGAGGGATGTAAAATGTTGATTTATGACGACACATTCTAGTAACAGTGATCTGATTCTTCCAAACCCTCTCACCAGGTCCTGGGAACAGCATGGTTCCGGCAAAGTATGATTCTTCCCTTCCAGAATATTCAGGCTTCAACACATCTGTCCATGCTGCCATCAGGCACAGGAACTGGAAACTCCTCACGGGCTACCCAGGTAGAAGGCTTAACATTTCCCACTAGAACAGCTAGGAAAACTTTACCAAAGAGCAACTGTCTTTTGCAAAACATGAGCTCTGGGGCTGCTGAATGAGGGGAAGGAGTGTCATCTGGTCCTAAATTTTTAAAAAATTAACAATTAACTGTAGAGGTGGGGGGAGGGTGAAAGGAAGAAATGCAGCTCTAGTGCTTCATGGAAAATAAGGGTTTCCAATATGCACGACCGTCAAGCACAGCACTTCTAGCTAGCAAAGAGCATCTCTGAAAGCTACATCTTCAACCAATGGTATAGCGGGGGGAGGAGGTTGCTTCCCCTGAGCACATTCTCTACAAGTGACATCTTTTAAATATTTTTATGGTATGTGGTATGATGGTTAAGATTGTGATGCAATTAAGCAATGTTTATAATGAGGGCATTCTTGGCGTTTGCGGCAAGACAATCCTTCACCGTTTGTGACTGTCCCATACGTTCTAAGATATTTTAGTATCCCTGGCCCAGACCACTAAATGGCAGTAGCACCCCCCGACAAGTCACTGTGACAACTAAAAATAACTACCACCACCACCACCCCCAGACACACACACATGAGACATGTTTAGTTAAAGCACCAGAAGTCAGAGTCGGAGACAGATCTAGACATAGCATCAAGGGCCAGATTTTTTTACGTGTCCATACCCACAACAGAGCTCAGCCTTGGCCCCCAGACTCCTTCCTTGAAATTAGAACCTGCCTACAATACTCCTCCTCCAATAAACTGTTGTATTTCTTTGCCAGGCTGTGGTTACTGGTTTCCTCCGCCATCTCAATATAATGTTTCCGTGATACCCTCCTTGGACCCACCGACCAAGACCTTCTGGCTCTTTGACATTGATCAGGACCCACAGGAAAGGCATGACCTGTCAAGAGAATATCCTCATATCGTCAAGCAGCTCCTTTCCCGTCTGCAGTTCTACCAGAAACACTCGGTGCCCGTGTACTTCCCAGCACAAGATCCCCGCTGTGATCCCAAGGCCACTGGGGCTTGGGGCCCTTGGATGTAGGATGTCAGGCAACCTAAGGGGCAGCTAGAAAGCCTTTCTGTTGCGAGTTGGACTTCAGGCCTTTACTTTGTGACTCTTGTCTCATTGTTCTCCCAACCTGGGTTCACCTGGCCCTTCTCTTGCTCCTAAACCACACTGAGGTGTCTAATTTCAACCCCTAGTACATTTGAGATGCTGATAAAATCTGAACACTTCTGCTGTTGACTGGGGCGTGTGTCTAGAGGAGAGGGTGACTGGCTTCATTCCCTCTTTCCTGAGCTGTGGGACAGCGGGGAACACGATTTGAAAGAGGAAGTTGTTGAGTCTTGGAACCTGGAGCAGCTGGTTCTTTTTGCCTCACAAGTCAGATGTCAGAGTTCCCTCTGCCCATAGCTGGGTTTTATTGGAGTGATTCACATTTCTTGGAACAAATGAAAGGGTCAGACAGTTGTTAATGGTTCTGTTGGCCAGGGGTTCTCCCTGTCTGTGAGACACCTTGTTTAGGCGTCCCATGTGAATACGCTGGCTTGGTTCACCCCTCGCTCATGCATCTCTTCACTCACCTCGTCACTCATCCTGTCATGGAGCATAAGGCTCGTTGCATTATTAAGATCAGTGTGGCACTCGGCCTACTCCTTGGTTTTGGTTTTTACAATAGGGAAATTTGTTTTTTCCCCAGTTTTTTCCAGCCACTGCTCATCTTGTCTGGACTACCTGCTACCCTGCTTCCTTTGTGGTTCTTTTTCTACCCTTTCTTCTGACTCACGTATCCCATGCCTGGGAAGGGTGCTTCGCTTCTCCACTATGAGCACCACTGGTTTTTGGAACACTGCTGAGGCCTGCCTTCCTTTTGCTCCTGACACTAAAGCTAGAGCCCCGCCCAGAAAGGGCGGTGCGTCTGGCTCTGTGGGCATGCTCATGGCAGCGCTTGGGTCTCTGTCATCTGCTTGGTGACTTTTTTTCTAGTTTATTCTCATGAGTGTAGCTATGTCTCATAATATATTCAGTTGCACTGCTCTTCGGTAGCAGTGAGGAGAAACCTTGGAAAAGGATAATATTGTCCTGAGACGATGCAAGTAGGCAATTTGAAAAAGGAAATGGCTGGCATCCGGGATACTGAGCCTTGGTAACACAGATGAAGGTACATCCACGTTTCTCTTATTCTCTCAGTATTACTGCTTGTATTGAGGTTCTGAAGTTGGGGAAGGAGGATGCACAGTTTGACCTGCCAGCTCTTTCTTAGCCCCACCAATGTCCTACTAACGTGGACCAGTCCAGATTAGCTTCAGGAGTGTCAAACTCAGAGAAGTATGTCCAAAAACTATACTCTTTTTTACATTAGCTCCACTGTTTCATTCACTGCCTATCATCAATGCCTGGATCAATGCCTGGTACATAGAAGGCACTCAATACACTTTTAAAAAAATAAATGAATGAATGAACAAATGAGTAAATGAGAAAGTCTCACACCATGGAAGGTGCTAATCCAATGAGCTGAATATGGAGCTGAATATAAATATCTTCCAACCGTAGCTTTTCTGTTCTCGAGCTGCCCTCCTGGGGTAGGAGCACAGTCTGCATATCTGGGAAGTCTAGGACACGCCATAGTGAAGTTGTAATGTCCTCTCAGAGGGAGAGGGGAGAAAAATATGCCTACTGAAGATACTCTTCTGCCAATAATCCTCAGCTGTCTTCTGCAGAGGACACTAGAAACTAAAACTACCAAGCTATATGATATAGGTCATGGTACAGCCATTCCTTCAATTCAGTAGCAATATTCTCCGGTTACGACTAACTTCTATTAAAATAACAATGATTGGAAAGAAATGGTGCTAGAATTAATGACACCTGTTACCAACATGTACCCTACTCCTGGGCTGGCATGCATCTGGCCAAAATGCTACTAACTCTCACTCCCAAACCTGTGGTGGATATTATGAACTAACTGAGCCCAGAGGTTCCTTCCGGAGCCTTCTAACCCCGAGGCTGTAGGTACCATTAATACTATAAGATTGGAGGCCATCACTACATGATACCTATTTGCTCCCCCTGCTGTCCCAGCAGCTGTTCCCAGTTAGAGTTTCTTGATCGCTATGTACGATGTGGATGTTCTGCACTCGATGGACCTAAAGGGAATTTTAAAGACTGATTTTTTTTTTTTTTTTTTTTTTTTTTGCGGTACGCGGGCCTTTCACTGCTGTGGCCTCTCCCGTTGCGGAGCACAGGCTCCGGACGCGCAGGCTCCGCGGCCATGGCTCACGGGCCCAGCCGCTCCGCGGCATGTGGGATCTTCCCAGACCGGGGCACGAACCTGTGTCCCCTGCATCGGCAGGCGGACTCCCAACCACTGCGCCACCAGGGAAGCCCAAGACTGATTTTTTGGTAAAACTTTTATTTGAGATTTTATGTTATCCATAATAGAATGTACTCATTGAATTTTCTTATTCTGTACAAGAATGTGAACAGATTCACATGCTGTCATTAGAAGTATTAATGGTGTTTTCTCTGATTTTGTTTACCTTTAAAGAAGTTTTATTTAATTTTTTTTCTTTTTACTACCTGATTGTGCCAGATTTGGGGGACAAAAAAATTAAATTTGTCTTTGAAAATGTGTCAGCTCTGAGTATGGGGTTTCCATTTGGGAGATGAAAAAGTTCTGGAACTGGATAGTGGTGGTGGTCGCACAACATCATGAATGCACTTAATGCCTCTGAACTGTATACTTTAAAATGGTTAAAATGTGTAGTTTTTAAGCACAATTTCAAAAATGTGTTGACCCATTTATGGTATGTGAATTATAACTCAAGAAAGCTATTAAATAAATAAATAGAGCAAAAAATATCAGAGCTAAAAAAGATGTGTCCATCATTGCCCCAAAGACACAAACTATAAAATAGGATATTGGAGGAAGGTCAGGAGAGGGTCGGAGTAAATATAAAGTGGTAATAAGGGAGTGTATTAGTTCTCTATTGCTATATAATAAATTACCCCCAAATTTAGCAGCTTAAAGCAATGAAGATTTGTTACATCACACATTACATGAGAGTCAGGACTTTAGGAGTGGTTTACCTGGGTGGCTCTGGCTCAGGGTCTCTCATGAGGTTGTAGTCAAGCAGTTGACCAGGTCTACAGTCATCTGAAGGCTTGACTGGGGTTAGAAGACCTGATTCCAAGGTGACTCACTCACAAGGCTCTTGGCTGGAGGCCTCAGTTCCTTGCCCTGTGGGCCTCTCCATGGGCTCTCCTCACACATGGCAGCAAACTTCCAGCAGAGCCAGAAATCCAGAGAGAGAAAGAGGGAGCTGCAGTACCTTTTATGACCTGGTCTCCAGAATCATACACTGTCCCTTCCACCTTTTTTCACTTCCTTAAAAAGGAGTCACTAAGTCCAGCTCATACACAGAGGAGGAGAATTAGGCTCCACCTTTTAAGGGAAGCGTTAGACTTGTGGACCTATTTGGCACCACCACAGACAACAGAGGAGAATGGACAAATGTAGCTTCCTGGGGTATTGATTGTACAATCAAGTCCACATGCATTTATCAAATGTTGCTATTTGAAGAGAAAGAGTAGAAAAAGCATCCAGCTTTGCTCTTTACTGGTAGAATGACCATGGACAAATCATTTAACCTGCTCTGTGCCTCAGTTTTTTTACCTGATGAAGTGATGGGTTGAAGTAGATAATCCCTAACTTCTCTTATATCCCTAGGGTCCAGAACAATTCCTGGCACATAGTAGATGTTCAATAAATGTCGGTTCATTGACTCTCAACTGACTGAATTCTAATACAATGGTGAGAAGTAATAGTGTGCTAAAAATATCCTGAGATCGTGCTCAGTCTTAAAAAAAAAATCTAATTTGGTGATAGAAGTCAACTTGGTGCTTTCCTTATGGGGAAAGGATACTAACTAGGGAGGGGCATCCTGAAACATTTTGGGGTTTAGAAAATGCTCTATATCTTGATCTAGTGGTCTTTACATGGGTGTATCCATATGTAAAAACTCACTGAGAGGTATACTTAATGCACTTTACGGTTTATATGTTGTACCTAATTAGAAAGTACCTTAAAACAAAAAACACCTGCCCTTAGAACAAAAAGAGCACTACATACTTATAAGTTACAAAAATGTACCTGGAACACACAAACATTTGTAAATAAAACATTTTAAATGCTGCAAGGACATCTATTTGAAGAAACCTTTCTGTGAATCCTTTTGAAAACACAAATTTAGGTTTCTGTATTTACAAAACCTGAATACATCGATTTAGATTTCCTAAACTGAGATTTTGTTACCCAGGTTTTCTTGAAGGAGTCACACCCATGTATCGGTGCTGGGGGAGGGGTGTAGAGACCAGGAAATGACACAAACAAGACTGAGGGCATGGCCTCTGGCCCTAAAGGGCTTATGATTCGATTCTGTGGTACCAAGTTATTTCTAGCTCAACAGTTTTTAAGAATAATCCAGCCAATACTAAATGTATTGAAGTAGTGATTATCCTTCCCAGTCACCACTTAAACTTAAAATCTATTTTTTGTCCAAGTAGAGAATAGTCATCGCTTGTGTAGATTGGTTCATTTTCAGGCCATTCCAAGACCAGCCTGCTCACCCTGGCATCACCCTTACCGATCACTAGAGCAGGTAGGTTTGACTGACGTAGAGGTACCTGCCACATCCCTTTCACCTTTGCCCCATTGCCATGGGAGCCACCCACCAGACGGCACAAAGCCAAGGAGGAGAGCAGTGACTCACGCTGTCCTGGGCCTGACGTCAGGGCTCTGTGACCATCAGGAAATTGGAGAGACAATTTCATTCTCAAACTAATTCACTCAAGTAACCAGTCATTGAGCTTAAGGTATGTCATTTAATAACCGCTATCATTTTTCTGATAATAGAGATAATAGGTATCGCTGTAAGAATTTTAGAAAATACAGAAAACACATATGAAAGAAAATTAAGCAATCAATAAGCCACCCACCCAGAGTTAGCCACCATTCACCTTTTTTTACACCCCTTTAAGAGAGGAAGTGGCGACTTCCGGGAAGATGGCGGAAGAGTAAAACGCGGAGATCACGTTCCTCCCCACAGATACACCAGAAATACATCTACGCGTGGAACAACTCCTACAGAGCATCTACTGAACGCTGGCAGAAGACCTCAGACCTCCCAAAAGGCAAGAAACCCCCCACGTACCTGGGTAGGGCAAAAGAAAAAACTAAACAGAGACAAAAGGACAGGGACGGGTCCTGCACCAGCGGGAGAGAGCTGTGAAGGAGGAAAAGTGTCCACACACTAGGAAGCCCCTTCGCGGGTGGAGACTTCGGGAGGCGGAGTGGGGGAGCTTGGGAGCCGCGGAGGAGAGCACAGCAACAGGGGTGCGGAGGGCAAAGCGGACAGATTCCAGCGCAGAGGATCGGGCCGACCGGAACTCGCCAGCCGAGAGGCTTGTCTGCTCGCCCGCCGGGGCGGGCGGGACTGGGAGCTGAGGCTCCGGCTTTTGTCGGAGCACCGGGAGAGGACTGAGGTTGGCGGCGTGAACACAGCCTGCAGGGCGTTAGTGCACCCCGGCTGGCCGGGAGAGAGTCCGGGGAGAAGTCTGGACCTGCCGAAGAGGCAAGAGACTTTTACGTCCCTCTTTGTTTCCTGGTGCACGAGGAGAGGGGATTAAGAACGCTGCTTGAGAGAGCTCCAGGGACGGGCGCGAGCCGCGGCTAAAAGTGCGGAGCCCAGAGACAGACATGAGACGCTAGGGCCGCTGCTGCCGCCACCGGGAGGCCTGTGTGCGAACACAGGTCACTAGCCACACGCCCTTCCGGGGAGCCTGTGCAGCCCGCCACTGCCAGGGTCCCGGGATCCAGGGACAACTCCCCCTGGAGAACGCACAGGCGCGCCTCAGGCTGCAACGTCTCGCCGGCCTCTGCCGCCGCAGGCCCGCCCCACACTCCGTGCCCCTCCCTACCCCCGGGCCTGAGTGAGCCAGAGCCTCCGAATCAGCGGCTCCTTTAACCCCGTCCTGTCTGAGCAAAGAACAGACGCCCTCCGGCGACCTACACGCACAGGCGAGGCTAAATCCAAAGCTGAGCCCCTGGGAACTGTGAGAACAAAGAAGAGAAAGGGAAATCTCTCCCAGCAGCCTCAGAAGCAGCGGATTAAAGCTCCACAATCAACTTGATATACCCTGCATCTGTGGAATACCTGAATAGACAACGAATCATCCCAAATTAAGGAGCCCTGTGGATGAAAGGCGCTTGGTGCTGCAGCCAGGAATCAGTGCTGTGCCTCTGAGATGGGAGAGCCAACTTCAGGACACTGATCCACAAGAGACCTCCCAGCTGCACATAATATCAAACAGCAAAAATCTCCGAGAGATCTCCATCTCAACGCCAGCACCCAGCGTCACTCAACGACCAGCAAGCTACAGTGCTGGACATCCTATGCCAAACAACTAGCAAGACAGGAACACAATCCCACCCATTAGCAGAGAGGCGGCCCAAAATCATAATAAGTCTACAGACACCCCAAAACACACCACCAGACGTGGACCTGCCCACCAGAAAGACAAGATCTAGCCTCATCCACCAGAACACAGGCACTAGTACCCTCCACCAGGAAGCCTACACAAGCCACTGAACCAACCTTAGCCACTGGGGACAGACACAAAAAACAACAGGAACTACGAACCTTCAGCCTGCAAAAAAGGAGACCCCAAACACAGTAAGATAAGCAAAATGAAAAGACAGAAAAACACACCGCAGATGAAGGAGCAAGATAAAAACCCATCAGACCTAACAAATGAAGAGGAAATAGGCAGTCTACCTGAAAAAGAATTCAGAATAATGATAGTAAGGTTGATCCGAAATCTTGGAGATAGAATGGACAATAGAATGGACAAAATGCAAGAATCAGTTAACAAGGACCTAGAAGAACTAAAGATGAAACAAGCAACGATGAACAACACAATAAATGAAATTAAAAGTACTCTAGATGGGATCAATAGCAGAATAACTGAGGCAGAAGAACGGATAAGTGACCTGGAAGATAAAATAGTGGAAATAACTACTGCAGAGCAGAATAAAGAAAAAAGAATGAAAAGAACTGAGGACAGTCTCAGAGACCTCTGGGACAACATTAAACGTACCAACATTCGAATTATAGGGGTTCCAGAAGAAGAAGAGAAAAAGAAAGGGACTGAGAAAATATTTGAAGAGATTATAGTTGAAAACTTCCCTAATATGGGAAAGGAAATAGTTAATCAAGTCCAGGAAGCACAGAGAGTCCCATACAGGATAAATCCAAGGAGAAATACGCCAAGACACATATTAATCAAACTGTCAAAAATTAAATACAAAGAAAACATATTAAAAGCAGCAAGGGAAAAACAACAAATAACACACAAAGGAATCCCCATAAGGTTAACAGCTGATCTTTCAGCAGAAACTCTGCAAGCCAGAAGGGAGTGGCAGGACATATTGAAAGTGTTGAAGGAGAAAAACCTGCAACCAAGATTACTCTACCCAGCAAGGATCTCATTCAGATTTGATGGAGAAATTAAAACCTTTACAGACAAGCAAAAGCTGAGAGAGTTCAGCACCACCAAACCAGCTCTACAACAACTGCTAAAGGAACTTCTCTAGGCAAGAAACACAAAAGAAGGAAAAGACCTACAATAACAAACCCCAAACAATTAAGAAAATGGGAATGGGAACACACATATCGATAATTACCTTAAATGTAAATGGACTAAATGCTCCCACCAAAAGACACAGATTGGCTGAATGGATACAAAAACAAGACCCATATATTTGCTGTCTACAAGAGACCCACTTCAGACCTAGAGACACATACAGACTGAAAGTAAGGGGATGGAAAAAGGTATTTCATGCAAATGGAAACCAAAAGAAAGCTGGAGTAGCAATTCTCATATCAGACAAAATAGACTTTAAAACAAAGACTATTAGAAGAGACAAAGAAGGACACTACATAATGATCAAGGGATCGATCCAAGAGGAAGATACAACAATTGTAAATATTTATGCACCCAACATAGGTGCACCTCAATACATAAGGCAAATACTGACAACCATAAAAGGGGAAATCGACAGTAACACATTCATAGTAGGGGACTTTAACACCCCACTTTCACCAATGGACAGATCATCCAAAATGAAAATAAATAAGGAAACACAAGCTTTAAATGATACATTAAATGAGATGGAGTTAATTGATATTTATAGGACATTCCATCCAAAAACAACAGAATACACATTCTTCTCAAGTGCTCATGGAACATTCTCCAGGATAGATCATATCTTGGGTCACAAATCAAGCCTTGGTAAATTTAAGAAAATTGAAATTGTATCAAGTATCTTTTCCGACCACAATGCTATGAGACTCGATATCAATCACAGGAGAAGATCTGTAAAAAATACAAACACATGGAGGCTAAACAATACACTACTTAATAACAAAGTGATCACTGAAGAAATCAAAGGGGAAATCAAAAAATACCTAGAAACAAATGACAATGGAGACACGACGACTCAAAATCTATGGGATGCAGCAAAAGCAGTTCTAAGAGGGAAGTTTATAGCAATACAATCTTACCTTAAGAAACAGGAAACATCTCGAATAAACAACCTAACCTTGCACCTAAAGCAATTAGAGAAAGAAGAACAAAAAAACCCCAAAGTTAGCAGGAGGAAAGAAATCATAAAAATCAGATCAGAAATAAATGAAAAAGAAATGAAGGAAACGATAGCAAAGATCAATAAAACTAAAAGCTGGTTCTTTGAAAGGATAAACAAAATTGATAAACCATTAGCCAGACTCATCAAGAAAAAAAGGGAGAAGACTCAAATCAATAGAATTAGAAATGAAAAAGGAGAAGTAACAACTGACACTGCAGAAATACAAAAGATCATGAGAGATTACTACAAGCAACTCTATGCCAATAAAATGGACAACGTGGAAGAAATGGACAAATTCTTAGAAATGCACAACCTGCCAAGACTGAATCAGGAAGAAATAGAAAATATGAACAGACCAATCACAAGCACTGAAATTGAAACTGTGATTAAAAATCTTCCAACAAGCAAAAGCCCAGGACCAGATGGCTTCACAGGCGAATTCTATCAAACATTTAGAGAAGAGCTATCACCTATCCTTCTCAGACTCTTCCAAAATATAGCAGAGGGAGGAACACTCCCCAACTCATTCTACGAGGCCACCATCACCCTGATACCAAAACCAGACAAGGATGTCACAAAGAAAGAAAACTACAGGCCAATATCACTGATGAACATAGATGCAAAGATCCTCAACAAAATACTAGCAAACAGAATCCAACAGCACATTAAACGGATCATACACCATGATCAAGTGGGGTTTATTCCAGGAATGCAAGGATTCTTCAATATACGCAAATCAATCAACGTGATACACCATATTAACAAATTGAAGGAGAAAAACCATATGATCATCTCAATAGATGCAGAGAAAGCTTTTGACAAAATTCAACACCCATTTATGATAAAAACCCTGCAAAAAGTAGGCATAGAGGGAACTTTCCTCAACATAATAAAGGCCATATATGACAAACCCACAGCCAACATCGTCCTCAATGGTGAAAAACTGAAAGCATTTCCACTAAGATCAGGAACAAGACAAGGTTGCCCACTCTCACCACTCTTATTCAACATAGTTTTGGAAGTTTTAGCCACAGCAATCAGAGAAGAAAAGGAAATAAAAGGAATCCAAATCGGAAAAGAAGAAGTAAAGCTGTCACTGTTTGCAGATGACATGATACTATACATACAGAATCCTAAAGATGCTACCAGAAAACTACTAGAGCTAATCAATGAATTTGGTAAAGTAGCAGGATACAAAATTAATGCACAGAAATCTCTGGCATTCCTATACACTAAGGATGAAAAATCTGAAAGTGAAATCAAGAAAACACTCCCATTTACCATTGCAACAAAAAGAATAAAATACCTAGGAATAAACCTACCTAAGGAGACAAAAGACCTGTATGCAGAAAATTATAAGACACTGATGAAAGAAATTAAAAATGATACAAATAGATGGAGAGATATACCATGTTCTTGGATTGGAAGAATCAACATTGTGAAAATGACTCTACTACCCAAAGCAATCTACAGATTCAATGCAATCCCTATGAAACTACCACTGGCATTTTTCACAGAACTAGAACAAAAAATCTCACAATTTGTATGGAAACACAAAAGACCCCGAATAGCCAAAGCAATCTTGAGAACGAAAAATGGAGCTGGAGGAATCAGGCTTCCTGACTTCAGACTATACTACAAAGCTACAGTAATCAAGACAGTATGGTACTGGCACAAAAACAGAAATATAGATCAATGGAACAGGATAGAAAGCCCAGAGATAAACCCACGCACATATGGTCACCTTATCTTTGACAAAGGAGGCAGAAATGTACAGTGGAGAAAGGACAGCCTATTCAATAAGTGGTGCTGGGAAAACTGGACAGCTACATGTAAAAGTATGAGATTAGATCACTCCCTAACACCATACACAAAAGTAAGCTCAAAATGGATTAAAGACCTAAATGTAAGGCCAGAAACTATCAAACTCTTAGAGGAAAACATAGGCAGAACACTCTATGACATAAATCACAGCAAGATCCTTTTTGACCCACCTCCTAGAGAAATGGAAATAAAAACAAAAGTAAACAAATGGGACCTAATGAAACTTAAAAGCTTTTGCGCAGCAAAGGAAACCATAAAGAAGACCAAAAGACAACCCTCAGAATGGGAGAAAATATTTGCAAATGAAGCAACTGACAAAGGATTAATCTCCAAAATTTATAAGCAGCTCATGCAGCTTAATAACAAAAGAACAAACAACCCAATCCAAAAATGGGCAGAAGACCTAAATAGACATTTCTCCAAAGAAGATATACAGAGTGCCAACAAACACATGAAAGAATGCTCAACATCACTAATCATTAGAGAAATGCAAATCAAAACTACAATGAGATATCATCTCACACCAGTCAGAATGGCCATCATCAAAAAATCTAGAAACAATAAATGCTGGAGAGGGTGTGGAGAAAAGGGAACCCTCTTACACTGTTGGTGGGAATGTAAATTGATACAGCCACTGTGGAGAACAGTATGGAGGTTCCTTAAAAGACTACAAATAGAACTACCATATGACCCAGCAATCCCACTACTGGGCATATACCCTGAGAAAACCAGAATTCAAAAAGAGTCATGTACCAAAATGTTCATTGCAGCTCTATTTACAATAGCCCAGAGATGGAAACAACCTAAGTGTCCATCATCGGATGAATGGATAAAGAAGATGTGGCACATATATACAATGGAATATTACTCAGCCATAAAAAGAGACGAAATTGAGCTATTTGTAATGAGGTGGATAGACCTAGAGTCTGTCATACAGAGTGAAGTAAGTCAGAAAGAGAGAGACAAATACCGTATGCTAACACATATATATGGAATTTAAGAAAAAAAAATGTCATGAAAAACCTAGGGGTGAAACAGGAATAAAGACACAGACTTACTAGAGAATGGACTTGAGGCTATGGGGAGGGGGAAGGGTAAACGGTGACAAAGCAATAAAGAGGCATGGACATGTATACACTACCAAACGTAAGGTAGATAGCTAGTGGGAAGCAGCCGCATAGCACAGGGAGATCAGCTCGGTGCTTTGTGACCGCCTGGAGGGATGGGATAGGGAGGGTGGGAGGGAGGGTGACGCAAGCAGGAAGAGATATGGGAACATATGTATATATATAACTGATTCATTTTGTTGTGAAGCTGAAACTAACATACCATTGTAAAGCAATTATGCTCCAATAAAGATGTTTAAAAAAAAAAAAAAAAAAAAGAGAGGAAGTGACCCACTTCCCAGATTGGTTTTCAAATCCCATTGTGCCCAGCTGAGGTCTCATTGGAGACTCAAGATGGTAGATAAATAAAATGTTGCCATTTTTGGTAATCTTGATTTTAATCCCATTAACGAATTATAGATGATCCCAGGAATGTTACCCTGAAGGGGCATAACTTCTCCTCTCCCTCCTCTCCCCCTCCCTCCCTCCCTCCCTCTCCATGGGTCTCAACAGGGGACCTGGGCACAGTGGGGGCCAGTGTACCATCAATCAAACCAGCAAGTAGGAACCAACCCCTTACTCACACCAGAGTCTTGCATAGAAGAGCAGAGGGGATAAACATAAACACGTACTCTCCTCCCCTCCTGGGTGAACAGGACTTATTGTGTTTTTATTTACAATAAATGAATCAAAGCTCAGATTGCCCATGTGCCAGGATTTTGTAGCTGGGATCATTCAAGTCCATGCTGTGGAGGCTAGGACAAGGGCAGCTGATGGCAGCAGGGCCGGATGGGCGCACTGGATCAGGCCCCACTCCCAGGAAAGCTCACCTACCAGGGAGCACAGATGGGAGACACAGCAGACAGGAAGAGGAGGTCCCAGAAAGGGCAGAGGCGAGGTGGAGGGGGCTCAGAGTCAGGGACAATGCACCTTAGCGCCCGGCAAGGGAATTCCTTTTCCCTTAATTTTTGCTTCTTGTTTTTTTACACCCATGAGAGCAGTGAGTTCTTTCTAGATAAACTATTTTTACATTTGATTAGAGGAGCCTCTGATCTGTTAGGGAAGCAGTGGGTTTGGTATGAAAACATTATTGTTGGGGCTTCACAAGGGGGCATCTGGTTTTCCCTGGTCCTTAAGTCAGGGCTCGAGCAAAAGGGTTCGGGTTTAACGCATGCAGGTGATGGAAATATGTGGCCCCCGACACCCAGAAGGAGGAGAAGGGCCCTTCCCAGGGGCACCTGCTTGTGTTCTGTCACTGAGTTCGGCAGATACTCCTTCCCTGCAAAAGAAGTGGCTCGAGGTGCCCAGGCAACCAGAGCCAGGAGGCCGGCCCACACGGCCCCTTGAGACCCCACCCAGACCTCCATGGCTCACATGGGCCCTTTCACTGCTGCGAGTCTTAACGTGGTACTTTTCCTTAAATTCACATTCTTTACTAGGATAAGTACTGTAAAGAGATGCTTTTTTTTTTTTTTCTTTCTGGCCGGGTTGGGTCTTCGTTGCTACAGGCAGGCTTTCTCTAGTTGTGGCGAGCGGGGGCTACTCTTCGTTGCGGTGCTCAGACTTCTCATTGCGGTGGCTTCTCTTGTTGCGGAGCACGGGCTCTAGGCGCAGGAGCTTCAGTAGTTGTGGCACGTGGGCTCAGTAGTTGTGGCTCGCGGCTATAGAGAGCAGGCTCAGTAGTTGTGGCGCACGGGCTTAGTTGCTCTGCGGCATGTGGGATCTTCCCGGACCAGGGCTCGAACCCATGTGCCCTGCATTGCCAGGAGGATTCTTAACCACTGCACCACCAGGGAAGCCTGAGATGCCTTTTTTACCACTGTGGTAAGGGGAAAACTAATATCCTGGATAATCATAAAAATACACACAATAAATACTCTTAATAAATATGCAAAATAGATACTCAATAGATAAATAAATTGCTCTTGCATTGGCTCTAGGAACTGTTCCTGACCTGGAAGGAAAGAGTATTGAAGAGCAGTTAACTTTTTCACTAAACGATTCAGTGTCACCAGTGCCAGGGCTGTGACTTTGGCAACACTGGCCTGGAGACAAGGAAACGCCCCGAGGGCCAGCCGCCCGTTCAGCGTGTGCCCAGGGCCCGGGCGGTGCTGGGTGGTGCTCCACGTGACTGGTAACTCTGCTTGCTGATATGCTGCTGTCCCCTTTGCCTGCCATGGCCTCCAGGAAGAATCACAGCTGCACTCTTCTCCCAACAGCTTGTCTTGCTCGTGTGCCTGGAGACCCCAAAGCAAGGCAAGCATTCGAAATGAGGTAAACATATAAGCACAAAGAAGAAACCAACATACACATCCTCTGCAATACAGCAGGAAAATCACAGAGGATCCGACCACAGGAAGAAGCCAGGAAAGTCAATAAACAAGTTGGAGGAGATGCGACATACAGAGACGAAATGTTTAGAAGAAATAAACACTGAGGGGAGGAAAAAAGAGGCAACCTGGAAGTTCTTGGGTTAAGAAGTTCCCTGAGCCTTCATTTCCAGGATTGTAATCTGTGGTCCCAGGGACTATAAAGCCACCCTCCCAGGAGACTCTGTGTCACAAATGCCTAGAAATTTCTCCTGCTCTGCCTCACAGCCCTCTCACAGCCCCTAGGTGCCCACGTGGGCCTCATCTGGTACTGTAACGTAGCTCATCAGGGATGTCATATCTTGCTAATTATAGAGGCAAGGTAAGGAATTAACCTTCCTTGAGGACACGCTGCATTTCAGACACAGTTTGACTTTTACAATAGCTACTAAACTCCTCACAGTAATATCTAATCATTAGGTAAATGGTTTTACCATTTTAGAAACTATCTCACGTGAAGTCACACAGCCAGTAGAGCTGGAATTGGAGCCCAGATTGCTCTTAAAATGCCTAATTCTCTACTCAGCCTCCCTGCAACCTCTAGTACTCAGCTTCCTTCCCTTCCCTCTGTCCTGCGCCTTTAAGGGTCATTGTAGGAAGTCCTGTTCTGACCATTTAGGACTGGGGAGCCTCAGGTGAGTGATATTCAAAGCTAGAGTTGAGAACTCAGCTCCGCAGAACGCTTGGGATGCGTGGAGGGAAGGGAAGCCTTGGAGAGGCTAGTGTAACAGTTCAGCAAGAGGTATTAATTTATTTTTATATGTATTTTTGTCTGTCTTGGGTCTTCGTTTCTGTGCGAGGGCTTTCTCTAGTTGTGGCAAGCAGGGGCCCCTCTTCATCGTGGTGCGCGGGCCTCTCACTATCGCGGCCTCTCTTGTTGCGGAGCACAGGCTCCGGACGCGCAGGCTCAGTGGCCATGGCTCACGGGCCTAGTTGCTCCGCGGCATGTGGGATCTTCCCAGACCAGGGCTCGAACCCATGTCCCCTGCATTGGCAGGCAGATTCTCAACCACTGCGCTACCAGGGAAGCCCAAGAGGTATGAGATCAGTAGGGTAAAAAGCTAATTGGAGGCTTAGAAAATAAAAAGCATTTGAAAGGAGTTGGAATTACTCAGCCTGGAGAGGAAGTTTATTAATGTTTTTCATGTTTTTCATAGGAAAATCGCCTTCCCCCACGCAGGTCTCTGAGGCTGGTGACCATCCTCCCCGTGAACGCAGAGACAAAACCGACAGCACAATGCTAATAGGAGGAGGAGAGGAGAGTGCCAGGTGGGTTCTCAAAATGCACTGCAGCTTCTGAGGAGGGTGCTGGCTGGAAAATGGAATGGAATGTCCTATCTTGTTCTGGGACCAATTGGCATCAACTAGTCTCTAGCTGCAGTTACCATCTTGCTGAATTTTGGAGGAGGACGTGGTTCTTACCAACAACCCTGACTATTGTCTTTTATATAATGTCCGTAGAACCTCATTCCCCCTCTGTGTTTAAGGCTCTGAGATGAAGCATAACAAACACTTCAGATACATGGGCTATTTTGTACAGTTCTGTCTGTAATGATTTATCTTTGGGGGTTGGGATGAAAGAAGGTAATGCAAAGGTTAGCCTGTGTATGTGGACTTTCTTATAAGGAACATTGCCTTGTGAGGATCTCTCCTTGAAAAGAGGAACACAAATAATGACCATGTGCTTCAGATGGTATATTTTGGTTTGAATCATTGTATAAATGAGAGAGCTCCATGTTGGTCAACAGGACCTGGTTAGAGAAATGCTTTGATTTCTATAAACATTGTTGTCAAGTCAAAAGTTAAGTGGCTGAGCCATGGTAAATTATGTGGACAACTCCTCTTATGGGTTGGGAAGGAAAAATGTCGGTGAGAGGTAATTCCTTGCATCTCACGCAGCTGTGGAAGCTGTCTGTCTCTGAAGGCAGGCTCTGGTCTGATGCTGCAGGAGGGCTGGGCTGCTGAGGGGCTTCTGCTGGCGTTCAGACTAAGTCATCCCACTGATTACCCCTGGGCAAAGCCACCTAGTTACCAGGCATGGCTCAGTCAAGGCGTAGCTAGTCCATCCCCAGACGAGGAGGAAATGCCCTCTTGGGACAGGGAGGGCAGGATGAAGTGAGCAGGTAGTGCCATTGCCCCCTCCTCCTTTGTACACAGAACACTGGCAGTGAAGAGAACTTGACCTTTGCTCGGTACTTATTATTATACAATTTAAAAATTCTTGCTGGTTTGATAGGCTTTAAAATGGAACATTATTGTGTGTTCCTTTCAGTGCCGGGAGGTTGGACTTTTCCATGTATTTATTGGCCCCTATGGCTATTTTTTTGAGTGGCCTGATCAGCCTGTCCCGCCCTCCCCAATCTCACTGGCCCTGTCATGGGTTGGGGTGCGGGTGGAACAGTAGCCCCCGCTGAGGATAACGCAAGGCAAAGCCGGCCTTTGTTCAGACCTGAACCATTATCTCAGCTGAGGCTGCGAGTCCTCCCGTTTCCAGGTGGTGCGTTTCAAGTTGTCAGGTGCCTCCGCTTTCTATTCCGTCTTTGGAACTGTGTCAGGGGGCAGGAAAGAGTAAGGAGGCGGAGGGGGGACAGGCAAGATCCTTTTCCTTTCTTATGGGCAGAGCAAAACTGAGACTTGTGAGCCCCCTGCAAAGGCTAATGGCGCTCCTTCCGAGTGATGTTCTTTTAATATCGGAATATTAATATTGAAATAAGAGCACTGGAGGCAGGGGGAGGGGTGGGGCTGGAGAGGGAGGGCCACTGGCAGCTGCCCAGTCACTCCCCTGTGATCCCAAACTCAGCAAGTCTGGTCCCAATGGCAAACCCATTTTTCCCACTTGGCAAAACAAAAGCCCTACGGGTAACTGAGTCACCCTTCTCAGAGGCAGTTTAACAACCCCTGGTTTCTTATAAAGCATACCCCTTGGGGTGATCTCGCCCCCGAGGGCCATAGCCCACCCAGCACCATACAGGAGTGGAGTTCTGGTGACCACAACTGTGTCTGCCTGGCGACAGCACTTTCACACCTTCAGGCCCTCATCCTTGGGCTGGCCCATCCCTGAGTCTCAATTTACTCTGGCCGGACCCCTGAAGCCCATTTCCTCTCAAGCAAGCTTCAGTGGTGGAGGTCCTCTGTATAACTGAAAACTTTCTTTCTACTTTTAGCCTTTCTTCTTCCGGTGTGAATAATCCCAGAGCCTTTCATCTGACTCTGTACTTCTGTCAGCTTTTCCGATCTGCCAGCACTCCTGTGATTCCAGCCTTGACCCAGGCTAGCCCATATTTCCCCCTTCTCTTTCCTCTTTGCCGGACTAGCTCATCCTTCGGGTGTAAACTTAAAGGTGCCTTCCCCTGGGAAGTTTTCCCTCTAGCCCTGCTGAACTGGACCGGTGTTCCTGACTGGCCCCTCTCCTGTGAGAGAGGATATCACACTTATTGTTATTCACGAATAAATGTCTCTTTCCCACCAGGCGGAAGTCTCCTGTCTGGTTTGTTTCATGGAATATCTTTGTCTCATCAAGCAGTGCTTGGCACTTAGACATGACTAGTCGAATGAATGTTCCGTTTGTTGAATTCAAAGGCCATACCTTCTGATTTCAGGATGACATTGCAGTCCCTGGCTTCAAAGCCTGGCCCTTGTCCCTAACCCTTCCATCCCCCCCTGCAGACCGTGTTTACTCAGCCTGATGGCAGCCCCGCCCCGCTGCCTGCTCTGGGGAAGTGTGTGTCTGGAGCAGTGGCTATCTTCAGAGGGCTTTGTTTGGGTCAGCTGGAAGGACTTCAGTACCTTCGTCAAATCGGGGTGAACATTACACTATCCAGACTCCTCAGGCAGGTTTTGTTTACTCTGGGATCTCCTCCAAGATATCAGCTGATGGCTTCAAACACTTTTTATGGTCTCACATTTGGACAGACTCAGATTTTCCTCCTTCATCTTCCAAACCTTCCCTAAGATTTTCCCTCTTCATTTGTTCAAGCTTTATTATAAATGCTTTTCCCTGTGCGACTTTCCCTGCAGAAAACTGGCCGCGTAGCTTCTGCCTAGAGCTGAGAAGTCCTGCAAATGCCAAGGACTAGCTGCAAAGGGCAGGCGGCATGTCTCCTGATGCTCTTTAGTTATCCAACCATCTTTAAGAGGCTTTTCTCCTTCCACAGGGTAGAGTTAGGTGGTTTTTTTGGTGTAGATACAGTGGAGGTAAACGAATGGTTTCCTTAAGGAAAGTGGAGTTGGAAATTTTTTTTAAGGTCGGGTTGGTGTTAATAGAGATCCACTCTTAGTCATCCAGGCGCAGACTAGGGTAGCATGAACCTCGGTGAAAAGTGTTAAGACACAAATGTATTTAGGGGACTTCCCTGGTGGTCCAGTGGTTAAGACTCTGTAGGGGGTGTGGGTTCAATCCCTGGTCGGGGAACTAAGATCCTGCATGCCACATTGCACAGCCAAACACACACACACACACACACACACACACACACACACAAATGTATTTAAAACACACACATACATTTGTTGGGCACCTACTATGTCTGGCACAGCCGGTAACAAAGATACGTAAGCCATGGTCTTTACCATCAAGGAGCCCACAGTATATTAGGACAATGATAACATGGAATGGTGAATGCCATGTAGAGGTAGGGAGGTGGGAGTTAAAGAAAGGGAGAGCAGAAGCATCTGGGTTGCATGCATGACCCCTGACCTGGAGCACTGGTACTGACTGTGGCAATGGGACCTAGAAAGCCAGTTTTAAAAAGCCTCAAATCCCTGGGGCCCAAGATCCCAGGTGTCTTCACGGTCATCAAGATTGTTTGGGGAGTGTCATATTTTTCTCTCAGCTGGACTCAGAAACCAGGGAAACAACCCAAACACAATACTCCTGCCCCATGTATTGATAACCTATTGCTGTGTAACAAATTACCACAAAATTACATCTGGAGACAAAAAATATTTATTATCTTGTAAAACAAAGAATGTTGCCCACCATCCACTTCTATAAGGATCAAGTCATTAGCCACTGCAATTACTGATTGACAGTATACCCCACAAGGAATGCAGGACGAGGCACTCTGTGCTTTGGGGGAAAAGGCCCCTTAGAAAGTTAGATATATCTCAGGAAAACTTGTTTTGTGAACCTGGATTCTTCCATCTTCCCCGTACTTAGCAAAGCATTGAAATCATTAACTGAGGTAGTTCCTCGTAAGTAGCAGTAACCTTCTACTGAGATGTAGGCTTGAGTGCACGTACTCCTTAGCCAAAATCACACATTTACTGGCCTTTCCTCCACCGCTTCAGAGGAGTTCCTCGCAGCTACCCGAGAGGCTCTCTCCTGGGCTATAGTCCTCAGTAGGACTCAACTCACAGCTCTTACATTGTGTATATGTGTGGGTTTTTTTTTCAGTCAGCAATCTCCTCCAGTTTCTGAGGGTAAGGAATCTGGGTGCTTCTGGCCTGGGTGTTTCTCAGGCAAGGTTTCTCATAGGGTGGGCATCTCAGTGAAGACTTGACTGAGTGTGGGGGTGGTAGGATTTGAGAGAGGGCACAGGTACCCAAGATGGAAGCCACAATCATTTATAACCTACTCTCTCAGAAGTGACACCAATTACTTCTCTCATGGTCTATGTGTTAGAAGCCAGTAACTAAATCCAGCCCATACTCAAAGAGAGGGGATTACTCAAGGGTGTGGACACCAGGGACAGGGATCCCTGGGGGCCTTCTTAGAGGCTGCCCACTGGGCCTCTCCCCTGGCCCATTCTCCTCCCTTTCTCATTGCTTTCTTCCCAGTTCAGGTTTCACTTATAAAAAGGACTAGTGATTGCTTCCCTCTTTCCTCTGTGTCACCGAGAGTGGGGAATGGCCTTACATCATAGCAGGATGTTAGGTTGGATATTCCGCTTGTACAGGTGGGGGACCCAGAAGCACTCGGCGGTGCTGGCCAAGCCTCCCTCTCAAGAGGACAAGTACTGGACTTCCCTGGTGGTCCAGTGGTTAAGACTCAGTGCTTCCAGCGCAGAGGGCACAGGTTTGATCCCTGATCAGGGAACTAAGATCCCATACTCTGCCTGGTTAAAATAATAATAATAAAGTTTAGCTTTAAAAGAAAGAGGCCAAGTACTGAACGGGAGGCAATATGTTCAGGAAGAGGTCATTTCTGGAAGTATTTGGCTAGAGGGGAGCCATTTTTCAAATTATGACTTGAAGCTCCGGCCTGTCCCTTGATGCTGCTAAATTATCTGCCATCTTCTGAAGATGCTCGTAGTCTCCTTGAAGGCACAGGGCCGGATAGCTATCCTGCAGAAGAGTACAGTTTCTGTGCCTTTTCAGGGCTAAGCCTTTCCCATATGGTCACAGAGGCCAAACTGGTCTTGGTACCTTCCCCATCTTCCCTTTCAGACCTTCCAATCCCTTCCTGGCTCTGCAACTCAGCATAGTCACCCTTAGTACCCAGTCATCCTTGTCTCCTGTGAGCTCTCTGCAAGATCCAGTCAGTCCTTGCCTCCATCCTAGCTGAGAAGCTCTTAAGGTACCACTCCTTCGTGGGGACAGGCAGAGGCCCTTGCTTATCCCAGGGTTCAGGATTTAAGCCCCAAAGTTATAAGGCGGCATGGGGAGCAACAGCTGTTATAACACAATAGTGACAATGAACTTACCCACCACTCATAAAAGGTGTCATGCAAATACCTTGATCTTAATTGAACCAGCCTCCTTCCTAACCAGCCACCTCCTCCTCCTTGTCAGCCATCGTCCAGATGATTTCCAGTGTCTTATAAATGTAGAATAAGATGTAAATCGAATGCACTTTGATGAACTTAGAGAACTACTCACTCATGGGTAAACCCCCTAACAAAGAAGGATCTGGCAGAAATGGAGCGGTCAACAGAGGAGAGAAAATCGACAAGGATATTGACACAGCAGGCTATTCAAAAGAAGGTGATTTGAATATCAGAGACGGAAGAGCAGCCCTCAGGAAACTGATGAAATTCTTGAATATTTTTGCAAAAATATTCCTTTTTATCTTCCTGTCCTTGAATGTAAAATGAAGGAAGACATACTGTGTTGTTATATAATTTTATCAAACAGCTAATGCCAAAAACACACAACTCATTCTTTTTATTAGTATAAGAATTGGCGCACAATTACACAACATCCATTTTATAGAGTACATTAAATATGTATAATTTTTGGTTTTGTTCGAAGATCAAGTTCTAACCAAACCCATTTTTTTCCTTCCTATTTACTATGATATTTTAGGTAAGGTTGGTGAGGGCACTGTTATGAGGTGCAAGGCAGGTCTAAGGAAGAAAAAACACTATTTTAAGCAGAGACAACAGCTAACGGGTTGTGGAATGGAACTTTTCCTGTAGTCTCAGGTGTTGGCTATAGCTTCAAAGCTCAAGCCAATGTGATAAGAACCCGCACATTCTAAAGAGAGGTGCTAAAGAGATCCCACAGGACATGTGAAGGAAAGGCTAGAGGTTCCTGAGGGTTCTTTGAAGGGAATTTGTAAGAGGAGCAAGCTTGGTTTTTTCCCTCCCTCCCCAGGGGGAAGGGGATCCAGCCACCCAAAGCAAGAAAAGAGGGGGGCCAAGAGACCCTCAGGTTTGGGGGTGTCTTGCAAGAAAGGGAGACAAACTTGCCTCTCATTTCAAAGAAGCTTGTTGAGTGCTGAAAACACGTCGGCCTGCTACTGGAATGGAGGATGGCAAGCGTCTTGGGAGAGCTTGCCTTGTGTCTCCTAGAGTCTGGGGCGTGAAGACTGGAAGTTCTGAAAGCAGGAGGCTAGAGTGGAGCTGGGTGGCAGGGATAGCAAGATGAGGCTCTGCCATTTGAAAGGGTAAGAGTGAGAAGATTCCCATGCTTGCTTTAGTAGTGAGAGGACTACCTTCTGGGGCAGGGGTTTCCAGCAGAGAGAGAGACTGAGAGATCAGCTGGAGACTGCAGTGTGGGAAGTCCCTGTAGTGGAGGTGGAAGAGGGTACCTCAAAAGTCCCATTAATATGCCTCACGAAAGAGCTAGACTGAGAATGCAGGGGACTCCAGAGCTTCAGACACAAGCCACACACAGTGCACACGATGGCCTCTGCCCCTTTGCTCTCATTTTTCCTCATCTGCTAAGCCCTAGAGGATCCTGAAGAAGGCGGGACGGGGGAGAGAGGAGGAGGGTGAAGGAACAAGCCATGCCCCCATCTCCATTATATGGCCGTAACCATCATGTCAGACCCGAGTTGGAGGGAGGGAAGAAACATTAAATTGGAGGTGAGACTCAGGTTGGGTGTAGATTGGAACTTTTAAGATCCTAAAATGGAACTGATATTTGAAAGCGAACGAAGTTTTGAGATCTGCCTGGAGAAATCACCAAAGAACAAGAAAGGAGACCCAGAGAGAGTTCATTTAAAGACAGTGGTTTTGGGGGGGCGGAAAAAAAGGACTCTTACCAAGTTCAGCTTGCTCAAAAAACTGATGAAGTGTTTGAGGAAGAGTAGTATTCCAATTTGCAACAGAGGAGTTTTCCCATTTCACAAGTGTACTTACTCCTGGAATTTCATACCCAAGACATCACTCCTTTCCTAATAGAATCCACAGTCTAGTGGGAAAACTGGAAAGAAAGTGATTATGGAATAGAATACAGTGTCATATTGGGAAAGTACAGGGCACTATATGAACAGAGAGGAGGGCCACCAACCCGATCCTGGGAGCCAGCAAGGCTTCCAGTGAGGTGATATCTTGGTTTATATGGAAAAGACAGAGCCGACCCGACAAGGGGGGAGTGTTGATGAATTAACTTTTTGTTGTGTTGGTCATGTAAGTATCAACTGAAGGAAAAAAAAAAGGCACAACCTAAAAGGCAGACTTTCTGAGGACTTAAGCCAGGGAGGCAGCCTCTCAGATCCTTCTGAGGGACTGCTCCAAAGAGGTGGGGGAGGAGCCGGGATACATAGGAGGTTTTGCAAGAAGAAAAAGAAAAGATCCAGGTAGTCAGAACATCAAACGATTACTTTTAATTAAATAAAAACCAGACATCCCAAGTTAATGAAGTTAGCACTTTTCTGTGTATGGGAAGATGCAAGAGTCTGGGCTTACTGAAATCACTGCTTTGATGTACACCTTGACTATATAGGGCCAGCATCCTGCTTTTCTCCAGCCTGAATCCCCGAAGAGTGCACAGTCAGGACAGCTACAGTGGCTGATGGCTTGATGGCCGCCACATCATTTGTTGGCGGACATGGCAGGCGACATTTTTCATCCACATAAGTGAATATGGGCCTGGAGGTCAGGAGCCCTGTCTGTGTACTACGGATCGTGATTCGGCAACATCACCAGAGTGCAGAGTTTGGAGCCCTGTAGGTGGATCAGACCTCTCAGAAAAAGTACCTATAGAGAAGACAGAGGCTGTGGATACAAGTTGGTCAGATAGGGATGCACTTGAGAATACCTGTCCCCAGGACCTCAACACCTAAATCCTGTTTTAGGACCCTGGGGCAGGTAAGTACGTGGAGAATGTAGCCAAACAGAGGAATCCCCCAAGGAATTGATGTTTGAGGGCTTTAGCCCAGGACCTCAAAGAGGAGCCCTAGCCCTGGTGAGCTGGGCTTAGGTAATAGAGCTGAACAGACTCTCTGGACTGCAGTAGGCAGACCTAAGAACAGACTGAGTGGCCACCTGTCTTCATTAGCCCAGAGGCAAGTCTCCACTCTGTCTTATCCCCTTTAGAGAGAGACCAGGTAAACCCTAGAAAAGGCATGGCCCGAAAGATAAGGAAGCAAAGAGAGGTTTATACTGGTGCTTGGAGCACTGCTGATGGACGTTGCACCTTTAGGACATATGCTTTCCCAGCAGCAGATGGCCACTGGCTGACTCACTACGCCAGATAGCCAGGAAGGTCAGAATCCCAAAGAAGAGGCCAAGAGAGAAGGCACCAACTCCAAAATCTGGGGCTCAAGAAAGGGTCTTGGCTCTGAAGTAACTATGTGCCAACCAGTTTCCTCCTAAGAGTTAAAGAACCATCCATGCGCCTAGAGGCCAAGAGGGATCCCCAATATTTGAGGAACCAATAGAGGAAGAAAGATGGGACATGACAGTTGGAAAAGTGAGAGAAACAGCAGGAGGGTGTGTTCCCATAAAAGCTGAGGGAAAAGAGTTTAGGAAGGTGATCAATATAAGAGCAAAATCATGTCCTTTGGATTTAGCGGGGGTGGTCACTGACCACCTTGACAAAACCAGTTCCTGTGCAGTGATGGATTCAGGAGCCAGAATGTCCTGAGCTCAGGTATGAATAAAATGTAATCAACTGGAGGGAGGGAGTAGAGATTGCCCTTTCCTGACGCTGCCTATGAAGAAAAGGCAATAGTGTGAGAAACAAGAAGTACCTGTAGGAATGTAATGGCATGAGAGAGGGTTTTTCTCTTTTCTAGTTGTGAAATCTTAGAGCTTGTTTGAATGATGATGGGAAAGAGGGAGGGAGAGGTCGAAGAGGTGAACGAATGGGTCATAACTGATAAAACAAAGACTCAGGAAGCAGGGAGGGATGGATCTAGAAGAGCACAGGCGTTGCACAAGTAATTAGCCTTGGATAGCAATAGGAACAGTCTAAGCTTGGGAAAGAGCAAGGAGCAGAGGAGATGGGGTAGATATAAGTAAGTGATAACTGGAGGGGAAGAAATGTTGATGTTTATTTGCTTTCCTGGTGGATAACAAGAGTGGTGAATAATATATCAATGAAAGCATTTTGTACTTTCAAAATATTTGCATAAATATTTAATCCTCCCAAGAAGCCAATGAGGTCTTCTGGTTGGTTCCAAATCTGGGTACACACCACAGGTGCTATATTACCCTTGGCTCTGAATTGATGTTCTCTCCTCCCACACAGCTAAGAACTCCCTCAAACTAATCTTTCCCCACACACTGGCCCAAGCTAACTCATAAGTATTTCTTACAGCTGCTGCCATTGAGGGAATCCAAACAGCAATGGGTTCTTTTCTACCTTACCTCTGTGCCACAAACTTGTCTGCCACCCAGTGGCAACCAGCACCAGCATGGCTCCTCCCGTGTTCGTGTTCTGGACTGTTGCAGAAAAGGACCTTGACCAAGGTCCAGATCTATATTAGATGCATGGTGCTACCTCTTGGCTATAGCCAAGAAATATTCCCTGACTTAATGAGGGTCCAATTTGAGATGACTTACATCTCAGTATCCAAAGGACCTGAGGCAGTGGTCATGCTCCATCAGTCTCTCAGATCCCAGGCTGTTGTTTGTCCCACGGTCTTTCTCCCGGACCTTTCCATTCTCAGGTAGCACCATTACAACCATCTCTTGGGATCCCCTAGTTATTAGTTCATGATGGGAAGGAGGGGAGAAGAGCAAGGTTAAAATTGCAAAAAATGTGAAAGGCAGAGAATTGCATTGGATCAAAAAAAAGCAACCCTGGGCTTCCCTGGTGGCGCAGTGGTTGAGTCTGCCTGCCGATGCAGGGGACACGGGTTCGTGCCCCGGTCCGGGAAGATCCCACATGCCGCAGAGCGGCTGGGCCCGTGAGCCATGGCCGCTGAGCCTGCGCGTCCGGAGCCTGTGCTCCGCAACGGGAGAGACCACAGCAGTGAGAGGCCCGCGTACCGCAAAAAAAAAAAAAAAAAAAAAAGCAACCCTGTGACTATTAAGTTAGGTGACATCTTTCTGCTTTCGTGCCAGTTGTTTTGAAGGCTACTCTGAAAGAGAAATTTGGAAAATGCTTTGGGCAATAATGGCATCATTTGACTAAAAAGATGCTTTCAAGACCAACATTTATTTGGGTATATAGACATATATTTGGGTTGCACATTCTAATGTATTTGTTAAAAAGTTTCATTATTTTATTGTCATAGTTTATAAGTCTATCAAGCAGGGCTCTGACAGTTAAAATGAAGCTCTTCCAGCTGAGATAGAAAGATTCCTTTTTTTAAATGTGGATTCGGTATCCACCTTTGTGCCGAGTATCTTTAAAACTTTCCAGTCCAGAAGAAGATTGAGGCTTTTTGACATTGTGAATCAACAGTGCAGTTAAAGGTCATAGGTTTTAAGAATCTGACACAGTTTAGCTTTGACTTGTACCTTCAAGAGGCAGATCTTTTTGACCCCAGAGTGAAGGTGAGCCTGCTAATGCCGATAGGGCAGCTCCAGAAAGCAAAATCACTTTGTTCTGAAGGCAGGTGTTTTCCTGGGTGCTGTGATTCAATGTAAACCAAACAGATTCGCCATGCACTGGGCAAGCAATAAAACATGAGCTGGGACATTACGTCTGCTCAGGGAAACTGTCCTGGTGACCCAGGACAATTAATACAGTAGATCGTCCTGGCCTCTCCCTATCACCTCCTACCCTTTCTTTCACTTTCCATCCATTTCAGCAGCCAATCCAGCGGGCGTTTTGTACTTGTTCCAGGCGCCATGTTAAATGCACTGGACACAGACTTGGGCTCCCCCAGTCTTGACCCTTGGCGCAGTCCAGGCATGATGGACACACTCCCTGTGGCCCTCTTATCCTTGGCTGTTTCAGGAACCACCTCTCAGTACCTCCACTGGACAAGGCCCAGTCTCTCTGGAGAACAGCCAGTAACTCTGATAGTCTGTAACTCCTGAGGGGACCATGGGGCCATATGCAGCAGGTGGGCTATAGCAGGGAGTGAACAAAACACATTTCTCCAAAACTGCTGAGATCCTAGGTTGCTTTTTTTTTTTTTAGGTAATATCTCCCCAAAGAGGCCCTTTTGAATGCTATCCTACTGCTGGAGAAGTGCCTTTGTACCCTGACTTTTGCAGTAAAATCCCACTTTTACATTTACTAAGCTCCCAGTGTACACAAGTCATTGCAAGTATATCTACTCTGATTCTCTCCTCTCCCTGAAAACCCTCCCCAGCTCCAGGGCAGAACCAATGCCACCCAGGCCCCATCTGCTGGGTGTCAACAGCTCTTTCCTCTCATGAAAACTATACATGACCACAGGTTTGGGGTTTTTTCTTCATTTTGGAAGAAAAGAAAAACATGCAGGGTAAGGACACAGTTATGTTGTCAGAGTGATTTTTTGGCTTTTGGCTAACTCGGTCTCATTGGGGGAGAGAGGAGAAGCCTTGGTAAAAAAATTAGCTCAGTTTTTCCTTTTTGTAAACACAATCTGAAAAACATGTAAACCAGCTGAGTCGGCAGAGCATTTGCCTGCCCCAGATGAAGGCATTTATGGTATCAAAGAAAGTTTACTTAAAGACGTTTCAACTTGGGTTTCCTGTGAATGAGTTGGGAAGCAAGTGAATAGATAAGACCTGAATGGAACTGGACTTTCTTCATTCACACCGTCCCTTAGAAACCAGTGCCCTTTATGGAAAACAGGGAGGTGCTGTTTGGAGGATAGGTCTGGGGCATTGGAAGAAACCTCACACCAGAACACATTTTGATGTGCCCTGGATTGAAATTCTGTTTTCCCGGCCTTCAGCCTTGGGGTGGATATTAAGACTGGGGTAACACTTCAGAGAAGGTTCTTGGATAGCAAGATTTTCTCCTCCAAAATTATGATGCTAATAATCTAAAGTATACAGCCACGGTGGCTCAGGCAGCCAGCCCTACCTTAACAACACAGGGTTAGCGGAACCATATTTCTATTCATAGCGTCATAAATCAAGGCTCTTGGTTAAGGTGTTATATTCTATGGCTATTTCCTCTACAGAATGTAGACTGAGTAAAGCACTTCCTACTCATCATATGTGGTCCAAAATATGTTTAAAAGACTAAAGCTCATTAAGTTGTTTGGACTCACACATCCATTACATTTATATCTAACAGATGTAATAGCCTTACTTTTTTCCATCTGAGTCAATCACACACACGCATTTGGCACCTTCAAGGAAGGCAGTGTTTCAGGCTGGCATACGGAAGCCTTAGATGGGGTCCTGGCCATTGGGAAATTTCATTAAGGAGACAGAACTGTGTGAAAAGTACTGATGTCTGCAACTTACTTGAAAATGCATTTTTAAAAGCAGATGAATTGATGGGTAGATAAGAGGTTTAAAAAGTACGTGGTAACTCATTTATAGCAAAATGCTAATTATAGAATCGAGGTGATAAGTATATGGATGTTCAGTGTATAGTTTTCAACTTTTCTGTATGTTTGAAATTTTTTGTAATAAGACATTGGGGAGAAAAATCCATGTAGCTCTGACCATTGAAGAGAGCAAACGGCTTTCAGCTCTCACAGACTGGGAAGACCACAGAATATAATGATGTAGGTTACTGAGTCCTCGCTGTTCACTAAGCACTTTATGTGTACTATCTCATCTGCTCTCACAACCACCTATGAAGTACCTCACTTTATAGATGGGACACGCAACCTGGAAAAAATGGCACAGAAAGGTCCAGAAAGCATGAAATGTTTGCGCAGAGTCACACAGCTGGTAAGTGTCGGGTTCAGGATTTGAACACAGGTCTGACTGACTCCAGAACTCAAAGCCATGACTAATGTACCACACTTGGGCCCCAGATGTGGATGCCTGACATGGCGCCTTGTGTTGGGAGGAAAGCACTTGATGTTTGGGGGAAAGTGGGAGGGATGCCCTCATGCTAGCCCTGCCTTCCCCTCTAATGGGTTTCAAATGGTTTGGTTCTATAATTGTTAATAGACACCCAGACCGCCACCTGGGAGTGTTATCCTGGTTTCATCTCTTTTTTCTTTCTCAATTTGAACAAGAAGTTTACTTCAACAACAAGCTGCTTGACTTGAAAGAAAAACTATATAGAATGCATTCCTTTTAGAGTAACTATCCCCACTTCAAGACAGATTGTCCTATGTGTAACAGCTACATACAAAAATGTTATCAAATTGCCCGTGGTTTTACAATGATAAAT
Organism: Orcinus orca; assembly: GCF_937001465.1. Taxonomy (NCBI): domain Eukaryota; kingdom Metazoa; phylum Chordata; class Mammalia; order Artiodactyla; family Delphinidae; genus Orcinus; species Orcinus orca. The sequence continues at coordinate 123,096,173 of NC_064561.1, forward strand.
GAAAAACACTAAAGGTCTACAATAGAACAAACTATGCAAGGATTTTTTATGTTGTTTTTTGTTAAACAGTGAGAGAGCAAAACAACTTACTGGAATGTAAAGATAGGAGCTGAAGGAGCATGCAGCTAATGGAAAGGGAGAATTTCCATGGAATCAGGAAGTTTCCCCATCCCACCTCCACTTGAAATTGATCAAAATATCCTATTGGCTCTTTCGATTTTTTTTTTTTTAATGCCGCATGTTTGTGCACATACACCATTCCTGGCTATACAATAAAGGAACAGGAACAGGAAAATAAAAGAATAGAGAAAACTGTTTTGTAGTCAGGGTGTGGTGGAAACAGATTGTGGTTTTCTTTTTTTTAATTTATTTATTTTATTTATTTATTTTTGGCTGCGTTGGGTCTTCGTTGCTCTGCGCGGGCTTTCTCTAGTTGCAGTGAGCGGGGGCTACTTTTCCTTGCGGTGCGCAGCCTTGTCATTGCAGTGGCTTCTAGCTACCGCACACAGGCTCAATAGTTGTGGCTCGCGGGCTCTAGAGCACAGGCCCAGTAGTTGTGGCGCACAGGCTTAGTTGCTCCGCGGCATGTGGGATCTCCCCAGACCAGGGCTCAAACCCGTGTCCCCTGCATTGGCAGGCGGATTCTTAACCACTGCGCCACCAGGGAAACCCCAGATTGTGGTTTTCTAATCGTGAACGTACTCGTGGTCTGTAGGAACAGAGTTCTGGAGTAAGGTACCAGATTCCTTTTTGGCAGACAGGGCTAGAACACATTAATTGTATCTTCATCCTCCATTTCCACTTGTGCAGGTGTGTCTGTTTCATTGATTGGCTGCCTATGAAATCAGAATCTGGTCTGCCTCACTGACAAACCCTGTTGTTTACAACAGGCTTCCATTAGGTGGTATAAAAATGCCTCTTAATCTTAAACTGCACCACAGAACCAGCCACCTTCAAGTTAATGTCATCTTCGTTCTCAGTCTTAACTCCTTCCTTGGGCTCTTTGTCGACCTTGGTGAGTGCTGGGGTCTCCTCAGCTCTGCATCACAAGAAGGGTACCAGATCCACACTGAATGAACATCATCTCATCTTGCCTCTTAGTGTGCCTGTGGAGTTGCTTCCAGCTGTTTGTTGAATAGATGGAATATGACAACGCTCCCTAAATCAGGCCCTTGATGTAGTTTTCAGCTGCCTGGGCGTTCTCCCAGAGCTTGTAAGAAGAAGAAGAAAATCACTGAAAAACCAAATACTCTAGGTCCTCCTTTTTCACTTCAAAGACCCTGAATATCTCCTGACTGAGGTGCAGAGCCTTTCACATTGTCACGGGGGTCGGGGGTGGGAGGTGGGTGATGGGGTGGAGGGGAGGGGCTTGGCCATCAGACCTGGGTGCTACTTCTTGGAAGGTCTGGAAATCCCAGTGCAGCCCCAGAGAGGCAGCCTGAGGGTGCTGACCCGGTCAAGAGCACCAAGGCAAGGGGGCTCGGGTCACACAACAGCACGATTGCCCTTTGCCGGCCCACGTGAGGCTGTCTGTTCAGGCCTCAGATTCAGCTTGTTTGGGGTTTCTGTTGTTTTCCCCTTCCTTCTACCTTTTAAATGGAAGAGAGGAGGCTGCTTCCCACAACTAGGGAAAAAGAATTAAAGCCCAACTGGATAGCTTTCCCACCCGCATAACAACAGCTCTCTAAACCCACCACCGCCCTAGAATAGATAGCAGGAGAAAGGATTTTGAAAACCAAAGACAGGGAGCAGGGAAGGAATTTCTCAGGGCTGGGCCTCTGGGTCTTCTCTGAGTTGGCCCTCAAGATAACTCAGAGGTCAGGCTGTCAGAGGAGCATTTGCTTGTATTTCATGCCCTCCAGGGACTCTGAGCCCAGGGGTTCTAGCCGGAATCACTGTTCTGATTTCTCGGGGATGTGTTTAGGCTTCACTAGACCACTCAGTTCCAGGACAATGCGTGTGAGGGGTTGTGCACGGGCGTGCTGAACACCAGCCTCCCTCATTCTGGACTGAGAATCTCCGTCAGCATCTTGCCACCACTTTCCATGGAAGGCTCAGATCTGAGCCTGGTCCTTCAGGCCTATTGTGGGGTCAGATGGTAAAAGCTTTAGAAGTGTTCAAAGGAATCTTAGAGATCATCTTATCTAACCCGCTCTCTTTTTTTTAATCGTGGTAAAATATACATGACATAAAAGTTATCATTTTGACCATTTTTAAGTGCACAATTCAGTCACATTAAGTACATTCAAAATGTTGTGCAACCATCACCATTACTCATTTACAGAATTTGTTCATCATCCCAAACTGAAACTCTGTACCCATTAAACAATACAGCTTTTTTTTTTTTTTTTTTTTTTTTTTTTTTTGCGGTACGCGGGCCTCTCACTGCTGTGGTCTCTCCCGTTGCGGAGCACAGGCTCCGGATGCGCAGGCTCAGTGGCCATGGCTCACGGGCCCAGCTGCTCCGTGGCGTGTGGGATCTTCCCGGACCGGGGCACGAACCCATGTCCCCTGCATCGGCAGGCGGACTGTCAACCACTGCGCCACCAGGGAAACCCTTTTTTTTTTTTAAACAATGAAGAAATCAAAAGGGAGAAGGGCTGGCCCGATGTCATGCAGGTAGGACAACGGTTTACAATCCTGGAATCAAGGGCTCTGACACATCACCTGATTTCTTAAAATAGGATTTTACACACACACACACACACACACACACACACACACACACACACATCTATATTCACCAAGTACTCAATTCCTTGTTCTGGAAGCCACACTTTCAGAATAATGTTGGCAAATAAGTGGGTGTCCAAAAACAGCAGACAGGATGATGGCAAGGGACCTGGGAACCCTGTCCCTTAGAGATAGAAGGAGTTTGTGATGGGGGAATTCAGGACAATAATGGGTGTTGTCTTCTAAAGGTTTAAAATACAGTGTGGAAAAGAGATTGAACTCACCTGGCTTCAAAGGGCAGGACCAGATGGAGGAATGCACATGGCAGCAAGGTCATTTTTATTAGAAATGTCAAAGATCTCTTCAGTAACTCAGCTAAAGCAGCAGGCAGTGAGCTACTGGAGCTGGGGAGCAGAGGCTGGGTGACCACCTGTGCTGACATATTGGGGAAGGAATTTATGCAGCTGAGAAAGTGTCCCTTCCCCTCCCTTCCATAAGTCACGTCATGAAAGAGTAGGAAGATGATGTCTGAGACCGAGAACCCGCCTACTTAATCTAGCACGGTTCATGTTCTCCTGCGGCCAGAGTCCCCAAAGGGCTCTGGAAGCATTTGATGAAAAGGTGTTCATGGTTTTAGCTGATGACGCACTTGGGCAGTGCATGGAATGGTTGGACTATATACTCTCCAAACTGTAGGTTGTGACCTGTCATGAAATCAATATACTCAACAATTTTTTTAAAAATGAAATAAAATTGAATAGAATATATCAGAGTGCAATACGATGGTAGGGGTAAATATTAGTCATTTTTCAAGAAATATTTTTGGTTATATTGTGTGTGTGTGTGTGTACTACTTCAATGTAAAATGTATGTTTTACCATGGGTTTAATTTTCTTTAAAAGTTTCAAAGCCGCTACTTAACACAAAGCATGGAACAGACATATCTGGAGTCTTAGAAATGGCTCACAAGTTGCTAGAAAGGTCACATGCCAGAGGAGAGAGGTGACGGTCCCCACCAGGCAGCTCTGTTTGCTTTCTTGGCTCAGTACTCTGTGGCGTTCACGTCTGTGTCCCCAAGGCTGGTCCCATAGGGTAAGCAAGAGAGCAGTCAAAAACCTCTGCACACCTGAGGAGCAGACAGAAGGGCAGGTCTGACTTTTTGTTAAAGTCTTCCCATCACGCTGAGGGACTGTGGTGAAAATGAATTTTGCTCATCAGAGAGTAATGAGAAACAAACCCTGGAGACAGAAAACTAAGGGAACATGCAATCCTTCCCTACCTATCCCCACACCTGTGTTCAATTACTTTACTCTGTCTTACCTTAAATCAGGAATTTCAGTCTCCCTGGGACAGGACTATGTGCACATATGCTGGGGACTGTAATTAAAAGGGAAGTGCTAAGAAGTTCTAGAGAGGGTTTGGAATGGATAGGCACATTATGGAGTGCAACTTTTTAGAGCACACTGTGCAAGAGGATGTCTATAGTAAGACCAGGAGACAGTTATACATATATAATTACATATATACACACACGGTGTTTTCCAAACTAAGGGATACTGCTGCCAGTTTTCTGCTGAATCCTTTCTATAATGCAGGCATGTATAACAGATCTGTTTTTGTTTGTCCAACATCCCTTCCCAATTCTGACATCAGTATCCACCTTCCTCCACTTCCTCCATACGGTTGTTCCTGTCCTGCTACCCATTCCATGTGGTTCTCGTGGGACTGCGAGTCACAGTGTATTGCCCCATCCCCCTGGCTTCAGGGATTGGTCCATGGAAAAGGCAACATACACCAAGCTGGGCCAATCAGGGATTTTCCTTATACATTATATTAAAACAGTAGGCAATAACTCAATTTTTCCTATGGGGTTGCTAAGCTTGGAAGCTGTAAGTTCGAACTGTTTTTGGCCCCATTTGCCTCCAGCCTTGAGGAAGACTACTGACAGAGTAAGAGAACAAGAAATCTGATGACAGTCATGCTACTTTGGCCAGTTCTACTCCCTACCACCCCCCAGCCCACCCCACTCATATAAACGGACATATAGAGGGGTGTGTACGGTGGGGAGAGGTGTGTGTTTTTTGCTTAGGCTGGTAGGAGTTGGGTTTTGTAATTTACACCTGAGAGAGTTGCTTCAGCATGCATATAATGGATTGGGTTCAGGATTTAGAGTGAAGACCTGTGTTGGAAGTGTAGAGCCGATTCTTATTAACTGTGTTCAAGATATATAACTTGTCCAAACCTTGGTCTCTTCATCTGTACAAGTTATATGCGAGGCTTAAATGAGCTGATAGTGTGAAATTGCTTTGTATGATGATAAAACATTGTCTGAATGTTAATTACTAATCCAAGCACCTTTCTCCTACAAAAAAAGGGGAGGTGGGGGGTCTCCCTCGTGACCCTCCCAACCAATCCACTCTACCCAAAGGAACCACTGTACTGACCTCTTTCATTAGAGATTGTCAGAAAACCTGGATTTGAATCCCAATGTTGCTAATTATCAACAGTAAGATTTTAGACAAACTAACTTCTTTGAGCTGTTGTATTATCAGTAAAATGGAGTTAATTAAAAAAAGAAAAAAGCCTTGGAGGGTCATTGCAAAGTATACTAGGCTTTCTAATATAAGCTTTCTAACAAAGATCCTTACAATGTGGTGAGCTAAGGAATAAGTGGTTTATTTCTCTTCTATGAAACCATCCAGAACAGGTACTTGGGTTGGTGGGTGGCTTAGGCACCAGGTCTGATAGGAACTCATGGGTTTTAAGACCATTACGTTTTACACCAACTTAGCCAGCAGGAAAGGGGGAAAGAGCGTGGAGGAGACAGCTCCAGTTGAGTGTGGCACGCTCTTGCTTAGGATCCACCGGTGAAGGTGTAGACATGTGACCACACTTGGCCCAAGGGAGGCTAGGAAATGTAGTCCCAGGCTGAACAGCCATGTTCCGGCTACAACCCTTGCCAGCGATGAGGGAAGAACAGATTTCAGTGGAGAGACACTGCACGAGGTGTAAAAGAGATAGTGCATTTAAGGTGCTTAGAATATTCCCTAACACAGGGTAGTTCTCAAATATTAGCTGTTGCAGTATTGTCAATTCTCTCATGCAATAGGAATTAAGAAAGAAAGCTTTTCCTCAAATTAGGCTACAGAATGACTCTTTCTAGGAAAAATGTTTCTGATCTCATTATCATATTCTGCCAGGTTCCCTTGGCAGCTCTCAGCACATCACTCACCCCTTTTCTCTAAGGGCCTCCATTCCTCTGGCCCGAAGAGCTTCTAAAATACTCCCTAGTGACAATCTTGAAAGACAAGCCATGGAGAAAGTCCAGCATCGTCTGCTGGAATGCCCCTTTTACTGATGGGATGAGCTCAGAAGAGAAGACAATTAATGATAAATGGGTGTTAGACTTGTTACATTTGCTAGCCAGTTTTGGCCGAATTATGAATTCATGCAAACCAGTATGTAGACTCTGGCGATCTCTCTGGTTAACTCTGATGCTGACTACCTCCTCTTCTGCTGACAGACTCCTGGGGGAGACGGGGTGTGGTGGGGCCCTGGCTGTAAGAGGATGGCTAAGATTGATGGTACCCTTCTGATGCCATAAATAAAGCAGGCCTCAGTTCCATTAGCCATGGAAATTTGTACTAGGAAACTAATGAAGTCTTTAATTATAAAGTCCTAGCTGTTTAGTCTTCCAAGGATACAGGGTTCCTAATTAGTACTCTGGCAGACGCCATAAGCAGGGGGTGGGCTGTGCTGTGTAGCTGGATGTGTGAGAGACCACTCACAAGGCCAGGATGGCAGGAAGGCCAGAACAGGGCTTGTTCATGAACTCAGCAGATGGTCTGCCAAGGAAACAAAATTCTCCACCGCTCTTTCCCTGCCCCGACCCCACTCTCTGGACCGCCCAGATCCGGGAGGAATTGGACCTCGCTGAGGACAGCCCACTTGCACTTAGCTCATCCACAAACGTCACCTGGTTCCTTAACAACATTGAGCATCTCCATGAGTAATTCATGTGCAGTTTCACCCATCAGCTGTGAGTAGGACCTGCGTCTTCCACCCTGCTTGTTATAGTTTCCAGCTGTGACCAAGTACAGGCATGGCTTAGAAAAGAAAAAGAAGTAGGAATGATTTCTCCCCTACATAGACTATAAAGGAATATGGGGGAACCAGGAAACCCTTCTTTGGTCAATCACTCTTACAAAAGTGCCTGCAGGGTAGAGGTGTCTGGTTGGGGATGGGTAGGGGAGGTGGAGTGGTAGGATGGACTGCCCGAGGCGGTGTCCACACACGCAGTGTGAAGTGGAGGCCATTCTCCTGATCATTTGGGCTAAAATTCTTTCACTGAAAGATCCAGAAGATTGAAGCCAGGTTGCTTATCTTTACTTATTTCTAGCCTGACTGTCTCAGAAAATTCCCTCAGTTTTCTGTTTCACTTCACTTGTCCAGCCAACCTACAGGAACTCAGTTAATTGCCTTGTTCCTGACAAGGTTCAAGTCCCAAGTCCAAGAGGCCGCTTCTAGAGGCAGCCACGGTGTTTAGGTCACTGCAGTGTCACCTTCCCTATCACCGAAGGGAACTGGTGCCAACCTGGGGTAGGGGACCACGAGAATGCCATGTTGTCTGAACACTAAGAGCCAGATGGACCCCACCGTGGATTTCCAAGGGAAAGACTGAAAGACAGAGGAAGCGTATACTAGAAGCATCCGAAGCCCCTTCGGGTGGTATCCATGACAACTGGAGGAAACAGTGGTAACAGGCAGCCTGACTTCAGGCTGTAGAGACCGTCCAGGGTGAGTCAGAGCTAATAAAAGTGCTCTGTAATGTCCCTGCACAAGCTGTTGAGATGCTTGCAAGCCGCAGAGCATTTTCACTTTGACCTGGAGCCCCAGAATCCATTCAGCTGGTGATTAATTGCAGGAAAGATCCTGGGGAATAGATCAGGAACAGAAAATGGTTTGTATCGGTGTGATCATTAAAATTTGCTCTAGGGCTTCCCTGGTGGCGCAGTGGTTGAGAGTCCGCCTGCCGATGCAGGGGACACGGGTTCGTGCCCCGGTCTGGGAGGATCCCACATGCCGCGGAGCGGCTGGGCCCGTGAGCCATGGCCACTGAGCCTGCGCGTCCGGAGCCTGTGCTCTGCAACGGGAGAGGCCACAACAGTGAGAGGCCCGCCTACCGCAAAAAAAAAAAAAAAAAAAATTGATCAAAAGCTGGGCTTGGCTTACATTTGGTTGGCGTTTTCCGAAAGCAAGTTCTAAAAAGCATCTCCCAGTCTTCCCCACCATGAACTCTCCTTGAATTCCCAAGTAATATGCTGAGGCAACACTGCATAATGGGTCAGAAAGAAGTGGAGCAAAGCAGATGAGTGCATTGGGATCTTTTTAGGTGGTAATGTGGAAGGCAAAGCAACAGAAATAGTTTCAGCCTTAAGACAGCTGGTAAAAATCAGAAGTCTTAGTAACAATGAGGATGGTTGACGTTTTTCTCTGTATTAAGAAGAAATAGTATACAAGCAATGTGAAATGTATATCCTGGCTAGGTCTTTAGTTAGTAAGTCTGAAGTTTGGACTTATAACATTTTCCCATAGTTACGGGGCCAAAGATCCTTATGTTGTAGACGTCACCACAGATGACTGTTACTCCAAAAGCATCCCATCCATCCACGCAGGCTGCACTGAGGACCACTTCTCCTGGGGCCCTGGTAGCACCTGAATCCACCCAATTTCACCTTATTACACTGTTTGGTTGCCTTTTTATATCTGTGTCCCCTAATAGACTCTAAGTTCATTTTGAGAAAACTCTCTGGCTTTAGCTCTTTGCTGGATCCTCAGTAAGTGTTCTGTAAATATCTGTTTAACTAATGAAAAAAATGAGCCGTTGTTAAGTTTTCAGCTCATCCATAGAAATCTATACATTTCAACAGGAGAAAAATAAAACCCTAACTCTGGGTTTTTATAGATGATGTCGTTGTTCCCTTCTCCCATCCTGATATGAGTATACCCCATGTGGGACCATTCCTCATAAAGCTATAGATTCCCATTACTCCTGTTGGAAAATGCATTTTGGCTTCGAGCCAGGATCTCAGGACTCCCAAAACGTGTTTATCCTGCTTCAGTGTTTTTAATGAAGACAGTTGCTTTCTGGCTCCCCACCTGCTCTTTTCTTTTCTTTATACACCACCCCCTGCACTTAGTGCATAAAGAGGATGTCTCCTAGGTTGTCACAGCAAAAAGAATGCCACCTACTCACATTCATAAGCACATACTTGTATCCTGGGGAACATTCCTTAAGTGATGTATTTGTATCCTGGTAACTGCCTCTTCTTCCTCCTTCCCTTCCCCTCCTTTCCTTTCCCTTCCCTTCCCTTTTCCTTTACATTTTCTTTCCCTTTTCCCTTCTTCCTCTCTCCCTCCCTCCTTCTCCCCCACCGTCCTTTCTTCCTTCTTTTCTTCCTTTCTTCCTCCCTCCCTCTCCCCCTCCCTCCCTCCCTCCCTCTCTCTCCCTCTCTCTCTCTTTCTCTTTCTTTCTTTCCTTTTTTTCTTCCTTTCTTTCTTTCTTCTTTTGAAAGGAAGGAAAATAGGAAGACAGTTTTGAACTTTTACTTTCTCCTGTCACAAAATCATTAAGAATGGTCAACTCCCAGTCTCTTCTCTCTTTGCATTCTCACATTTAGCCAAAAGGAAACAGGTATTCCCATCCGCTTTGAGAGCACCGACTTCATTTCATTTTTATTCTTTAACACTGTTTCACTTGTGCATTCCTTAGCTTTGCTCTTACCATCTTGCAATATGCAAACACATCTCTTTCCATCTTGAGTTGCCATTAACTCAGGGAAGATTTTGCCCTGGCAGTCTGGATTGTGGAGATTTGTAACTACTCAACTGGTAGGTGACGTTGGCGGTTGGGGTGAGGTTTGGAGATGGCAAAGGTATGAGAAAGTCAGTTGGGTAAATAACAGGTAAAGACTAATCTGCTTTGAAGGCAACATCTATCCCATTCATATTTTGTGAAAAATATTTACATAGCCAAAATAATATAAGTAGTGAATATTAATTTAAACAAAATATGCTATAACTATTTGGGAAGATGGGGAAAGAGAGAAAGGATATATTGGGGGTGGGGTAGAGGAACATAAGAAAATTTTAAAGAGTTAAATTTAGCTCTTCCATAATAGAAAGTCAATAGACAATGTCCAACAGTTTAAAATCAAGAAATTTCCCCATACTTTAATATATAACATTTTCATTCATTTCATGTAGTCCCAAATATTTTCTAATTTTCATTGTGATTTCTTCTTGGACACAGGGATTATTTAGGGGAACGTTTCTAAATTTCCATATATATGGATGTTTTCTAGTATATTTTTGTTACTGATTTCTTTTCAACTGCAATATGGTCAGAGAGCATATGCTATATGACTTCAATCCTTAAAAATTTGAGATTTGCTTTATGGCAAGTATATGATCAACTTCTCCATATATGCCTTAAAAGAATATATACCCTGCAGCTGTTGAATACTCCATGTTGTCTATTAGATTATTTCTTAGTCATGTTGCTGAAGGTTCTGTGTTCTTACTGATTTTTGTCTGCTTGTTCAACAGTTACAAAGTATGTTTTTAAAACTCCCAGTAAAATAATATTTTTCACTATTCCTATTTAGTTCTGTTGATTTTTGCTTTATATTTAAGCCATATTTTTTAGGTGAATACAAATTTACAATTGTCATATCTTCCTAACAAAATGTACATTTTATCACTATTGTGTCCCTCTTTACAGATATAGTTTATTGTATCTGATATTAATAAAGTTATATCCACTTCCTTTTCATTGGTATTTACATATATTCCTTAATCCATCTTTTTACTTTCAACATTTCTGTATTTATAGATATAGATAATTCTTATAAGCATAGTTTTTTAAAATATGAGTTCAAAGATATTTTTTGTTGTTGTTTGTTTGTTTTTTTGCGGTACGCGGGCCTCTCACTGTTGTGGCCTCTCCCGTTGTGGAGCACAGGCTCCGGACGCGCAGGCTCAGCGGCCATGGCTCACGGGCCCATCCACTCCGCAGCATGTGGGATCCTCCCAGACCAGGGCCCGAACCCGCGTCCCCTGCATCAGCAGGCGGACTCTCAACCACTGCGCCACCAGGGAAGCCCAGTTCAAAGATATTTTACCATTAATTGTCACATTGCATTATATGCAATTACTGCGACATTGGGGTTTGTAAACTTATTAAGTAACTTACTGTTATTCTTATTTGGTCTACTTTCTTTTTTTTTTTCCCTCTCCTTTCTTCTTATTTTGAATTTTTTCCTAGTTTCATTGAGAAATAATTGACATACAGCACCGTGTAAGTTTAAGGTGTACAGAATGGTGCTTTGTTTTACATATTTTGTGAAATGATTACAATAGGTTTAGTTAACATCCATCATCTCATACAGATACAATAAAAGGAAAGAAAAAAAATTTCTCCCTGTGACGAGAACTCTTAGGATTTTGTCTCTTAACAACTTTCCTATATATGATACAGCAGTGTTAACTGTAGTTATGTTGTCATTACATCCCTAGTTCTTATGTTTCTTATAACTGAAAGTTTATACCTTTTCACTACCTTCCTCCAATTCCTCCCACCCAACCACAAATTTGATCTCTTTTTCTATGGGTTTGGGGTTTTATTTTTGTTTTTTAGATTCCACATATAAGTGAGATCATACAATATTTGTCTTTTTCTATCTGAATTATTTCAAGTAAAATGCCCTCAAGCTTCATCCATGTTGTCACAAATGGCAGCACCTTAAAGTTCCATTGTCTTTTGTTTTACATAATTTTACATCGCTTCTGTTAAACTCACTTGTCTGTCTCATTGTTCCTCCTTGAGTGTTGTCTGTATCATAATCAGGATCAGTTTAAGATTTCTCTCTGTTTTTAGTTTTACAAGTTTTACTATAATGTAACTAGATGTGGTTTTCTCTTTCTTTTTAAAAAATCTGTTTGAGATTGGTGAGATTTGTTGAATATATGGCATATTATCTGTTATCAACTTTGAAAAATTCACATTATTTCTTCAACTAGTACTTTTGCCTCATTCTCTCTCAAATTTGTGGTATCTTCTTACTGTATCTTTTTGTTTTATCATTGCCTGTATGTTGTCCATTAGTTTATCTCTTCACAGTTCATTCTGAATTATTTGCTCTGACCTATCTGCCATTTCACCAATTCTCTCTTCATCTGTCTTAAAGTCTTTGTTCAATCCATCTACTGAGTTCTTAATTTCAGTTGTTATCTTTTTCAGTTCTAAGATTTCCGCTTGGTTCTTTCCTATAGTTTCCAGTTCTTGTCAAAAATTCCCAGTCTTTCCGTTTGTCTCTCTGAACATACTAAACAGTTAATATGAGACTTTTCCTGATACTAATTACCATACCTGAAGCTCCTGTGGGTCTGTTTCTGTAGTTTGTTGTTTCTGATTTTGTTTGCTAGTTTGTTTCATGTTGTCTCATCATCTACTTGGTTATTCTTTATTGTGTGCCCGACGTTGTATTTGCAGCATTGCCTGTAGGATCAACTTTAGGTCTAGGGTGACATTTTCCTCCAGAGAAGAATACCACCAATTTGTGTTACCTCAATCCAAGCTCAGAGATGAGCTCTTCTGTTTTTTGTTTGTTTTTTTTTTTTGCAGTATGTGGGCCTCTCACTGTTGTGGCCTCTCCCGTTGCGGAGCACAGGTTCCGGATGCGCAGGCTCAATGGCCATGGCTCACGGGCCCAGCCGCTCCGTGGCATGTGGGATCTTCCCAGACCGGGGCACGAACCCGCGTCCCCTGCATCGGCAGGCGGACTCTCAACCACTGCACCACCAGGGAAGCCCAAGAGATGAGCTCTTTTGAAGTTGAGCTCCAATCCTTGTAAGGCATTTCTAACTCCAGTTCACCCTTATTCCTAGAGTAATCTTTTTGGGGTCTCAATCTAGAATTCACCAGAGGTCCCCTTGGTGAGCACTAGTCCAATATGACCGTCAAAAGTGACCTTCAGGGCTTCCCTGGTGGCACAGTGGTTGAGAGTCCGCCTGCTGATGCAGGGGACGTAGGTTCGTGCCCCGATCCGGGAGGATCCTACATGCCGCGGAGTGGCTGGGCCCGTGAGCCATGGCCGCTGAGCCTGTGCGTCCGGAGCCTGTGCTCCGCAACGGGAGAGGCCACAACAGTGAGAGGCCCGTGTACTGAAAAAAAAAAAAAAGTGATCTTCAGCCTTTCAGCCAGCTCCTTCAGAGTGGCAAAAGTCCCCAGGGAAAACCATCTCCACATGCTGGGTCATTCCTCAGCCTCTCTCCTCTAGCCTGGGAAATCTTTGCTATCTTGATTCCTCTCAGATGCTTTCAAGCAGGCATTTAAAATATTTTGTCCCCCTCTTCTGATTTTCCTCAGTGGATGTACTGGTTTAAGTTAGCCAGTCTATCATTACCAGAATCTCAGCAATTTTTTAAAAGTGAGTATGGAATCTACGTAATGACACCACATCATTACATCACTGAGGTTAAAAACATATATCTGAGTTGCAGAGTGATGTATTCCATTTCTATACCAATATTAGAGCATAAAAATACTTTTTCTTATATTAGAATCTAGGAAGAAAACTGCCAAAATTACAGTCACAATTTGGGGATTTCCAATTTTTTTCTTATGGTATGAAGTAAACTGATATAAGATGTCTCTCTCTTCCCATTTTCAGTCTTCAACTCTAATTTTTGAACTTATTTTAGATATATTCTCACAGGGTAAAAATATATAAATGTAGAATTTCATAAATTTGGTTTGGCCTCTATTCTTTTAGGGAAAGTCTGAAAATGTTTTGGCTCTTGAAAAACTCAGACTTCAAATTTTTTAAAATTCTATATTTCTAAGATTTCTCTTCCTTCCCAAAGAGTATTTAGCTCCTTTCTCACTGGTGGCTATCTTGTGCCAGAATCCCAGGGAATCCTCACTTTAAAGGAACTAGCATCATGGTCATAAGACAGCAGTAAAAGTGGAATCTTAAAAATTTAAAACAGGCAACGGTATCTAAGGTCTGAGATGACCAGAGTCCAAGGAAATCATTGAAATTAACATGTGCTGGAGCCTCTGGAATTGAGGTTGAACAATTCCTGAGCTCAGTATCTTGTCAAAGCAGATTGAAGAATGGTTTTTGCTTGATATATTTTCCAATTAAATAATCTTATACACTATGCTTCCCCATAACTGCACCATTATAACTGGATTAGAGCATTTGGGATTTGCTTTTTAAAAAATCAAGCAGTTTATATGTAGATTGGAAGATTTGGACTTAAAAATTTGCCCAGTGCAATCTTGATACTCTCTTTACTGAGGTATGTAGATTAGAAGATCCTTTCAAGTAGATGGTGGTTCCTTTCCATCATAGCGGGTACCTCTAGTTAGGTGAGTGAGTGACTGACTGACTGTAACTTCCTGAATGAACTATTGTTGGAATTAGAGCATAACCATCCATGCTGGAAATGCTAGCTGGCCACACACCAAGATCAAGCAATCCCAGTCAAAGTTGCCTATTCCTTTTATTCATAAAAAACATTTATTGAGTACTTCCCATGTACCAGCACTGGGAATAGAGCAGTAAAAAGTCAGACTTGGTCCTTGCCTACTGGGACTTATGTTCTAATAGAGAAAATATGATAATAGTACTTAGCAGATAAGCTAGAGAATTGCAGATTGTGCTGTGTCATCAAAAAATAAGCAGGAAGATGTGAGGCCACTTTAGATAAGGGGTTAGGGGAGAGTCTAAGGAAATTATCCTTGGCCGGAGGCATGAGATTGAGCCAGCCATACAAAGATCTGGGGAGAAAGAGGTCCAGGCAGAGGGAACAGTCAGAAAGGTATAGACAAGGCCCAGAAAGGAGGCTGCCCCCATTAGCATATAGAGAGAAGAGGGAAAAAAAAAAAGATGAGAAAGGTGGGCAGGAGTCAGGATTTTAGGAATTTAGAGACCTTTGTAAAGGTTATATGTGACTCTAATGGTGAGTGAATATTTTCTCAGTATGGAGTGATCCAATATCCTCCCCATAAGGCCAAGGAAATTTATCAGGATTGATCTGTCATAAACTGCCTAGAGGTCTGTGTTCTATGGGAAAAGCACCGAATCACTAAACCCAAAGTCAGGCCCCCTGGAGTTTTGGTCTCAGCTGTGCTCATAGTAATGGGATCATAATGATACCTGGCCAATCCCGTTCATGAAGGTCTTAGCAAGTCTGGACTGACCAACTCATCTGAAAGCACTTGTCAACACGGAGAACTGCATGAATACACAGTGTTATTCTTTTGATTTCTGGCACAATCTATCACCTGGAATGATCCTTTCAAAGAAATTTCAGAGCAGTGACAAGCCATCTGGGTGTTACATCCTGGGTAAAGGAGAAAAGCCTGTGCCCACCTACAGGGCTGTAGGAAGGATTAAATGGAGTGGCCTGTGTGTATGTGGCACACCCAACACCCACCCCAAAGGCTGTGGCCTCCGCCTCCTACCAATCTTGGTTCAGTGCTTTCTGTTCTATGTTTATATATACTATATCACCTCTAGTCACCACTTCAAAACATACCTGTCCTTCCCTGATGAGTAGTGATTTGAGCATATTTTCATAGACCATTTTTATGTCTCCTTTTGTAAAGTTTCTGTTCAAATATTTGCTTAGTTTTTTTTTACACTGGGTTGTTTAGCTTTTATTGATTTGTAAGATTTCTTTATTCTACTTTTTTCTTTATATATTCTTGATATGGAATTTTTGTTTTAATCCATGAAAAAGGTAATAGACAAAAGCTTAGATGGGTACAAGACAAAAACAAAACAAAACAAAAAAGCTTACCTATCCTGTGACCCATGTTCTCATGATTCTTCTCCGTAAGGTAAAGAAGGATTCATTTATGATATTCCTGCCAAATTATACCACTCAGATAAAATGCACTAGTTTCCAGAAGGCCTAAGCAATAACTTTGATTTGGGGAATATCAGGTACTGCAGAAGTCATCAGTAAGACAGAGAGAGAGAGAGAATTCTGGATTTTTCTGGACTCCCCAAATTACATGGAGTGCATAGCTGCTGATATGCCCATAGGTAGTGTTGGCTTTCCCCAGAATGTTAGACAAAATCAACACAACATTGATTGTCCATACATTATCCCCCTCATTTGAGTCTTATTACCCAATTCCACGCCAGATCACCCCCCCAATTAATCTACTGCTCTAACACTCCCCACACCTAATCCAACATTTTCAGCAGTTTTCTCCTTCCTTCCTCACTAGAATACCAATAGCTAAGGTGACAATATATATCCCAGGATGATCATGGATTCTACCTGTTTTTCTGGCATAATTATCAATATATTGATCGCTCTTTCAAATGTGTACTAGTTTGGAAAATAAAATACACGGTAACCTTAACCTGTAACTGAATGAATTTGAGCGAAGCCTGAAGGCAAATCTAGGGTGAGGAAAGAGAAAAAGCAGAGCTATAAGGCCAAGTTTAGAAGGTGCCAACCATTGTCTCTCCTGCATCCCCATTCCCCCACTCACTGGTCCTCAACCAGATTTGCTGGCATCATAGTGGGGATGAGACTGGTTCTCAAAAGAGGTGTCTGATAAGCAAACTGAAAGCAAGAGATTCACAGAGGGCTTCCCTGGTGGCGCAGTGGTTGAGAGTCCGCCTGCCGATGCAGGGGACACGGGTTTGTGCGCCGGTCCGGGAAGATCCCACATGCCGCGGAGCGGCTGGGCCCGTGAGCCATGGCCGCTGAGCCTGCGCGTCCGGAGCCTGTTGCTCTGCAACGGGAGAGGCCACAACAGTGAGAGGCCCGCATACCGCCAAAAAAAGAAAAAAAAAAAAAGAAAAGAAAAGAAAAAAGAGATTCACAGAAATTAGAGGTGAAAAGACTCAAAAGATAATGGAGGATGGTCTTAAGAGGGCATCAAAATGTTATATACACCCCATGAGGATGTGGGAAGACAGCACTTTGTTGCTTGAATTTTATCTCCATTCCCGAGGGGTTGGTGGGGTGCACAGTATTGGCATCTGGGCTGATTTCCTTTGCTCTTTACCACTCAGGTGTTCCTGCCAAGGACCATAGAGGACTCATCCTGACCAGGCAGGTTGCCAGGATTAGATCTGGCTGCCTGGACAAGGAGGTAGGAGACCATTTGTCACTTGGTGACCACTTTGATGAGCAAGTTTTTAATCTGCAAAGTAAAGAGAACTAAACCAGACAGTCTCTAAGGCAATAGTTCAAAATATTTGTATATTGCTCAAAGAATTTGAAGAACTTTCTCCCTTGGGCAATTTTACATTATTTAAAATGTTTCTTTAAGATATAATTTCCAACACATGATAAATATGAACATTTTAAAACCCTCATTACATCATTCTTTAAAATGTATCCAAATACCACAGCCATTTTATACCCACCATCATCATTTTGAAAATATATCAAAAAATTATTCTTAAATACATGGAAATTTTACATTGTTCCCTTTTCAGTTTGAAGTCATTTTATTCTACTTCCCCCAAAGAATTTTACCCTTGATATAATTTATCTGTATGCTTGAAAGCTTTTTTTAAAAAATCACTCTCACATTCTTTAATACAACAAAAGTGCGTGAACACATTGAAATTTTTAAAATTTCCTGCGACTGTAAAGCTCAAAGGTAAAAAAAAAAGAAAAGAAAAAAACTTTAGATGGAGTTATCACTACAATTGATCTGACCAACTGTAATCGTTAAACGTAAAATTTTATTGGAAATGTATCTCTCTCTTGGTAAGATAGATAGAGCTGCCTTAGTTTTGGGGGGTTTTTTAAACTAAATTTATTTATTTATTTTTGGCTGCATTGGGTCTTCGTTTCTGTGCTCAGGCTTTCTCTAGTTGTGGCGAGAGGGGGCTACTCTTCATTGCGGTGCACGGGCTTCTCATTGCAGTGGCTTTTGTTGTTGCGGAGCACAGGCTCTAGGCACACAGGCTTCGGGAGCTGTGGCACGCAGGCTCAGTAGTTGTGGCTCACAGGCTCTAGAGCGCAGGCTCAGTAGTTGTGGCACATAGGCTTAGTTGCTCCGCAGCATGTGGGATCTTCCCAGACCAGGGCTCGAACCTGTGTCTCCTGCATTGGCAGGCGGATTCTTAACCACTGCACCACCAGGGAAGGTGGGAGTTGCCATAGTTTTCAAGCAAGTTCAGTTATTTATGGTTGAGTATAATTTATCACATCAAAGTTATTCCCCTTTTTTTATTTTTACAAATGTCAATGCTGAGGAACGTTATTTGTATACGAGCAGATGGCAATGGAAGGATTTTTCTTACAGCAACATCACTTCAATTTTTCTTTGAAGTCCTGAGTTATATGTAAAAAATGGCCCTGTGATCCATTATTAAAAATAATTTTTAATGTTCTATCAGCTGATAATTCAATAGGTCCTCTTTCAATTACTTTGAAAGCAAAAACTTGGAAACTACCTTTTGCAAGAAATTAGACTTGCAAAAGGATTTATTTCACAATCTTTAAAGTTGTTCACTTTCTCAAAACCAATGCCAATATTTTGAATTGTTCTTTTGTTTGGCCTCCCAGAGGTCTTCCCTCACTGGGCAACACCCAGAATAAAATGCAGGACAGGTGAGACTAACTTTTGTCAAGTAAGAAAAGGAGGACTGGGCTTCCCTGGTGGCGCAGTGGTTGAGAGTCCGCCTGCCGATACAGGGGACGCGGGTTCGTACCCCGGTCTGGGAAGATCCCACATGCCGCGGAGCGGCTGGGCCCGTGAGCCATGGCCGCTGAGCCTGCGCGTCCAGAGCCTGTGCTCCGCAACGGGAGAGCCCACAACAGGGAGGGATCCGCGTACAGCGAAAAAAAAAAAAAAGAAGAGGACTGGGAGAAAAGAAGTGAGAAAGTAGAACCAGCCCGGCAAGGTAATTTCCCAGACAAATGAATTTTAGGCCCGAGCACTTGTATTCATTCTACATCTAGAAACCGATTCCAGCCTCCTAACCCATGAATATACACCCTGGAAGAAAATCTTCCTGATCCTCAGGGCTACATGAACCTCAGTTTGAAGATCCAGCTCTAATATCTAAAAGTCCAGACAGTGTTAAGTTAAAGCAAAATAACTAAAAGAGAAAAATTTCAAGTTCATTTTGCTTATTTATCTCTGATTAGGTAATACAGTCACCTGGTATAAAATTAAGAGGCATTGAAACACATACAGTAAACCTCCATACCCCCCACATCCTATCTGTTAGGCATCCATTCTTTTCTCCAAGCAATGGGTGTAAATGTGCCTTGTGCAATTTGTGGAGATGATCTATGCATATTCATACAGTTATGATCAGAGATATTCTTTTCTTCCTCCTCTTTCACAACTGCTACTGTACTATACATACTGCCTTGTACCTTACTTTTCTGTTATTGTTTTGCTTAGAAATTATATTGCAGTTTTTTTTTAATATCATCATACAAAGAATACCCTCATTCTTTGTTGAACTGAACTGCGTTCCATTGAATATTATAATTTGCTTAAACAGGCCCATATTGGTGTCCTTTTAGGTTGTTTCCAATTGTTTCTATTTAAACAATATTGTGATAAATATATTGTACGTGTATCACTGTGCATATGTGTGAATATATTCATTGGGAAACTTCTAAAAGTGGAATGTCTGGGCCAAGGGCCTCTATGTATTGATTTTAATTAGATGTTAGTAAATTGTTCATCTCCAAGGAGGATATACCAATTTAGTCTACCACCAGCAAGATATGAGAGTGCCTATCTTAAATAGGGCATTAGCAGATGCAAACTATAGTTATCTATAAATTCTGTAACTACTCCTATAACAAATCATCCCAAAACTTCATAGCTTCAAACATCAGTGATCATTTCTTATCTTTCATAGTTTCTGTGGGTCCAGATGATGATTCACTTGGCTGGGTCATTCTGGTTTGGCATCTCTCAGGAGATGCATTCAGCTGGTGGCTGGGGTCATTTCAAAGACTTTTTCAGTCAAGTGTCTGGTGCAGGACTGGTAAGAACTGAGTCTCCAAGGTGATGGAATTGTGGGGACCACTCAGGTGTCTCTGTCCTTTCATGGTCTCTCTGTATAGTTTCTCCAACCTGGTAACATCAAGGTCGCCAGACTTCCTTTGGAAGCAAGAGACAAGAGAGGTCTCTGGACCACAGGGTTTAAGAGGGCATTTTTTTTGAAGGCGGACCCTACACTTGCACACCCTTGAAGATGAGTGCTTTCTGACATTTTGTGCCCTGGCCCCTCTCTTGCCTCATCCTATTTCCAATCCTGCTTATATGTCACATAGCATCTCTTCCACACTCCATTCTTCAGAAGAGTTACAAGCCCAGAGGCAAGGGGAGGGAACCCAGAGGAGGGAACTCCATCTTGATAAGAACAGTGTCAGTCACATTGTATAAAGAGCCTAATGGATATGTGCTCAAGGTTTGTACCTTTCCAATCTGAAACATGGCTTTCTATTTGTTTTTTAAAATGAACTTCTTTCTGAATATAATTGAATTGTGCTTTTAAATTTGCATTTCTCTTATTGTGACTGAGATGAATATCTTTTGAGTGTTTACTTCCTCTTTGGCTGTCTTTAGCAGCTTTGTTCATTTTACTATTGATTTTCTATTGGTTTATGCCCATTTTTCTATTGGTTAAGCCAATGTGGGAGGAGGGGAGGAAGCTAATTGTTCTTTTGTCTATGATGTGAGTTACAAACATTTTTTCCAGTTTATTGTTCACCTTTTGACTTTGCTTATGGTGGTTTTTCTTTCTTTTCTTTTTATTTATTTATTTATTTATTTATTTATTTATTTATTTATTTTTGCGGTACGCAGGCCTCTCACTGCTGTGGCCTCTCCCGTTGCGGAGCACAGGCTCCGGACGCGCAGGCTCAGCGGCCATGGCTCACGGGCCCAGCCACTCGGCGGCATGTGGGATCCTCCCGGACCGGGGCACGAACCCGTGTCCCCTGCATCAGCAGGTGGACTCTCAACCACTGCGCCACCAGGGAAGCCCCTTTTCTTTTCTCTTAAATTGAAGTATAGTTGATTTACAATGTTGTGTTAATTTCTACTATACAGCACAGTGATTCAGTTATACATATATATACATTCGTTTTTCTTTTCCATTATGGTTTATGACAGGATATTGAAATTAGTTCCCTGTGCTACAGAGTAGGACTTTGTTGTTCATCCATTCTATATATAATAGTTTGCATCTGCTAATGCCCAAACTCCCAATCCATCCCTCCCCCATGCCCTCTCCCCCTTGACCACCACAAGTCTGTTCTCCATGTCTGTGAGTCTGTTTCTCTTTTGTAGGTAAGTTCATTTGTGTCATATTTTAGATTCCACACATAAATGATATCATTATTATATTTGTCTTTCTCTTTCTGACTTACTTCATTTAGTATGATAATCTCTATGTCCATCCATGTTGCTGCAAATGTCATGATTTCATCCTTTTATATGGCTGAGTAGTATTCCATTGTATATATGTACAACATCTTATTTATCCATTCATCTGTCGATGGACATTTAGGTTGTTTCCATGTCTTGGCTATTGTGAGTAGTGCTGCTATGAACATAGTGGTGCATGTATCTTTTTGAATTATAGTTTTGTCCATATATATGCTCAGGAGTGGGATTGCTGGATCATATGGCAACTTTATTTTTAGTTTTTTGAAGAACCTCCAAACTCCTTTCCATAGTGGCTGGACCAACTTACATTAGTGGCTTTTCCATGAAAAAAATTTTGTGTGTGTGTAGTTAAATTTCTCTTTTCTTCTAGCCTTCTGGGTTTTTTGTCATATTTGGAAAGGCTTTTCTCACTCTGAAATTGTGAGTGTTCCCATGTTTTCTTCTATTCTGTGTGTGTGTTTGGCTTGGTTTAGTTTTTACTTTTTGTGTGTGTGTGTGTGTGTGGTATGCGGGCCTCTCACTGTTGTGGCCTCTCCCGTTGCGGAGCACAGGCTCCGGATGCGCAGGCTCAGCGGCCACGGCTCACGGGCCCAGCTGCTCCACCGCATGTGGGATCTTCCCAGAGTGGGGCATGAACCCGTGTCCCCTGCATCGGCAGGCAGAGTCTCAACCACTGCGCCACCAGGGAAGCCCTAGTTTTTACATTTTTACCTTTGATGCAGTTAGTATTTATTTTAAGGTGTGAAGTGTGGATTCAAATGTCCTGTTTCCCAATGGCTATCCAGTGGACTTGAAAAGTTGCCTGTGTCATGTTATATTCATGGGCTCTGCATGTCTTTTCCTTCTGTCCCGCTTGTTCCTGTGGGTCTTTATGTGATGGTCCCAAAGTGTTTTGAGTATTGTAGCCACATAATGTATTTTAACACCTGGTAGGACTACTTCCCCTTATTTATCATTTTCCTAATTATCTAGGCTATTCTTTCTAGTTTATTTTTCCATGAAAACAATTCCTTAAGTTAATCGCATGGTGATATTACTGGCCATGAACTGTGATTAGGCTGAGATATTTGGGATTTTCTGCACATAAAAGAAGGAAATGGGAGGTAACTTGATGTCCTAGAAAGAAAACTGACACTTACAAGGACAAATTTCAATCTCGAATCTGCAGAATATTCTGTGGCCTTGATCTAAGCCATGATGATACTTAAATAGAAATGACCCAGAGCGGTAAAGATTAATGAGGAAAAAAAAAAACCCTAACTTTTTATAAGATCATTTTCCTCTCAAGAATTTTAGTGTGCCAACTCTCTCAGGGTAATTGAATCTTTCTTAATGATTAGGAATCATGCAAAATTTCTGATTGTTTGTATTACTGTTTAAGTCTAGTTTGCCAAAAAAGCAAATTGTTCCTGAAAGCATGGTAAGGGGGTACTGGATGGAATTCAGTCTTTAGAGGTTTTATTCACAAATATTGTGTTAGGCTTTTCCATATTTTTCAACAAACCAATGAATCTAATGAAAATCTCTTAGAAGTCCTTTTTTGTTACTTTTCCATTTCAGTTTCAGGTTGTAAACACTCACATTTCTGTGTCTGAGTAATGTACAACAATATTAAAATCATAGAACTTGGCTCTTATTGTAACTTTCCTACTGAAGGGATCAAAGGCATTTGCTATTGTTCCTTCCTTGTTCTCCTGGGATACTGTGATATCCTTCAGAGTCTCTTGCGTTACATACTTGTAAAATGCCTTGGATTTGCAGAGGTTTTGCTATTATTATTTAATAATGTGTCTCAGAATTTCAGGATTTCTATCATGGGAAAAAACCAAAGCTCGAAAGTTCAAATAAAGCATGAATAAAAAGCAAACAGAAACTGAAAACTGTATTGTATATCGAAACATATTTTGGCTCCAAAAAGATATGTCCAAGTCCTAACCTCTGTACCTGTGAATGAGACCTTGTTTGAAAATAAGATCTTTTTTTAAGTTAGTTTTTAAATTGAGATATAATTGACATATAACTGTATAAGTTTAAGGTATAAAACATGTTGATTTGATACTTTTATATATTGCAGTATGATTCCCACCATAGCTTCAGCTAACACCTCTATCACATCACATAATTATCATTTCTTTTTTGTGGTGAGAACATTTAAGATCTAGTCTCCTAGCAGTTTTGAAGTATCTAACTCAGTATCATTGAATATTGGAAATAGGGTCATTGCAGATGTATTTTAAGTTAAGTTTCTCAAGAGAACATCATCCTGCATTTAGAGTAGGCCCTCAATCCAACAAGTGGTGTCCTGGTAAGGAAAAGGAGAGAAAGATTTAACACAGAGACACACAGAGGAGCAGTTGGTGTGAAGACGGAGGCAGAGACGGGAATGATGTGTTTACAAACCAAAGAACACTAAAGACGTCCAGGCAGTGAGCAAAAGCTAGGAGACAGGCATGGACTGGATTCTCCCTCAGAGTCCCCAGAAAGAACCAACCCTGCTGACACCTTGATTTCAGACTCCTAGTCTGCAGAACTGTGGGAGAATACGTTTCTGGTATTTTAAGCCACCCAGCTTGTGGTAATTTGTTATTGGCAAAAAAAAAGATAGACACAGGAAACTAATATAGACCTCTGTACCCATCAAGAGAGGCTGAGCAGAAAAGCTTTCATTCTCAGAGTTCAGGAAAATCGTGAAGTAGAAGAAATACCTCTACCCAGCTTCCTCGCTCCCCTCAGGTCCCCCCTATTCGGGCTCCCAAGCCCCAGCACCCACTCTGCAGGCCTCACTCAGACTTCTCCTCTGCGATTCACTCTCCCTCAGATTCAGGAGTATCCTCACGTCCTCTTCAAATATTCTCCTGTGCCCAGACATCCACCCACGATCAGCTTACAACAGCTTGCGAGCTTGTTCACAGCATGGTGGAAACCAATAACGTGGGGTGTTGACCTTCTCAGGAATAGTTTTATTTTTAAAACAGTTGGAAAGGACCCTATCACAAAGGAATTCTCTCTCCTGGTGGAATCTCTGGAATGGGCATGTGGTGGGGTGGATAATTTTGCAGAGGGTCTTCTCCCCACCTTAGTCCTCCCTGCCTTCTCCCCGTCACCGCTTCCCCAGGACCCTGGATTCTGTGGCTTCATCAGAGCAAAGGAAGGACCCCACCACCTCCAGCTGCACAAAGGCCCTTTCCAGGCCCAGCGCCCTGCAATGAGTGGAGGCCCGGGTGGGCAAGGCAGATTGACCTGGAGGTTAAGGATTGTGGGGTGCTGTGGAGAAACTGCTTTGAAGGAAGGGAGATCTTCTGTGAGGGTTGTGTGGCCGGAAGTGGCTACATAATTTTCAGGGCCCAGAACATATTGAAAATATGGCCCATTGTTCAGACTCATTAAGCATGTCTTCATGGTGACAGCCAAGCACTGAACCATGGCAGGGCCCTTTTTTTTGTTTTTTTTAATGGGGTATAGTTGTTTGACAATGTTGTGTTAGTTTCTACTGTACAGCGAAGTAGAGTTCCCTGTGCTATACAGCAGGTTCTTATTAATCTATTTTATACATATTAGGGTATATAGGTCAATCCCAATCTCCCAGTTCATCCCACCCTACCCCACCCCTGCTTTCCCCACCTTGGTGTCCATACGTTTGTTCTGTACATCCATATCTCCATTTCTACCTTGCAAACCGGTTCATCTGCACCATTTTTCTAGATTCCACATATATGCGTTAATATACGATATTTGTTTTTCTCTTTCTGACTTACTTCACTCTGTATGACAGTCTCTAGGTCCATCTACGTCTGTACAAATGACCCAATTTCGTTTCTTTTTATGGCTGAGTAATATTCCATTGTATATATGTGCCACATCTTCTTTATCCATTCATCTGGCGATGGACACTTAGGTTGCTTCCATGTCCTAGCTATTGTAAATAGAGCTGCAATGAACATTGTGGTACATGACTCTTTTTGAATTATGGTTTTCTCTGGGTATATGCCCAGTACTGGGATTGCTGGGTCATGTGGTAGTTCTATTTTTAGTTTTTTAAGGAACCTCCATACTGTTCTCCATAGTGATGGTATCAATTTACATTCCCACCAACAGTGCAGGAGGGTTCCCTTTTCTCCACACCCTCTCCAGTGTTTGTTGTTTGTAGATTTTTTGATGATGCCCATTCTAACTGGTGTGAGGTGATAGCTCGTTGTAGTTTTGATTTGCATTTCTCTAATAATTAGTGATGTTGAGGAGCTTTTCATGTGCCTCTTGGCCATCTGTATGTCTTCTTTGGAGAGATGTCTGTTTAGATCTTCCGCCCATTTTTGGATTGGGTTGTTTGGTTTTTTGATATTGAGGGCATGACCCTTCTAAACAAGGGGCCCTATGCCACCACATGGGTTGCGTGCCCATGAGGCTGGCCCCATGTGGGAGTCACCAAAAGCTTTGAATCAGAAGTGGGGGGCTGTGGTAACTTGGGTCAGTGGGCATCTATTTGTGGACTTGAGCTCATTCCAGAAACTGTGTAGCACAAAGAGAAGCTACCGCCATCAAAGACATGGGCTTGGCAGGGGGACCTCGAGGGAGGTGCTGCTCAGGCTGCCCAGATGAGTTGGTACAGGTGATGTGGAAAAAAAAGTAAAACAAACATGATCAGGTATTTAAAATTCCTCTAGCAGGAAGGCTCCTGGTAGCTGAGGGAGCTCTTGTTTTTGGACCCCAAGGTCATCTTGCCTCTGCAGGATGCTCTTGCCTTTGCATGAGCCAAGGGGTAAGGGCGTTGGAATGGGGAGTTTAGGGTGAGGGGGAAGGTTAGTTTGCTGATGCTGAGGGAGCTCACAGGGAAGGTGAGAGATCTGGGAGGAAAGACACATCTAGGGGACTTTTCTAAGTGCAATTCTGTGTGGGTGGTGTAAACACCCTGCCTCTATACCCCTGGGCCCCACTCCCACCCCACACCCTGGCAAATCTTCAGTAAAGGAATGACTTCTCAGGAATCTATGTAGTGAGCTTTCTTTGGGGGCATGAAGAGAAGGGTTTAGTTCAGGTAAGGGCAGAGAGTTGGGGTGAGGGCTAGTGTATCGCAGCCTTGTTAGCACAGAGAGGTAATCTTCTGCAGCACTCACTGAATTGAAGGGGGCAACTGAGCTGAGCAGCCTCAGAAAAATCTCAGTGAAAAAAATTTTGCATTTCTTTTTGGTCCCTGAACTTGGAAAACTCAGGAGGGGGAAAAATATGGCTGGTGGGCCCTGTCTGGTTGGGGTGGGTCCAGTTACTGTGGAGAGAGATGTGTGTGCTGGACTGGTGTTGGCTTAGTTCTGGAAGCCAGGGGCAGAGTCCGGAAGAGTACTGAAGCCTCAGGCTCCCTCCTGGTTGACAGCAGATAAGGCCCTGAGAGCCCCTGGGGCTAAAGCCAGGCAATTTCTATTCCTCCTGCCAGACTAGCTTTGGGCTATTTCCTAACCAGGTTCAAAATTGTTGCACTGTTAACGTTCTCTCTGGCTCCTGGATATTTTGCTGATGGGTATAACCTTATTATTTTCCTAGTCAGCAAACACTGGGAACTGATATTTAGTCTAGAAAGTGTTATCTCTATATAACTAGTTGGTGGGTTGTGAGTATGTTTGGTTGAACTCACTTGTCAAATTGGTCTGAGGCCAAAGTACACGTTTTGGTAACTGTCAGTTCCTGAAACGAACTCAGCATATTTTCTCTTTCAAGTAGCACAAAAAGTTTTTATCTGTCTGAAGTAAATGGCCAACAGTGTCCCACCTAAGCAGGTTCTACAGATGAAATACCTCAAGATATAATGTGCCCCCTAAAAACCCTGAGAATGTGTCCACTAATGTTTAATTTCTGTAAACTACACTGGTGTGAACGAAGCAGGAGCCATAGTTGATGTTTGTCATTCTTGTGTCGGGTGGAGCAAGGTATTTCCAGTTACCTGGTTCGCCGCTGAGGCCACTTTTCTGAGAAACACCACCATCTTTTACAGCTCTTCCAAACTAAAACCTTAGCTGACCTCAGCTCTGGTGAGATTCCCAGGCACAGCCCACTTGCCTATGAGACAGCAAAAAAAAAAAAAAAAAGACATTGACTCCTAGCTGGCAGGTTTTACCTCCAGTTCTCGGGCACAGAACTCACTCAGGTATGTAATCTTCTAAACCTGTGGCTTCAAATCTGCTATAGGTACATTGGTCTCTGCTTATGGAATTGCTGTTTGTACTCATTTAAGCAGGCCAGAAAATGTTAATATTATAAACTCCTAAAATGTCATTTGGTAGCAAAGTTTAAAAATATATTGTGCCCTTAAGCCACAAAAATATAGTAATACTTAATTTTAGGACTCTATATTTTAAGTTAGGGTTGTATGTGGCATCTGATCCCTGAAAAGTGTTGTTTGCTAGTTTCAAGTAATCCTCTCCCTTTTTCATCCTTTACCGCTTGTTATCTCTCCATTCCAGCCCACCACTCCTCCCTCACCCCCCACCAAGAGAAAGCCTGCAGGAGGCCAGTGGTTTTATTCCATTGTTTAAAGGACTGAGTGAAATCAACCACTTGGGGATTCCATCCATCAAATCCAATGTTTGGGTTTGTGTTGTGTGGTAGATGAAAAAGTCCAAATTGGCTGTTTCCCAGTCCATTCTATATACCACCATGTGAAAGCCAAGACCGAGGGTCCTCCCCGGAAACAGTAGAAAATAGGTAATTCTGTGAGCTAAGAGGCCAATAGTTCTCCATCTTTCCCACCAAAGCCCTTTCAAATTCCAACATGTTTGCTTGTCCATAGTCTTCAGAAGTGGAGGGCAAAGGAGCAGTCATAGCAGCCAGGTTCATTCACTTATTCATTCATTCACTCATTCCAACAAACATTTACTGAGCCCTTACTATGTGCCAGACACTGTTCTGGGTCTTGTGACTACAGCTGTGATCAAGATGTTGATGTGGAGGAAGAAGGTTCAAGAACCCACAAATCATACCATAATAGATGTAAGGTCAACCCCAGAGAGAAATATAGTCTGAGAACCTTACGGCAAGGACATTGTCATCGACTGTCTCTGCCTCTGCCCTCCATCCCACATCCAACCCATATCCATCCCAACAAGTGAATATGGCCAACGGCGGAGACCTCTCTCTTCTCATATAAGACTACCCTTCCCATCAGTCCCAGCTTTGTCCCCTAGAACTTTACAGAACCACCATGCTGTTTCTCCCTGTGATCACCCTTCCACCGTTTGAAAGCAGCTGCCATGTTTCTATTATTCTTCACATGAAATGTAGGGACAAGGGTGTGGGAGGATGGCCCCAACTAAGTCCACGCTAAAGTGCAGAAATGCCTGGGCTTTTCTGGAAACTGCTGGAGTGTCTCCACCAGAAGTCTGAATGAGAATGTGAAGATCCTATTAGGAATGAATTCACCCAAGGAGAGGAGTAAGACTAAGGTAACAGCTTGACCCACCGCTTAGCCTTGATCACTGGGAGAAAGGGACAAACCTGAGCAGAACTCTGGGTCCCAAAACAGAGTTTTAAAATACACAGGTGTGGGACTTCCCTGGTGGCACAGTGGTTAAGAATCTGCCTGCCAATGCAGGCGACATGGGTTCGAGCCCTGGTCCGGGAAGATCCCACATGCCGCGGAGCAACTGAGCCCGTGCACCACAACTGCTGAGCTTGTGCTCTAGAGCCCACGTGCCACAACTACTGATCCCACGTGCCACAACTATTGAAGCCCTAGAGCCTGTGTTCCACAAGAGAAGCCATTGCAATGAGAAGCCCGCACACTGCAAGGAAGAGTAGCCCCTGCTCGCTGCAACTAGAGAAAGCCTGCGCACAGCAACGAAGACCGAACGCAGCCAAAAATAAATAAATAAATTTATTTTTTAAAAAAATGAAATACATGGGTGTGTATATGCATAGCAAAGGAGGTAGACAAAAGGTGATTTTTTTATTTTCTGAGAGGTGGGGTGTTTTTAATGTTTTCTTTATACTTTAAAATATTTTTCATATTTTCTGCAATAAATACATAAAACATACTAATAGAATAAAATTTTATTTAAAAAATCATGTAGAAACTAATTTTCCATAGTGATTGACTTATCTCCTTTTCACTGTAGAACAAAGGCCCTTTAGTTTACATAATAAACAACCTTCATAAAATGCTGTTGAGATCGACAAGCATGCATTGTACAATTGTTCCCGTGTTACTTGTTGGTATTAGCCCTCTGTCTCCAAGTGTATGATAGAAAGCTCCTGGCACCAGGTCCATAAAGACACTTTAATAGACCTTAATGACTTTCTTTCAACAAGCTGCCAGCAAATCTTCATTAGCATCTGTACACTTTGAAAAAATAAACGTGACCACCAGTAAACATCCATTTCTCCTAAAAGATTGCAAAGGATCTCTCTGAGAAGGCTGGAGACCAAGACATTAGGGCAAAATTTCTGGAGCAGTTAAGCACTGCTTCTTAACACATAATCACGTTCAACTAAAATTGATTTTCAGATTTTTAAGAGATTTACAAAAGTGGTCAAAAACATTCACACGTGGGGCTTCCCTGGTGGCGCAGTCGTTGAGGGTCCGCCTGCCGATGCAGGGCACATGGGTTTGTGCCCCAGTCCGGGAAGATCCCACATGCCGCGGAGCGGCTGGGCCCGTGAGCCATGGCCGCTGAGCCTGTGCTCCGCAACGGGAGAGGCCACAACAGTGAAAGGCCCCCGTACCGCAAAAAAAAAAAAAAAAAAAAAAAAAAAAATTCACACGTGTGAAAATGACCATCCAGAGAACTTGGGTTGTAGTTACAGGATTTAAGGAAAGAGTAACTCTAAATTATGTTTTGCGACCAAGTGATATTGAATGCATGGGATAAGATTTCTAGTAAGCATCCTAATGCTTCCAGGCCTATGAATGCCATTTTTCTTAACTCTGATTGTTGGGTGGTCATCAGATTCTGTTTCTTTCTAACGTGATGGTAATCACACAAACATGCTATTTTCTATTTCTTTGCTGGGTTTAAGGTTACAGGGTGAAAATGGTCGCAATATACCAATGGTCACAGTATACCAATGGTCGCAGTATACCAATGGTCGCAGTATACCAATGGTCGCAGTATACCAATTTTAAGGCTGGCTCACTTGAGACACAGGTTTCCAGGTGGGCCCTGGGATGGGATGGGATCTCCTTGGAAACCAGAGGCATTGAGAAGTTCGACAAAGCGAGGTTAGGAGTAAACTTGACTCATTGACAGTTCATTGATGGTCTTTGGTCTGGAAAATGCTCTTTAGTGTAACTGAAATAAGTATTTCAAAATCGAAGTGGAGCGGGGAAGAATGAAAAGGTTAAAATTATTGCCCAAGACTTGAGGTTTTATGGACCAGTTTTTTTTTTTCTTCTCCAATTCTTATTTAGTCTTTTTTTTTTTTTTTAAACAAATACTTTTGGGTGTTTGGCCATGCCTCGCAGCGTGTGGAATCTTGGTTCCCCGACCAGGGATCGAACCCGTGCCCCCTGCAGTGGAAGTACCAAGTCCTAACAGTTGGACTGCCAGGGAATTCCCTATTTAGTCTTATATAATGATGACATCTTCACAGTTGCTACAGAGGTAACTAATTTAAATGGGGCACATTGAAGTGACTCTTGTTCCTAGAAGGAAGTATAGTATACATGAGGGATGCCTCTCGCCTCAGAAGGAAGGTGAGTTTGGAAAAGTTCACTTTTTTAGCTTTAGGAAAACATATTTGGGATCCTCTAAAATTAACTTGAAATGAACCCCATGTTGCATCTGAGCTAGTGATCTAGTAGTTCACCCAAACATTCACTTAAAGTCAATCCTCAACTGTTAGTCAATTCTCAACGTTCTTTTGTGTGTTTGGGAGGTCTTCTTGCTAGAAGCACAATTTAGTGTCCAAAACCTGGACTCTGAAACCAGTCTGAGTTCAAATCCCAGCTTCATTACTTACTAGTGTGACCTTGAGCAAGTCACTTAATCTCCCTGTGCTTTGGTTTTCCACATCTATAAAGAAGAAATAATAATAGTAGCTACCTCATACAATTGGTGTTAGGATTAAAAGAGTTAATATACATAAAGCAGAGAGAATAGTGCTTAGCATATGCCATGTAACTCCTCTCTATGTTGTTATTATTATTATTTTTAGAATTAGCCCTTTCTTTCCAAAATGCATGAAAAAATAAGTAACCACTGTTATTATTGTGGCCTAAAGGAATGAATATTCTTCCTGAAGTTTCCAATTTATTATCAAATTGAAAATCGAGCATTGGAGAGAATGCAACCCCATATTTCAAAATCATAAAGGTATTTGTTTCTCTACAGGTTTCTTTTTTGTGGTTCATTTTCAAATGTGACAGATGTGCCTTTTTTAAAGGGGCATTTGATGAATTCTCTATATGGGAGAAAGGCTGGAAATGTCAGTTTTTTTCAAGATAATAAAGCAGTGAACCTAAATGAGATTTTAATCTAAACCTTCTATAGGAGTAACAGCCCTCGCTATCATATCATCTTCCTATTCGCTCCAGCGTCCTGTTTACCTTTTCTTCCTGCAGCTGTTTGTTGTTTGTTGACACTGGAAGATCCCCTACTCCCAGGACCCATTTAGCCTTCCAGGTCTTCATGAAGCTCATTCTCCCCCAGACAAGATAGATTTGTTTTGTTTTGTTTGCTTTTCTTTTCTTTTGTTCAATTTTCCTTTTATATATTCATTTCCTTCAAGAGTTTTAGTGCGATTCTTTCTTTTCTCTTCCGTTCCCTTTAATAGTCTACTTGGCGTTTCCTACATGTGGGCTACACTTTCTGAACTGCATTGCTCTGCACCTCTTTGGAAGACCTGCTTTCATTTTTCCTGTCCAGGTCATTTGTGCAAATCCTTAAAGTTAGAGAATTAGTACTAATGACTGGTCAACTCCATCAATGCAGTCTCCCCTCTGTGAAAGTTTACTTTTCTGGTTCAATGTCTTTTACCGCAAAGCTTGTTAAGAGCCGTTATTGCTTGAAGAAGGTGCCTCCTGGAACCTTAAGACTTCCTGTTTATGCACAGGGCAGGGCCCCGTTGAACTCTTGACAGTGTGGGCAGCTCCTGAGCTTTGTCAAAGAGCTTCAAGTAGGATCCAAGAGGAACCACGACTGGGACTTAAAAGCAAGTGTCTGCTTAGCTGCCATGTCTCTGCTAGGGGCCGTGAGGAAGCACCCAGCCAGAGCTGGGGACAGATTCGGTGCTGCCAGTAGAGATGGCTGCACCAATGTCAGGGTCCCAGCAGGGCTGCCTTTGAGTCTGAAAGTGTCTTGGCTCTAGAAGAGGAAAAGTTACCTTCGTCAGAGTCCCCGGGCTGAGTGGATAAAAACCAAGGACTGAGTTCGCATAATTGTGGAACCAGACAGACTGTTGTATTTAGCTCCTGTTCATACAAACTGTGTTTATAGAAAATCCAGACTTCCTCAAATCCCTTCAGTGTCCACCAGGGTCTAGAGGGGTCATAATCTGTTTCTGCTATAGTGTGACACTTGTCACAGATCTGAGCAGGTCTGCAGGAGCGCAAAGTCTTCTGTCCTCTGCTGAGTTTCTAAGCCCTACTCTGTATCAAATGCTCCCTCTCTATAAAGCTGTCCCTATGGAATAATTGTTACAATGCCAGAAAACTCCTGTCTCCAAGCAGGGGATCTCTTCCCGGACTGGGGAGTGGGGGGCTTGAGGCTAAATTACTCATTGGAAGCTGCTTGATGAAGCAGAATCTCAGCAGGGAGTCCTGGAGAGGAGCCAGGACAAACCCAGCAGGCTTGCCCCCATGGTGTCAAGTTTCTGGGTCAGGAAGAACCAGATGAGGCACTCGCCCACATGGCCAGAGCAGCAAAGCCAAGGAAAGAGTGTGCATTTTTCATCATGTAGGAGGGAAGAAAGCCATGGATTCAGGACCAGCCCCCTGAGGGGGTCTTACTCAGGCCTGGAGAAGCATGTGCTCCTAGAATGCCCACCCTCTGGCCAGGTTCTTGCTAGCATGGCCCTGAATAAAGCTGGCATCATCTTGCTTCCTGGTTCCCTGTTATCCGGGCTCCATACCATTCAGTCCCTTCCTGTCGGTGCAGTCATATTCCAGGTAGCAGGTGAGATACAGCTCTGTTCCAGTATAGTCCTTCTAGATTAGACATACAGGGTTAGCATGTGTTGTTATTGTTAAAGCCCACCGCCGGTATTCCTTCTAACCAGGTTCCAACTGTGCAATTGTAGAGAAGAGCAAAAGACTCCTTGAGGTTATCATGTCTTCCTCTTTTTTTTTTTTTTTTTTTGCGGTACGCGGGCCCCTCACCGCTGCGGCCTCTCCCGTTGCGGAGCACAGGCTCCGGATGCACAGGCTCAGCGGCCATGGCCCAAGGGCCCAGCCGCTCTGCGGCACACAGGATCCTCCCCGACCAGGTCACGAACCCACATACCATGCATCGGCAGGCGGACTCCCAACCACTGCGCCACCAGGGAAGCCCATCTTCCTCCTTTTAAAAGCCATTTTCATCCTTATGTGCTGGCCTCACAATACTGCTTATTTCTTACCTCAATAATCCTGTGTAATAAATGACCACAAAATCTCCATGACATATAAAGGTAACCAGTGTTTTGCTTGGGTGTCTGGGGTGGTCAGCCAGGCTGTCTGCTGGGGTGCCTCACACATCTAAGAGTGGGCTGGCTGTTGGCTGGGTGACCAAGGTGACTGAGTTCAGCAGGCTAGCCCGGGCATGTTCTCACGGCATGGTGGAGGAACACAAGGGAGGGAGAGGAATCATGTAAGCCACTCTATTTTCTGTTTATGAGGTGTTGCTAACATCCTACTAGCAAACTCAGTCACATGGCCAAGCCCAGATTCAAGGAGTAGGGAATCTCATTGCCTCTTTAGGGAGAGGGGCCATAGAGTAACATGGCCAAGGGTGCTGGATACAAGGAGGGTTGCAAATATCACCCCCATCCTGGTCTCAACTGGGGTTAGGCTCACTCCATAGAGAAGATAAACTCCCACAATAGCAATCCCAACATAGTGATGAGTTACAACCCACGAAGTCAAATCTTTGTCCCCATGAATGATCTAGAGAAAGATCTCTTTGTTAGAGTGTTAATAACAAGAAATATTTACCACAAAGTTGGTTCTTGTTTGTTTTGGTTTGTTAAACAAGTGTTGGGAGACAATTCTCCACGGATCGCTCTCGTTTCTTCATGTCTTGTGAATAGAGGCACTAACTACCGTTTGTTCCTAGCTGTATTTCCAAGTATGTTTCTACAGCAAATAGACTTGGAAGATAGGGTGGCTCCCTGTGGAGCAGGGTCAGAGAGCAGATGTTTTCCTCTAGAGCAAAAGCCACCACACCTGCTTACTGCCCACTATAAAATATTCAAGTTCCCCAAGCCCAGGGTCTCAGTTGTGATACAAGCCACGGTCTGTGCACATTCACCTGTGTCCCTCAGCCTTGCCCCCGCGGGATCTGGGAGGGAGGGGGTGTCAAGAGGCAGCAATGCAGGTGGGAAGCTCATGCTGCTTGCTGTGCCATGAACAATGAAATTTTTTGTCTCTGACTCAGGAGTCCTCTACCAGCATCCATGAAACTATGGCAGCCTACTTGGTTAGTTTGTAATTAGGGCAAAAACTCAGACCCTTCATGATTCTTGACAAGTCAAGTGCATCCTCCCAGTCATTTCCATGTATCTCGCTTCTAGAAACACCATGATCTACAGCCACTACCGTAGAGCCCTCCCTGTTGGCCAGAGCACCCTGATTGCTGCCCTGTCCTTCCCACCCATTATGACAATTCTGTCTCCTTTGCTCTGATGGTTAACTGCCACCATCCAGTCTGTCATTTCAGAATTCTGTCATTTCCACTGATACTAGGGAGCCCATTTCTGTGACAGCATCGCCTACTATCAACCCTGGTCCCTACCAAGAACAACCACCACCAAGCTTCTCTAGGATGTCAGTGCCTCCCTCACCTGTACCCATTATTGCCTTAGTGAAGGGAACTTTCCCTTGGCCATCCTGAGGTATATAGTACATTGGTGGCTCCTATGGTCTTGCATAATAAATCTATTCTAACATTCCCACATATCTGAACTTTATGACCTCTTCATCAACACAGTGCTAAGGCAATTCAAACATTTCCACTTCATTTCCTGTGGCCATTGTTTGGTCCAAACTTGCAGGAGCTATCCCAGCAGTATATTAGGATCAGTCCTAGATATCATTTCCCTGATGTTCAAGCATGGGAGAGGGCTCCTATATCAAACTATTCTCCCCTCCAGCCTTGTATTCTGCTCTTGCCACCAATTCCACCTACCCACCCCTGCCCCAGCTGATTCATTAAGACCACCCCTCATGTGATCCTTGGTTCCTACTGGTCCATAATAACCGGGTCCTGCAATGTCTTTGGTGTGTAAGATTTTTACTCCTGGAGAAGGAGCTGTGTTTCTCTGCTCAGACTATGTTGGGACCTACTCTTTTTTTATTATCTGGAGACAATAAAAGGAGGCAGGGTAATCTTGAGGCACAAAGACATCACGGACGTGTTTGCTCTCCTCTGCAGGGGGAGGGCTTCAGAGGAGTGTGCTTCTCAAGTGAGTGCTTCTCAGGCCCATCAATCCAAATTTCCCCAAACCAAATCTCAGGTCTTACCCTTTTTTTTTAACCCTGACTTTGACATAAGAGATTTGTTGAAGCTGTGATTTAATTTCCTCTGCAGCTCTGCCATTTTTATAACTATTCTGGGGCCATTTTTGAGCATATTCTATCCTGCAACTGCTGGAGGCCTTCTGGCTTTCATTTCATACCTTCAGTTGATAGTTGGCTAAACTGAATCATTGGTTTTTCAAGGCTTCCAGAAAGTTAAAATCGGGCCAGCTCCCCAAATCTTTTAATTTCCCTTACAGCCATTCCATTCAAGTGTTATAGCTGCCATATAACGCAGTGTTTCATCTTTTACCTGTACGTGTACAGGTGAGTCTTAGTGACCATGATGCTACTGCATGCCGGGGGTTATCCCCGCCACACTCCAAAATCCCATCTGGAGAGCCTGCTTTTTAGGACCACTGCTACCAACTCTCTTAGCCTTGGCTCTCTTAAAAGCAGAGTCTGAGACAAAAGCACGTGTCTGCTGGTTTTCTTGGGAGTGACCCCAACGAGTAGGAGTGAGGAACCAGTGGAATAAAACTGGGACGGAGGGAAAGCCAATGAAAGAATACAATGTATAACAATGTTTGCCTCACCCCACTCCTATTAATGATTGAGTGCTACACTATTTATGTCTTTAATATTTTGATTAGAATATCCTTTCTGGGTAACTTTGAATATTTTTAATGAAGTTGCAATCTTTTCCTCATGTTTTTAAATTGCTATTCTGTTTGAGATTTTTTTCTTTCTGTCCTTTGTTCATTTATTTATTAAGATCCAGGCTTGGTTTTTTAAAAATATCTTCAACCATTTTTGTAGTCACTCTTATACATTACTAGTATATTGATAGAACATTTCTAGAAAGCCTTTTGCAGTGTGTATCAAGAATTTTTAAAACATTTCCACCTATTGAAATCTCTCTAAGACAAGCTGGACCCAGGGCCCTGGAACAGGGTAGGTTTCAGGGAGCATGGCTTAAGGGTCTGGGTAACACAGGGTTGACTTTTCATGGTCACTTTCGCCTAATTTGTTATTTGTATTTGTTGTTGTTATTGTTACTGATATTTCAGGGCATTAGAAATTTTAAGCTTTTATCTATTCAAGCCTGTTGACTTTAGAAAGTCATCCCCCACCTGAAGTCAGAAAATTTCAACCATATTTTCTTCTAGTTTTTTCTCCAAAGATTTGATATTTTAAAAACATTTAACTCCTCTAGACCTATAAAACCACTAACATAAAAAATGTAATAACACCAAATGCTGGAGAGGGTGTGGAGAAACCGGGTCTCTCATGCATTTCTGGTGGGAATGTAAAATGGTACAGTCTCTCTGGAAAACAGGTTGTTAGTTGCTTATATAACTGAACGTTACCATACAACCCAGCAATTGTGTCCTTGGGCTTTATTCCAGAGAAATAAAAATTTATGTTTACACAAAAACTTATATACAGATGTTCACAGCAGCTTTATTCACAACAGCAAACTATTGAAAACAGCTCAAAGTCATTCAATTGGTGAATAGGTGAACAAACTGAGGTACATCCATAAAGAATAAATACTACTCAGCCATAAAAAGGAATAAGCTATTAATGGCTGCAACTAGATGGACCTCAAGGGCATTATTCTTAGTGGAAAAGGACAATCTCAGGAGGTTACCCATGTGACCCCAATTATATATAACATTTTTGAAACGACAAAACTGAAAGATGGAGAACAGATTAGTGATTGTCAGGACAGGAATGGCGGTAGGTGGGGAGTAAAGAGTGTTGAGGAACCCAGGGGGGCGGAATGGTTGGGGATGTGTAAGGACATAAAGAGGTAGCATGAAGGAGTTGTTCTGTGGTGGTAGAACAATTCTGTGCCTTGTTTGTGGTGGTGCTTACACAGTTCTGCTCATGGGATAAAATTGCATAGACCCGCACACTCACACACACATGTACACATATACACACACAAATGCAGGTTTTAAAAAAATGGTAGAAACTAAGTATAATGTGTAGTCTGGTTTAAAAGTAACTTTTCGTTGTCAGTTTCCTGGTTTTGTACAGCAGCTATGGAAGATGTTATCACTGGGAGATGCTGGGTGAAGGGCACTCAGGACTCTACTGTTTTTGCAACTACCTATGAGTCTATAATTTTTTTCAAAATAATAGTTTAAAAAATGTAACACTTTAATTAATCTGAAACTTATTTTATAAATTGTATGAGGTGAGAAACTGAATTGATTTATATCCACATGGTTACCCAAGATCCTACTATTATATCTTGACTAATACTTTCCTGCCCCACTAATTTATGGAACCTCTTATGGTTTTCATTGAACTCTTAAAAATTCTGGGATCTCTTGCTAAGTTACCCAACTCTACTGTTATATGTTTTCTTTCCTCTTGTGCCAAAGTCTCACTGATTTAATTGTTGTGACGTTACAATGTTTCAGTAGCTGGTAACACTAGTGATTCTCTATTGCTCTTAATAATAATAAAGAGGAAGGAGGAGGAGGAAGGAAAGTCATGTTTTCTGAATACTTACCATGATCCAGATATAGGGCTAAGATCTTCACTTGGATTGTATCACTTAATCCTCCCAATACTCATATGAAGTAGGTTTTATTATTATTTCCCTTTAACAGATAAGGAGTGAGAGATTCAGAGAAATTGGGCACTTACTCAGGATCACAGGCTAGTAAGCAGCAGAGCCAGGATTCAAACCCAGGCCTGTAGGATTCCAAAGACTATTCTTTTAACTACTGTAACATACTGTCTCTTTTTTAAAATAAAGAAAATTTATTTCACTTGTTTATTCTTCTACTTCAACTAACAAAATCATACAGTCATGTTCTGAATAGAAAAAAAAAATGATATTTTGGTTGTATATTCTCAAATGTCTAAATTAATTTTGAAAAGAGTTAGCTATCTTGACATTTACTTTTCCTATGCATGGTCATGGCATTCAAGTCTTATATCATTCAAAACAGTCAGTTTGATTTTAAAATTACTTTAAATATCTTTGAATAGGTAATTCAGGTTTATGATACAAATGTCAAAGGTACAAAATGGTACACAGTGAAGTGTAAGTGTCCATCCCAGCCCATCCCACTGTTACCAGTCTCTTATGTGCCCTTCTAAAAATAAACGATGGGGCTTCCCTGGTGGCGCAGCGGTTGAGAGTCCACCTGCCGATGCAGGGGACACGGGTTCGTGCCCCGGTCCGGGAAGATCCCACATGCTGCGGAGCAGCTGGGCCCGTGAGCCATGGCCGCTGAGCCTGCGCGTCCGGAGCCTGTGCTCCGCAACGGGAGAGGCCACAACTGTAAGAGGCCCGCGTACCGCAAAAATAAATAAATAAATAAAAGTAAAAATAAATGATGGAATTGTAAGTGTATATGTGTATATAGTCTATACATACACACATACTACTTTGCAACTTGATTTTTCTTTGTTTAAAAATCTTAGAGTCTATTCCATGTTAGTATATAGGGAGCTGCCTATTCTTTTAATGCCTACATTGTTTTCCATTGACTGAGTATAATAAAATTTATTTCACCTGCCCCACATTGATGGACATTAAGGTTTTCATTTTTTTCCTATTATGAATAATGTTATAAAGAACATCCTTGCACGTACTTTATTTCATACATGTGCAAGCATATATGTGTATTAAGTCCCTAAGAGTGAAATTTCTGGATCTAAGCGTTTGTGCACTTATAATTTGAATAGGTGTTTTCCAAACTGACTTTCAGAAACTTGAACAAATTTACACTACCACCACCAAGAGAGTGCCTGTTTTTCCAGAGCCCTTATCGAATTCTTTACCTTTGCCAATCTAATAAGTGAAAATAGTATTTTATTATAGTTTTAATTTGCCTTTCTCATATTACAAATAAGAGTGAGCCTGAGTTGTCAGTCATTTTCTTAATGATTTGTAGGAGATTTTATATATTAGAGGATTTTACCCTTTCCTTGTCATTTAAATTTTTCCCCCTAGTTTGTCTTTTTTTGTTTTTAACTTTTTAAACTTTGCTTATGCAGAGGAGTTGCCATGCAGAAATTGTTTCTTCTCATGTAGTCAAGTCTGTCAATCTTGTCTTTTATGGTTTCAAAGTCTTGTGTCATACTTAGGTTCCTCTAGTAATTGTATGGTTCTTTTAAGCCTTTCACTTATCTAGAATTTATTTTATCTTTGTTTGGCTGACTACCCAGTTGTCCCAATATTATTTTTAAAGTGAGCCATTTTTCTTTCCTGATTTGAAGTGCCAACTGAGTCCATCTATACTAAATTTCTGTTTGTATTCGGGTCCATTTATGGACTTTCAAGGCTGTTTCATTGAACTTTATGACAATTCATGTGTCAGTACCTCACAGTTTTACTTATTATATTTTGATAACATGTTTTATTGTCAGATAAAGCTTGTGTCTTTACCACTTTTATTTTTCAAAACAGCGAGCTTGTTTATTCTTAACTGTGATGCTGGGCCCATACCTCAGGGCTCTAGCCAGCTCATATATTCTTCCCAGGCCCAGTCCGGAGTCAGGGTCTCTATTTCTTGTTCTCGTGCACATTCAGAGGACTGCTTAGCAGAAATGTGAGCCCCCTTTACTCATCCGCCTCTGACAGGGGCTTCCCTAAAGGCCTTCACCAATAGTGCTTCCGCGTCCTGGAGGGATTCACCCTCCCTGGATCAAACACAGCGCTTGAAGTACTTCCCTTGCTGAAGTTCTCAGAATAAGTTCTGAGGTTTGATGTTTTTCTCCAACTAATGTCAAATAGCAGGCCTGTAATTTTCCCAAATTTAAAAGCATTTTCCCCTGGCTTCCTGGCTGGCTCAGACTTGCAAAAATAGTCTCGATTTCAACCTCACTTCCTCTAACATTGTGCAAGACAGTGTGTGGCAAAGCCTTAGAATATAAAATGTTTCTGACATTTTCACTCTGTGACTTGCCAGTTTTTCATTTGATTCTTTTTCCTTTTTATAAAGACAAATTAGAAAGCAATCACTCCGTAACCTTTG
Organism: Orcinus orca; assembly: GCF_937001465.1. Classification (NCBI taxonomy): domain Eukaryota; kingdom Metazoa; phylum Chordata; class Mammalia; order Artiodactyla; family Delphinidae; genus Orcinus; species Orcinus orca. The sequence goes on from NC_064561.1 coordinate 123,136,956, forward strand.
GCTTTGTTATTTCTTTATCCTTTGTGCTACCCAGTTCTATTTCCTTGTCTATCACTCTTCTCTATTGATTTTGGATGGTTTGGTGTTTGCCTTTGTGCTTTGCAAAGAGAGCCATTGATTTTGAACAGATCTAGAAACGTTGGGAGCTTTTGGTGACATAGCCAATCTTAGTGTTGCTACTAAAGGCATTAGAAGTTGCCTTGCAAGTGAGTTTATTGTCTCAGTGTATGATTATGGAAATAAAGACTGCTGACTGTTTCTGGCAAAGACCTTCAGAGTTATCATCTGCCTATTCATGACAACAACAACCAAGAATGACCTGTTGAATGTCCTGCTGAACCACTGATGGCAAATGTGTCTTCAATTTCAACTCTAAAAACTAGGATACGCTGTAATGGAGAGAGAATTTTGGAAGGAGAAGTAGGAGAATATAGTCTTAATGTGCTCTGGCTAGATGGAATACCTCACCACGCTCTGGAGAAAAAGGCTGCTGAACAACTCATAAATAGGAGGCTGTATCATACAGACTCTTCTAGATGGTCCCTAAATGATAAGCGCTGGGGATAATGTGAATAGTAAGGCTACCTTATTTTTTCACCTTTCTTCCTCACAAATCATCCCCCAGATTTTTACCCAGTCTCTTGCATACAGCACATGAGAAATTAATGGCCAAAGGGCAAGCAGTAGAAAAGAGTGAAGGAAAAAATTTAAGTCATCCTCAGGCTGGATGACTAGATGCTAAACAGTTGAAAGTTTCCTCTAGGGACTTCCCTGGTGGAGCAGTGGTTAAGAATCCGCCTGCCAAGGCAGGGAACACGGGTTCAATCCCTGGTCCGTGAAGATCCCACATGCCGCGGAGCAAAAGAGCCCGTACGCCACAACTACTGAGCCTGCTCTCTAGAGCCTGAAATCCACAACTACTGAGCCCTTGTGCCATAATTACTGAAGCCCGTGCACCTAGAGCCCGTGCTCTGCCACAAGAGAAGCCACCGCAATGAGAAGCATGCCCGCCGCAAGGAAGAGTAGCCCCCACTCGCCGCAACGAGAGAAAGCCCGTGTGCAGCAACGAAGACCCAGCAGAGCCCAAAATAAATAACTTTTTTAAAAAAGAAAGAAAGCTGCCTCTAATTATATAGCAAGGATGATGGTGAGGGATGAGCTCAGCCGGCTCCCCAGCCCCAGAGATGGTGCCGTGAGAATGACCACAATGAAGCCTTTGTCCAGGAGCTAAGGTACTTGCTGCTGGTACATGTGGATCCTGCCAGGCTGACCAAGCATCCCCTCCCTGTCACTGGCTCTGCCTCTGGAGAGGGAAGGAGCTAGCCCTCCATAGAAAGTTCTTAGGGATTCATGGGCTGAAGTATGGTGATGCTCCAAGCTAAAGGGAGTATTTCAAAACAAGTGCACCCGCCCTTTGACTCAGCAATTCCTGGGTGAAAACCTGTGAGGACATTAATTTGAAAAAATGGATTTTTCGGTTGCTTGGGCTGTGGTGCAAAATATGCCACCCCCCCCCCCACCGAAATCATCAATAAATTCTATGGTTCTCATGAAAACAGTAAGTTTAATGGCAACTGAGGAAAGAACTCACACATAAGGTGATGGGTGAAGAAACGGGTGGCTGCGTAGTGAGAGTTGGGCTGATGACTCGCAGGTTTGTGAACTGATTCACCTCCCAGTCAAGCAAGACTGTGTCCAAGACAAACCTTCGAAGGTAACATGGAGAAATGTCTCATGAACACTCACCCATATCATCACAGGCTGAATCATTCTTGGTTCATTCAGATTTTCATGTGTTGGCTCTTCCTGGATATTCAGGGAAGCAGGGGTCCTGTGTCCAACTAGAAGTCAGAAATCTTTTGGAGGTCATCTTACTCTTGATTTTCATCTAATGGGGCATTCTCACATTGGTGAGTCACTGTGTCTTGGGTCAGCTTTCTAGCCACACCTGTCTCTTCCTCGACCAGACCAGCCCTGACTCTTTACTAATCACGGCAGTGAGTGGGGTGAGGGTGAAGTGGGGCAGGGAGCAGAACAGACATCCTTTCTCCCCTGGTTGAGCACATCTGTGGGTGGCCAGGGAGAGATCCTGCCTATGCCACACCTCAATTTTCATTACCCAGCTCTTCCTCCCTATTGATGAAACGACTCCCTCACGTTTACTCTTGGTGGAGTATCTGGAATCTCATAATCTCACAACATTCGTTCCAACTTGTTATCTTCCACAATTTTTACCTCACACAATATTTGACATAAAAGGACATAGGCAACGTGACAACTTGAATATGAACCCAGTTCAGGGAAAGAAAGCAGTCATCTTTAATCTGATAAAGGATACCTAACAGAATCCTACTGAGCATGGTACCCAGCAGCGAAAATAAATGAATTACAGCTCTGCAATAAAATAGGTAGGTCATAGAAACAATGTTGAGTAAAAAAAATGTAATTCCCGGAATCTACATATATAATAATATAGCAATTTTATGAAGAGGAAATCTAGCTAAGATGAACTACATAGATAGACATTTTACTAGTACCTATGTGTAAAACACTATATATGTGTATTCATTTCCTGTGGCTGCTATAACAAATTACCACAAACTTGATGGCTTGTGATGACAGGTTATCATTCTCTCCCAGTTCTGGAGGCCAGAAGTCTGAAATCATTCTCACTGGTCTAAAGTCAAGGTGTCAGCAGGGCTGTGTTTCTTCTGGTGGCCCTAGGGAAGAGATGGTCCCTTGCTTCCCCCAGCTTCTTGCGGCTGCCAGCATTCCTTGGCCACATCACCCCAATGTCTGCCTCCAAGGTCATGCTGTTTTCTCCTCTTCAACAGCTAAAGCTCTCTCTGCCTTCATTTTATATGGACACCTGTGATTGTACTCAGGGCCCACCTGGATAATCTAGTCTCCCCATCCCAAGATTCTTAACTTAGTCACATCTGGAAAGTCTTTGCCGTATAAGATAACAATCACATGTTCCAGGGATTAGGATATCTTGGGGGTCCATTATTCAGCCTACCACTACTGTGTGTGTGTGTGTGTGTGTGTGTATACATATATATATGTATATATGTATATATACATATATATAAATGTGTGTATATATATATATATACACAAATATATATGTATACACACACACACACACACACACACACACACACACACACACCCATACATATACTTTTTTTTTTTCTCCTAGAACGATAAATACTAAATTCAGGATAAGTGGTGCTGGGACAGGATTGTACAGTCTTGTAAGAACTGGTTCTGCATATCTCTTCCCAGCTCCACACTCAGTGACTTCAGCTTGGTAGCTTGAAATCAGTCACGTGGGAGTATTTACATTGCAGAAATGGATGAGCACTGTAAGAGAGAGTTTTTCCCCAGAGAACTGGTTTATACTGTCAGGAGTGTGATTACTCTCTTGGTGGGTGAGGCAGAGGGGTGAAATTGGGTTTGGTAATGCTCTAGTTTTTAAATTGGGTAGTGTGTTTACAGATGTTTGTCCTATTATTATGTTTTGAACATATATATATATATGTTGCACACACACACACACACACACACACACCTGTATAGAATGTTGAAATTTTTTATTTAAAGAGAAAAATTGGAAGGTAGTAGGAAGTTTCTGATCCTTCAAAAAAGAAAGAAACCTAGGGCTTCCCTGGTGGCTCAGTGGTTGGGAGTCCGCCTGCCGATGCAGGGGACACGGGTTCGTGCCCCAGTCCGGGAAGATCCCACGTGCCGCGGAGCGGCTAGGCCCGTGAGCCATGGCCGCTGAGCTTGCGCGTCCGGAGTCTGTGCTCCGCAATGGGAGAGACCACAACAGTGAGAGGCCCGTGTACCGCAAAAAAAAAAAAAAAAAAGAAAGAAAGAAACCTATACCAATGGCTGGCAAGGATGTGAAGATACTGGATCTTTCCTCTGTTACTGGTGGGAATGTAAAATGGTAGAGCCACTCTGGAAAATGGTACGGCAGTTTCTTACAAAACTAAACATTCTCTTATTATACAACCCAGGAACGGCGGTCCTGGGAATTTATCCCAGAGAAATGAAAACTTGTGTCCACGTAAATCCTGGACACAATGATCATAGCAGCTCTATTGGCAATAGCTAAAAAGTGGTGACAACCAAAATGTCATTCAATAGGTTACTGGTTCAGCATAGTAGTCTGTTTAATTACTGATACACACAAAGACCTAGATGGACCTCAGAGGTATTATGCTGAGTGAAAAAAGCCAATCATAAAATGTCACATATTGTATGAATCTATTTATATTCTCAAAATGACAAAATTATAGAGAACATATAGTGGTTACAAGGGGTTAGGGATGGTGGGGAGAAGAGGGGTAGTGAGCGAGACTATAACAGGACAGGAGGAAGACGAGTGGTGGGTAGCAAGAGGGAGATCTTTGTAGAGGTGAGATATTCAGTATCTTGATCATTGGGATGGTTTCATGAATCTATGTATATGATATAATGGAATACAACTGTATATATGCATTCTATCAATGCAATTTTCATGGTTCTGCTATTTACTCTAGTTACCTAAGATGCAGCCATTGAGAGAAACTGGGTGACAGAGACATGGAACCTCTCTTATTCTACCTTTGTAACTTCCTGTGAACCTGTAATTAAATTCACAAAACTAATTAAAGGTAAAAGAAATTTAAATTTTTCAAAAGAAAAAAGCAAAAGGCTGTCATTAATTTTATACCTTCCCCTGCAAACTCAGCTCAAAACCTAACTTCAGGGGCTTCCCTGGTGGTGCAGTGGTTGAGAGTCTGCCTGCCGATGCAGGGGACACGGGTTCGTGTCCCGGTCCGGGAAGATCCCACATGCCGCGGAGCAGCTGGGCCCGTGAGCCATGGCCGCTGAGCCTGTGCGTCCGGAGCCTGTGCTCTGCCACGGGAGAGGCCACAACAGTGAGAGGCACGCATACCGCAAAACAAAAACAAAAACAAAAAAACCCCCTAACTTCTGTGCTAATATTTCCTTTGATTTTCCCCAAGTCACCCTTCAAATCAGGGTAAGTGCCAAATCAGAGCACCCACAGTTGTTCAGCATCATCACTGAGCACCCCCGCTTCCCTGTGTAATCTATTTCTTCTGAGAGTCATCATTTAAGATGCCTTTCACGCGTTTCTCCCTGTCTCTCCGATGTGTTTATGTAACCTCTCTCTGGCTCCCTTAATCACACCTTATCTTGAGTGAGCATCCCCCAGATCTCCCTAGGAAAATCTGTTTATCAGTATGGCGAACAAACACAAGGTTTCTTCCTTATCCTGACTTGCTGGAAGTTTCCTTCTGCAACCTGTTCTTAAATCTCTGTCCCAGCCTGCCTTGCTACCCTTTGTCACAGACACTGACCACTGGGAAGCAGGTTAAAAGTATTTTCTGACAAAAGCAGCCCACTGAGTTGTATATATTTCCTCTTCTTTTATTATCACATTCCCATTTTCCCTAGCCAGCGGGTCAATAACAGTTTTTTTTTCTCTTCTCTTCCAATAAGCGAATTCCAGCCAGGATCAATAACATCCCTGAATAGGCCAGGAAATTTTAACTTTGATAAACCAGGAGGTAGTTAATGGAGGACTTTCTGATCAGGGGCTCTCAGCTTATAACATACAGAGTTACAGGCTCTTAGGGGAGGGGAACTTGCAGCCCTCACACATCCCAGAGGATGATGCCTGGGACCAGGGCAATTTCAGGCTATGATATTCCTCTCACCATTCTTTCCTCAACCATTTCTGCAGATTCCTGCTGAGACCAATGCCTGTTGATGAGGTTTCCACTTCCTGCCTCTACGTTTTCTTTTTGTAAATTCATTTTTTGTCTACATGCACAAAGTTAAAGTCAAATTGTGTCACAAGACTTGTGAAGGAAAACAGCACTCCTCCACCTTCTACTCCAGTCCCATTTCCCAGAGGTAACAATTTGACCTTTTTCAGTGGTTTCTCCAGATATTTGCCATACTTACATTGCTATTTCAGACATATCAGTTTTTAGACAAACCCACATTATCTGTTGACTTTCTAACCAATGGTAGAGTGGGGATTGAACTTTCTTTCACTACCATCCCTCCTTCCCCTCCCCCAATAAAATATCAAAACTTTAAAAAAATGTAATTGACATTTAGTTTTTATATTATGTTCCCAGCCAAGCTAAGTAGTGTAAGGTAATTATATTTCTTCTGTTTTACGATTTTTGTCTTACCTGCAGTTATTTGCCTTTCCTTTTTCTTAGGCTTGTATATACTTGTCTCTGAATCTTTCTAGTCTCTCCCACAATATTGTAGACAAATTCCTCTTAAAACAATTTTCCTCATGGTAAAGACGGGTTTTCTGATCAGATTTTTGTTTGTTTGTTTTTTAATCTGGAGGTTACCTACCTTCTGGGAGCCTGAAGGCTTTCCACCCTTATGTGAGCTGGTTACTCACCAGGCCTTCTGAACAACCATCAGTCTAGGGCTCCACTTTACTCCTTTCCTTGGTCCTGGACCAAGTTGAATCCTTTGAGGAGACACTAAGATAGAGTTAAGAGAGCAAGAGATTTATTGAGGAGAAATACCAATGCAAGGAAAGAGAAGAGCAGGACTGGACAGGAGAGCTATCAGATTGTGTTGCAGACCCGACTCTACCAGCCCTATAAGGAGTGCCAGTGCAAACAGTGTCCCCTTGGGAGGCCCCATGATAGTGGAAATGGCTCGGTCCTTTTGTTACCGCCTTGCTCAATTGTTGACCAAGGGCCACCCCAAGAAGAATGTAACCTTGGCTCAAAGCTGAAGCATAACCCAAAGGAGCTACCATCTGGAGGCTGTCAGCTAACCACACTTCTTTCAGTTGGGCAACAAGTCATTTTCTGAAGGGGGTCTGAGCAGCACATTTCTAGGTCTGCACAGATCACATTTTCTGAATCCTGTATCTTCCTCTTTCTTACTTTCCTGCCTCATTTTGTTGGAGCACACTCTCAGTAGTTCCTTAAAGCACTTAGAATATAAATTTTTGAAACCTAGAATATCTATAAATGTCATTATTCTACCCTCATACTTGATAGTTTGGTTGGGTATAGAATTCCACATCCCTTTGACTTATAATTTTGAAGTAATTGTAAGAAGATAACTGCTCTATCGTCTTTGGGATTCTGATGTTGCTGTTCATAAATCTGATGTCATTGTGTTTCCCACCCCTCGTATTCTCACTTTTTTCCCCTACTATTTTCTCTCTCTGGAAACTTTTCGGATCTTTATTCCCAGTGTAATTCCCACTGTAATTTAAAATGATGTGACTTGGTAAACTTTTTTATTCATTAGTTTGGGCACATAATGGGCATGTTGAATCTGGAGAATAATGACATTATACATTGAGAAAATTTTTTTAATTACCTATTTAATAATTTTCTTCACTTAATTTTTTCTGTTCTCTCTTTCTTGAGCATCTGTTAGTCAGAGGTAGAACTTTCTGGATTGATCCTCTTTTGTGATCTTTTCTCTCCTATACGTATCTTTTGTCTTTTTACATAAACTGTCTAAAAAAAGATTTTATCTTCCAATCTGTCCATTGAATTTTTCATTTTGCTGTCATGGCTTTCATTTTCAAGAGTCTTTTTAAAATTCTCTGATAATTCCATTATAACATCCTGTTCCTGTTTCACAGACACAACATCTTCTCCCATTTGTTTGAGGATGTTAGAGTTTTGTTGTTCTTTTTTTTTTAATTCTGCTCTCTGTATTATCGTAATTTCCTCCAGGTTCCTTTTTTTTTTTTTTTTTCCTTTTCTTGTATATTCTGTTCTCTGTCTTTCAGGTTGAAGGTTTTCTTCAAGTATCTGATGCTCTTTAGTTGTCTGATCAAATTTAAGAGCAAGATACTGTAGAGCACATTGAAAGGTATACAGGTAGGCTTGTTAAATGGTAGGCTCTGCTCTACAGAGACCAAGTGGCAAGCTGGCCTTTTAATTGGGGGTCCTAAAAGGTCAGAATCTGTAGAACTTTTCTGTGGAATCTTTAAGTTTCTCTCAAAGAAGAAAACTCTAGTCTCCTATCTGTGTGCTGCAATCCTGGCTGCCATTGTTTTGAAAGCCAGGAGGAAGAGAGACTGAGGGACGCTCCATTCAGTACACAGATTTTTATTCAGCCTCTGTTTTCAATAGGGCACATCCCTCCCATCCTCTCCTAAGATCTAAGATGTGCTGGTATCCCAGAATAGGGAGCTTGTTATGTTTACATGTTCCAGAGAATAAATATCTAGTTTCTAAACTAGGGGGTGCGGTTAGGAGGTGGTTGCCTGCTGGGTGGGGGAGAGGAAAGACACGGGGCTATAAATTCTCTTTATACAACTTTCAACTAGTCCCCTGTTTTCATTTCCATACTTAACTGACATCTTCCATAATGCCTAACACTCCAGTTCTTGAGACTTTCCAGGGTTCTGTAGTGTGAACTGTCTTGCTCCTCACTGTGCCTCTCTCTGCAAGCACATTCTTACATTCAGCTTTCTCCGCTCTGCTGTATCAGTCACTTCTCCTATGTCTACCTCTTCCAAAATTTTTATACCTTTAAGTGGCTGTTGTCTTCTGTAATTTGGAATATATATATACATATTTGTTAAATATCTTTACTAGCGCTTTTTCAGACAGAAGAGATATAAATGTATATATTTAATATACCATGTTTAATTGAAAATCCCTGACATGAATTTCCAGTGGGTTTACAGGAAGACCATAGTAATTTCTCCTTAACTTTATTCCAATTCTTGCAAACATTTGGGCATCCTATGGCACAGGGAAAACAGCAGTTCCAGAGTCCCATGACTCTCTGATAATGCTGTTTCCTTGATTGTCCTGGATGTTACACAGTGTTCATGCAGTGTGCTTGTCAGGCAAGACTTTGGTTCAGTTATTTTCCCAGCTCTTTTGGAATGTACTATGCCATGACTTTGTTTTGTGATTCATATTCCAAGCTTTGGTATTAAGGGTGGAATAGGAGTGAATGTTGTGTAATATCATAACTTCCCGTAGAAATTCACATCATAAGTCCTCAGATTAGTAAACTCAAAGGCTAAGCGTTGGCTGCCTAGAGAGAGTAAATGTTTCCACAAAAGGAAAAGAATAACCTTTTTGCAAGCATAAAACTATGTTCTCTACCTCTTCTAAGATAAACATAAAATTGCTCATGGTGAAAAGGACATGAAAAGTTGTCCAATTCAACCACTCATACAAGGCTTAGAGCCCCCCACTCCCCATCATCCTCATCAACCTGTAAAAGGAGGGTGGAGACCGTGCTTGAACTCATCTGGTGATGAAAATTTACTCCTCCTTTAGACGACCTCTTCCCCCTTCACAACTCTAACTGTTCTGATTTTTATTATCTACCCCTTACTGAGCACCAATGATGAGCCTAACTCTCTGCCACGAGCTTTACAAATATCTCATTTAATCCTCACCACAGCCCTGGAAGTGTTATCATTCCCATTTTGCATTTCAGAAAACTCAGAGAGAGTTTGGCCAAGATCCCACAGCTAGTGAGTGGCAGGGCCAGCAGAACAATGGTCTCTCTGGCTATAACTCCTCATTTTTTCTATTGGTTTTTCCTTTTGTCAAGCCCATAATACCCCCTTTGGATAGCTTTCATCCACCAGGGCTATTTCTGTCCCTTGGGAGCACAGAGGGAAAAACCTCACCTCTCTTCCACATTAACACTCTTCAGCTATTTCAAGATATTTATCTGACGTCCTTTCCACTCCAGGCTAAAGCTTTCTTTAAAAAAAAAAGAGGAAGAGAAGAAAGGAAGATCAACATCTGTTTTAAAGATATTAAATGTATTTCTCCCTCTAGTTTCTGAGTTCTTTTCCTACTTGTGACGCTGCAGGACCACTGGTCCAACCTCATAAGAGGGCGTACCCTGGATCTCTTCAGTGTGTGGTTGGAAGCTGCTGCCCAGAAGATAGCTATGACTCTGCCCCTAACTGATGGTTGCAAAGGGCCAAGATGGACCAATATAAACTGGGAGCATCTAATACATCAGCCTCTGAAGTTGCACCAATCATAATGGAATTCCTTTGGGAAGAGACCCAGATGAGTCCGGGGCAATATTAATTGCTTAATAAAAGGGTTCTTACATAGACTTTGTTGTGTTCCCTAAACTAACTTCAAATTATAAATTGACGTTGAACCACTGCCCATATAAGTCCCACCAGTTAGCCGGTTCCTTGGTTACAGGTAGGTTTGTTTTATGGTGCTGTTGCCCAAATTTGCCTGATCATAAGCCCCTGGGATCTTATTTAAACTACAGAGTTCTGCACATCACCCCAGACCTCCTGAATCAGAATCTGCAGGGGAGGGATCTGCATTTTTTTTTTTTTTTTTTTTTGCAGTACGTGGGCCTCTCACTGCTGTGGCCTCTCCCACTGTGGAGCACAGGCTCCGGACACGCAGGCTCAGTGGCCATGGCTCAGGGGCCCAGCCGCTCCGCGGCATGTGGGATCTTCCCGGACCGGGGCATGAACCCGTGTCCCCTGCATTGGCAGGTGGACTCTCAACTACAGCACCACCAGGGAAGCCCAGGATCTGCATTTTTAATAAGCCTTTCCAAGGGATTCTCATCATCACCAAGTTTGGAAAACACTGTTTTGAGGAGTTCATTGCCTGAAATTCCATTCCTTGTTTTTAAAATGTGGAGAAGAAAAAGAGTTGAATGAAGATTATGAGGGTTAATTTTATGTGTCAAATTGGCTGGGCCACCATGCCCAGATATGTGGTCCAGTGTTATTCTGGATGTTTCTATGTGGGTGTTTTGGGATGAGATTAACATTTAAATCTGTGGACTTTGAGTAAAGCCAAGTGCCCTTGGTAATGCAGGTGGGCCTCATCCAATCAGTTGAAGGCCTGAATAGAACAACAGGCTGATCCCTCTCGAGCAAAAGTGAATTCTGCAGCAGACGGCCTTAGACTTGAACTACAGCATGGCTCTTCCCTGAGGGGGGTGGATAGAATAGTTGAGAAGAGAAGAAATGAAGAGAGCCGTAGTATTCTTCTGAAGGGGCAAGAGGAATTGAAAGGTACAAAACAGCTGTAATAACCTTGCTGTGACAACAACCCATAACAGATACTTTTGGAAAGCAGCAGGAGTAGAGACTGAGACCTGTTTTTGTTGTTGTTGTTGTTGTTTTTGTTTTTTTGCGGTACGCAGGCCTCTCACTGTTGTGGCCTCTCCCGTTGTGGAGCACAGGCTCTGGACGCGCAGGCTCAGCAGCCATGGCTCACAGGCCCAGCCGCTCCGCGGCATGTGGGATCTTCCCGGACTGGGGCATGAACCCGTGTCCCCTGCATCGGCAGGTGGAATCTCAACCACTGCACCACCAGGGAAGCCCCCTGAGGCCTGTTTTTAATACTAGATTTGTTTTTACATCAGACTGAGGTATAATTTACACACAATAAAACCTACGCTTTTAAAGTAGAAATTGGATGAGTTTTGATGAATGTATAATATAAACTCATGTAACCACTATAAGAATCAAGATGCAAAATATTTCCGTTACCTCAAAAGTTCCCTTGAACTCCTCTTTAGCCAATTCCCTCTGCCATACCTGGCTCCTGGCAACCACTGATTTATTTTCTGTTGATATAGTTTGATTTTTAGAATTCCATGTAAATAGAATCACATGGAATGTAGTTTTCTGTGTCTGTCTTCTTTTACTTAGCACAATGCTTTCAAGATTTATCTATAAAAGATTTTTTTAAGTAAAAAATATTTAAAAATATATAAAATAATTAAAAAATTTTTTTTTAAGATTTATCTAATACTGCTACATCTATCAGTAAGTTTTCCTTTTTGTTGCTGACTAGTATTCCACTGTATGGATGTACCACAGTTTATCCATTCACCAGTTAATAGACATTTAGGTTGTTTCCAGTTTGGGGCTAGTATGAATAATGTTGCTATGAGTATTCCTACTCAGGTCTTGGTCCAGACATGTGTCTTAATGTCTCTTGGGTGAATACCCAGGAGTGGGATTGCTGCATCATATGTTAAGTGTATGTTTACCCTTATAAGAAATTGACCAACTATTTTTCAATGGCTGTACCATTTTGATTTGCAACTGCAATGTAGTACTGAATTTTTTTGACAAAGACATGATGTAGACATGTACAACAACTCATTGCAGGCAGATCTACAAACACCTTTCTTTGGTGTCATCAGTGTTACCGAGTCCAAGCTCACCCTGCTTGCTGCACAACAGGCCAATAAATCAGGAGACGAGGTGTTGAGGCAAGGAATAGCGGCTTTATTCGGAAAGCCATAGACCATGAAGATGGCAGACTAGGTTCCCCAAAAAACCATCTTATCGGGGTCTGGATACCAGTTTCTTTTATGGAGCAGAGAAGGGGAGGAGGTGAGGAGGTAGAGTAAAAGGGCCATTAGTTTTGCCTGGCTTGGCCAGCATCGGGAGGGGATGTGTTCATTTCTCCTTTTTTGCAGCCATTCACAGGTGGGCAGGGTCAGATTATCTCCCTGTGAGCTGAACAAAGGCATATTAGTTTAACATTCAGGCAGAGGGTCAGGGTTCCCTGAGGGAGGCCATTCTGTATGATTATAATAACAAAGGCAACGAAAAGCAAAGAAACAGATCCAACATGGGGTTAGATTTTGCTCTTCCCTGTTACATCAGCAGGGACAGAGAATTAGCTTTGTATAAAATACTGCTTAAGAGCACTGGACCTGGAGTCAGACTGAGCTGGGTCCATCACTGGATTCAACAATATTACCTCTGTAACTCGGGAAAAGTCATTGGATCTCTCCAAGCCTATTTCCCTCATCTGTAAAATGGAAATAGTAATAGTTCCTCTCTGCTTAGGCATGTTGTGAGGATTGAATGAGATAAAGCACATAATGTACTTAGTATAGAACCTGGTACATAATGAGTGGTCAATATAAATTACTCTTATTGCTCTCATTACCTTCTTTGAAATGGTATTTGTTGCAATAGGGTTTAACTATGTGAGAACAAGGACTATGAACTTGACTTCTTTGGAGTTTCTTTTTGGTAATAACTTAGAATTCAAGAAAACCATAGGAAGCTGGAAAGGATGTTTTGTCACTGAAAGAAGGTATTTGTGGTTATCTGGAATGAAAAGCCAGCAAGTCTTTCTACATCCCCTCTAAATTTTCTGACTTTAGTTTCCTAATCTCTAAAGCACGGGTAATAATTCTTGCCCTTTCTCTCTCACGGGTTTGATGTGGCAGTCAAAGGAAAAACACTTTCATTAGAAAGTGTTAAGTGTTATAGAAAAATCTGCCACCAGTGAAAGTTTTAGAAGATAGCTTTCATAAGAGATGATTTAGTTAGAAATAACCAGAAAATGGTGTCCTTTAAAAATTTCCTTTTTCCAATGTTACATTGGAAAAAATAAGCTGTTAGTTGGGGAAAAATGCAACAAAATGCTATTAAAGTAAGGCTTGTGAGAAATTCGTACCAAGAAGATCAAACTACCACATAGGTCCTAAGCCAGCACTAATGTACCTCCAATGTAAAAAAGAACATCATACACCTGGTACCTTTCAAACCTACAGTAGGCTCGCACGCTGAATTCAACATGGTATTTTAGTGGCTACAGGAGAATTGTTTGTCTGTGTATGCATCCAAACATCTGCTTTCAGTTGCTTAGTTAGATGACACATGAGTTTGGACATGTGACTTGAAATCTTTTTTGAGGCCCTATTAATTGCGTGAAAAACGCTGTTTACACAATGGCATCTTCTACAGTCAGGAAAGTTTTAATAGAAATATAAATTATGTAACTCTCCATCGCAACCATGTGAAGAACAGAATATAAAGTACAAAGTTGCATTTGGGAACAGAGAAGTAATGTGTATTCAGAATGGAAAAGAATTAATTGTGCCTTCCATAATTTAGGAGCACTGCCAGCAGTCAGCCTAAGCATCTAAGTCATGTTTTTCCCCCAGGATCCAGATCATCAGGGTTTGGTCCTACCTGTCCTGTGGAGGAAGTCTAATTCCACCTTATTTCCCCAATAGGAAGAGGAGAGAGAGGAGGGAAGCTTTGACACAGCTGCCCCCAGCCTTACCTAGGTGATGTGGACTCTCAAATGCAGATACTTAGCATTTCTTATTTAATAAGTTGCTTTCTTAACCAAAGTTAGAGCATTTATCATACATTATTTTTAAAACTCAGAAATAAAAGAATGAAGTTGTATTTTTAATATGCTAATGGACAAATGTATTCATCCATTTTTTTTCTCCTATATATTTTTAGTGTGGACATTCTGATATTTACTATGTGGACTGAAATTATTATGTGTGGCCAGACATATAGAACATGTGGTTTACTCAGAACTCAGCCCAAAATGTCACCATTCAGAAGCATTCACTTAGCACCTACCTACCTCAAGAATACTTAAAATTATCATGAAAATGAAATATCATGTTTGTGAACATGACTAAATATTATATATACTAAATAAATAATAAATATAAATATATACATATATGTATATGTGTATATGTGTATATGTGTATATATATATATATGTATTGTGTGTGTGTGTATATATATATATATATATATATATATATATATATAACAGATGAGGAAACCAAGACCCAGAAAGGTACAATAACTTATGTAACATTTCAAAGCTAGTAAACAGGAGAAATAGAATTGAAATTCAGGTCCTGCTATTTTTTGGCTGTTGCCAAATAACAGAAGTATAGCCCAAAAAACTCAGGACATGAAAACTCTAGAAATATATTTTGACCTGTGACCTCAAGGAGAACTGCAGGAATACCTCAGTTGTTCTCCAAGGAAATCAACCTCAAAATTAAGACATACATCTCAAATATCACAACTTTCCTTAATAACCTGAATAGGTCTGTAATCTAAATTTCTTAATATTTCCTAAATTTATTTCTAGTTCCAACCCAGAATATCTCTTGGGATAAGAAGTACCTTAAGTTTACTAGCAGTTGTGTTTTTCAGTATTGCTTTTATATCAACATAAAATATTTTTCACACTTCAATGAATATTCCCCATTTCTAGTGTTCTGAATTTTGGGGTACATATTCTTTTCCTATCCATACTCTGAAAATTTTATAAAGTTTGCTTGTATCTTCCTCCCGAATTAAGAACACTCAGTTTCTGAGTCTGTCTGAATCTGGCCTCATAAGCAAGTCTCTTTATTGCAGAAGCTGACTCTGGGCATCTTGCAGATGAAAAAAAAGATAAAACCTGCCTACCCGGCCTCCTTCACAGGCCTCCCCCTGGATGGACATGGTCTCCTCCCCACTGTGTCCGGCAGGTCTGCCTTGAGGATACCTACTCCCTTCTCTTCCTTCCACTCAAGGATTAATAACCAACTAGAATTTAGGTTCTTTCTTGCCCTTCATTATTTCACACAGTTAATAGGCCACAATATCTCCTACCTTTCTGATGAGTGCTAACATTTTAGTTTATGAAAGCTGTCACATTACAAAATATATTTTCTTAATGAATCAAGCAAAAGATGTGGGAGAAAGAGAGAGAAAACCCCCCACTATCTTTGGCAATCAAAAGTTCTGTGCTACTGTATAGCACAGAGAACTGTGTTCAATATCCTATGATAAACCATAATGGAAAAGAATATTTTTTTAAAAAGAAAGTATCTATATGTATAACTGAATCACTTTGCTGTACAGCAATAATTAAAACAATGTTGTAAATCAACTATACTTGAATAAAAAAATAATAAAATAAAATAAGATTTTTAAAATAAATTATTTATTTTTGACTGTGTTGGGTCTTCATTGCTGCATGAGGGCTTTCTCTAGTTGTTGCGAGAGAGAGCTACTCTTTGTTGCAGTGTGCGGGCTTCTCATTGCAGTGGCTTCTCTTGTCGTGGAGCACCAGCTCTAGGCACGTGGGCTTCAGTAGTTGTGGCACGTGGGCTCAGTAGTTGTGGTACACGGGCTTAGTTGCTCCACGGCATGTGGGATCTTTCCAGACCAGGGTGTGAACCTGTGTCCCTTGCATTGGCAGGCAGATTCTTAACCACTGTGCCACCAGGGAAGTCCCAAAATAAACATTTTTAAAGGAAAAAAAAAGTTCTGTGGATCACAAGTGTGGTGGGCATCAGAAACATCTGTAGATTCCTTGGCTCAACCCCAGACCTAATAAATGAAGCTCTCTAGAGAGGATTCCAGGAATCTTCAATTTAACTGGGCCTCCCCCTCAGGTTAATTCTGATGTAAGTGGTCAGAAGCACTGAAATGGTGTGATGTGATCAGTCAAACCATTCTCTTCTGGAAAGAGGCAGTGTAGCTGATCTAAAACTAACACTATTCATGACTTCTCACTTGTGATAGAAAATTCCACTTAAAACTATGAGCAAAAAAAAAAAAAACAAAAAAACTGAGCAATCTGGGGCTTCCCTGGTGGCACAGTGGTTAAGAATCCACCTGCCAATGAAGGGGACACGGGTTCGAGCCCTGGCCTGGGAAGATCCCACATGCCGCGGAGCAACTAAGCCCGTGCTCCACAACTACTGAGCCTGCGCGCCTAGAGCCCGTGCTCCACAATTACCGAGCCTGTGCTCTACAGCCTGCGAACCACAGCTACTGAGCCTGCGTGCCACAACTACTGATCCTGCGCGCCTAGAGACCGTGTTCCACAACTACCGAGCCTGTGCTCTACAGCCCGCGAGCCACAGCTACTGAGCCTGCGTGCCACAACTACTGAAGCCCATGCGCCTAGAGCCCGTGCTCCACAACAAGAGAAGCCACCGCAATGAGAAGCCCGTGCACCACAACGCAGAGTAGCCCCTGCTCGCTGCAACCAGAGAAAAGCCTGTACACAACAACAAAGACCCAATGCAGCCAAAAATTAGAAAGAAATAAATCAAAAAACCCGCAAAAACAAAAACTCTGAGCAATCTTAGAGGCTCTTATTCTTCTGAATAGTCTAAAACAAAAGACCAAAACAAAACAAACAAAAATATACACACATCGAATCAAATAAATGCTGCCTGAAGCAATAGCAACTGCTTCTTGCCCATGATGTGGAGAGAGGGTTTTTAGTTCTTCCCCATAAAGTAGTAGAAAAATAAATGAGTAGAGGTCTGTGGGCTCCTCTTTCATGGGCCCTCTGTAAAACCTTCCGTTTTTGCCCTGAATGAGAAATGTTTAAATGTCCACGTGCACAATCAGATCATTTCCAAAATGCCTTTCCCCTGGTCTAACTCAATTCAGATAACTGTGTTTGTCTGTGAGAAACCCTCAGGGAAAACGTTCAGGCCGAATGATCTCATGCCTGGATTTTGCAAAACAATATGTGCACAGAGCAGAATTTATATCATCATCGAATCTGTGCCATTCCCCAATCCAGCCCCGGAATATTCTTCAACAACGTGTCTTCTTCTCCTCGTCTGAGTCATTACCTAGGCCTGGATCCAGGACAGCCTGCAGACCTCTAGCCACCACGCAGGCCACATGGGGAAGCACTTTTGTACTATTTCTAGGAATGGGGTCTTTTAAAATTATTTTACACTTATCTCACCCATTTTGCTATCCCAGATGGTTTTAAAAGGGGGGATTGCATGGCTGAAAGTGATGTTTTATCTTTCCTCAAAATAATTTAAAATTTCTATTGTGTCCAACTGAGAGAAAAGTCAAAGTTGTGCCATGGTGGTTATGACTGTCCTTGGAGATATTGGATTAGTCTCTTGGGGCAAAATTCTGGAGACTTGTTTGCTGCCTTTGGAAATTAGCTGTCTCTGCACCCCTGTTTCGCGGAACCTCTGGGGTACTCAGACTCTACCTCTTTTTCAGGGAGATAGAAGAGGCAGTAAACGTTGTTCTGGATAGAACCTCTGACCACAAACAACAGATGCTTGAGTATATTAGACTACATCTTTGTGGTTGAAAAGCTGTGGCGTCATTTTCCTGGTTGTCCCCTCCAGAAAGGCACATAGCATGTGTGATCTACACGTATATTTTCCCACTGAGGAGAAGAGTCAGGGAGAGTTTACTCTGTGCTCTGCCTCTGGAGAGGAAGCTACAGTTTTCAGACAGGCCTGCTCAGAAGATTGTCCTGGAGGCTGGTCCGGGATCCCCCGAAAGGGGGCACATCCAATTTGGTGACTGCAGGGTGAGACTCTGAGCCCAAACTTCCCCACACATTGCCTGTTCCAATTAACTCTTTTGGCTTGGTTATAAGTTCTGAAATCTCACCATTGGAAATTCATTTGAGTTGATAGATCTTCTCTTTAAGAGGTCAAATAAGAATGAGTTGGGGGCCTAGAGTGTTCTTTCTGTAGCTCTTGTTACCTTACCAACCGGGTCCTATAAAAATCAGGTATCAGCTCTTGCAGAAACCTCTTTCTGGTCATTGGCCCTTCTTTGAGCTCTCATAGTCTAGGGCTGTGTCGTCACTTCCTGTTTGTGGTTAATGTTCTCTACTGGCCTTTCTGAAGGCAGGAACTGTGTATGTTCATCGTTGTATCTTCACTGGACCTGACACATGGTCTTCACTCTATAACAGTTGAATGAGCCCCAGTTTCTTCCGTTGTAAAATGGGGTTGATGGTGGTAATGTTCCCCTTCTCAGGGTGTCTGTGAGCATGAGGTGAGATAATCCACGTTGAAATGTTGGTCAACTATAAGGACCTGTGCAAATGGAGGTCATTATAATAACTTGAGAGGAGGTGGGAGAGAAGTCCCAAAGAGGGACACACAAACCTCACCATTTTGGATATTTTCCTGGGGCCCATTCTAAGTGATTACATGTACAAGTCATTATATATTGGACTTCGCTCTGTCTTTATACCAAGATCCTTTGCTCTGTGTAAACCTGAAAGGATGAATCCCATAGATGTTCCCAGAGCTCATCTTTTTGTAGAATGAATAACCAGAGGTAGGAAAATCAGATACTAATTTTCACAGAATCTGTCTGATAAATGCTTCGGTGGATAATGGCGTTAATTGTTAACGCTAAGAGCAAAAAGAGATCAGAATCTGCTCATTACTCACATGGACCATAGTCGAGCGGGAGACTGTAGCAAATTGTAGAGGAGATGCCAGTTGCTTCCTCCCCACTCACATCTGCTCATTAGAGAACTTGCCTCCCCTCCCAGCCCTGTTCTCAGCTGTTTGGACAGGGCTGGAGAGCCACAAGAGAGTTCAAACCTTCTCACCTCAGAGTAAAGTCATGACAGGGCTATGCCATTTGGATTATTAAGAGTTTGAAGAGAGACACTGAGGAAGAGTCTACCTTGGAAACATGAACGGGGAGGCCATGTTGTGCTAGGCTTGAAGCACCCGTGCACATCAAAGCAAAGAGAGCCAGGCCTTGACCCTGACCTGCCATTTTACCAGGCCCTGTCTGTTACTGTTTCCACTGTCACGATGCCGAGGTCAAGTCTAAGAAAGGATCCGTCAGGCTTCCCTGGTGGCGCAGTGGTTGAGAGTCCGCCTGCCGATGCGGGGGACGCGGGTTCGTGCCCCGGTCCGGGAGGATCCCACGTGCCGCGGAGCGGCTGGGCCCCTGAGCCATGGCCGCTGAGCCTGCGCGTCCGGAGCCTGTGCTCCGCAACGGGAGAGGCCACAACAGTGAGAGGCCCGCGTACCGCAAAAAAAAAAAACAAAAACAAGAACAAAAAAAAAGAAAGGATCTGTCATTTAAAAGGTAGCTGAAATGTAATGGGAATGAAGAGGATTAGAAAGCAACACACCTGTATTTACACAAGACAGGAAAAAAAATAAGTAAATAGAAAAAGA
Organism: Orcinus orca; assembly: GCF_937001465.1. Lineage (NCBI taxonomy): Eukaryota > Metazoa > Chordata > Mammalia > Artiodactyla > Delphinidae > Orcinus > Orcinus orca. The sequence goes on from NC_064561.1 coordinate 123,156,723, forward strand.
AATCGTGTTTATTTACGGTAAATGCTAGAGCATGCAGCAGTAAACTGATAGAGATTTTTTTGGATATTCTGGGTGGAATTTCTAGGCTGGTTTAAGTTCTTTAGGGACTGATGATGCTGGTGTCTTATTATATTTATTCAGGTTAAGAAAAAATGAATTGCCTAAGGCAAAAGTAAATGTCATATGAAAGGTGGAAAATGGAGGTAAAAAGGACTCATGTCCAAGATTAAAACTGGGGAGATGGAGGAAGTGGTGAGGAGGTAACAGAGGAAATGTTATTATCCAAGCTTGTCATCTGTGCCATGTAGTTTGGCCGCCCTCTGAAGTTGGTGGCAAGAAGGATTTTGATGGGGGTAAGGGTGTCAGAATTGGCTATGACCTGGCATAGCATTCTAAGTCATATTCATAACTGAGTTGTTCTTACTTGGAGATAGTATTTCTGCTTGAGAGAAAGAGGGATTCACAGGAAATCTGGATTGCTGTCGCAATGTAAACATAAAACACCAAGCTGTACTTATAAGACGCGTATATGGTATACCTTTAAATTTCAAGACTTCCCAACACACTTTTGCTCTGTGGTTATATTTTTACTATTTTTGCAGATAGAGCTTCAAAGGTCCTCCCTTTATACTTATAAGGTCCTAGAGTCTTTATTCATACTCTTGCTCTCTTTTCCTTTGCTAGTCCTTAATCTTTTTTCTTCTTTTTCCACGTATTGTATTGTTTTTTCACTTTTGCTTTTCTTTCTACCAACCTACTTTTTGCTTTTTAGATCTTTATCCATTTTAAAAAGTAGCTGGACTTCTGAAACATGCAGTCAGGAAGAAAGCAGGCAGTCCCCCTTCCTGTTTATCCACCTTGCTTGCTTTTTTTGCATAAACCTCACACTCTTATGGCATTTCAGGCCCACCACGTATTAGAATAATCATGTGAAAAGTTTAAAAGAACTGTAACCCTGAGGCCATTTGCAAAGTGTTCATTCTGTAAGTACAAAGTTTGAGTTTGAACGTCAGCTTATCTCCGATTCCCATTTGTTGTTCATTTAAGTGATAAATATACTCGGTTTATTGCTCTAATCTTGTGCTGGCTGAACCCAGGATCTGCCTGAACCATTTGTGGTCCTTTTCCAAGTCTACAGCACTTCCACTGATTGCCTCCTTATAGCTCTCCACTGTGATCCAAGGTTCTCCTCTACTTGCCAAACTGCATATTATGTGGGGAGACTGGTGGTGCTGGGGGTTTTCTTTTGGGCTACTTCTTCACTTTCATAAATAAAAAGTAAGCTATGTAATACTCTCAGGCAGTAGGTAATCAAATCTATTTTTTTTTTCTTTAATCCATTGCTCTGTGAGTGCCTACCCTGAGCCAGGCACTGTGCTTGATCCTGGGGATGTGGTGATGACAATCATAGAAAAGGTGACAACAGTGCACCTGCTCTCATGGTGCTCATAGTCTAGCACATGTATCATAAAGAGAAGTAACAAGAGGGCTAAGGTGCAACCCCTAGAGGCCCAGTTTTACACCAACCTCATAGAAGAAGATTGCATTATTCAGAGACTTAGTTAGAAAATATTTTATTACATCCTCCTGAGGGTCATTCTGGACATCACTGTTGAATTTAAGACTATTTTTTCTTATTCTCAACAGTGGTGAAGACCTTCTACTCAGCATCCTCCTAAGGGGAACTCTCTATATTTTAGTAGAGTAGCTATTAAGCTGCCCTTTTCTATTTGTCTATTGTACCATTTGTCTCTTGAAGGTCTTATTTGTCAGGAGTTCCTGCAGAGCCCATGCATATTGTCAAGCATCTAACTGGTCCCTAGGGGGTTTCCTTGACTCCAGAGAGAATAGAGAACTAGGATATAACCGGAATAAGAGTGGACAGCACTTTAGAAAGAGATTTTTAATTTTCAAGGGGGAAAAGATTATATTCTGGAAGTATAACATGCATTTTCTTTTAGATAATGCATTTGCTCATTTGGGCCACTAGGTTAAAGGAGGTAAGAAGCCCTAAGTAATATATTTTTCATCAGAACTACTACAGCCCCAAATCATGCTAGGTTTTATGTAGCATCCAAATGAAGTTTAATGCATGAACTTATATAAACAAAAGGTGTCATTATTATAAGCAGGGCTGTTGTTCCAGTCCTGTGTTACTAATGGCCTTTTGCTGAAGGTAATGGCTGACTCTATATGTTTAAGCAATCAAAACATATAGAATCCTACATTAGAATCCTACAATGTTATATCTTGGTTTCCATGATCTGTTTGTACATTTCCATCCCATTACCTTTTGAGGAAGCTTACCAATACATGCAACAAGCCTAGTGCTTCTACCTTATGAGACCCTTTGGGTTTTCGAAGGCAGCTGCTCTGCAAATCAGACTCCCTATTTTCCTTAAGAATTTCTTACGTACTATCCTGGCTGCCTGCTTCCCAATCCAATTGGGCAATAAGTCCTACATTTCTTCCTTTGCTGTATCTCTTACATTGGTCCCTTCTTTCTTTGTCTTCCAACACCTTTACCTGTGAAAATTCACTACCTCTCTCTAGACATGATCAGACAGTTGAAATTTTGGGAAACGTAACATTAGGCTCAATTTTATGATTGTCTTTTGGAGAATGTGGGAACAAAACAATGGGTATCATCACTACCAATCATTCTGGAGCAAGATTCAACATGACATTTAGTTGTAGCTTCACCTGCAGTTTGCAAAAGAGACTAGGACTGACACTTGTGGACACAGAAAAGTGGTATACCTCTTCCAAGTCTAATTCTGACAATTCTAGGCAGAGCAAGTGCCCACTGTAGAAACAGTTTTATATCACTTAGAACTTCTCCCCTCCTCAAAAACCATCAGTGGCCTCCCATCACATAAAGTGTAGAATCTAAACTTCTGAGCTGCCTTTCAAGCACTAATATACACAGCAAAATTCGTCTAAATTATTTCTTACCTGTCCTCCCCAAAATAAAAGCTCTGTGCTTTCCTGCCTTTCCTCTTTGGTTACAGCTGTTTCCTCCATCTGAAATGCCATCCTTCTTCTCTCTGCCTGGCAAAACCCAACAATTCTCAACACTGATGACCTCACTCAATCACCTGTGCAACTTAAAAAAAAGAAGAATTTAGCAAGTAGATCCCCACTTTGGGGGTAGAGCCCAGCACATATATTTCTTTAACATGCATTGAGAACCACTAGCCTGCCTAATCCATTAATGTTCAGTTCAAATCCCACCTCTTCTGGGAAGACATCCCTGACCATGCCAGGGAAGAAAGTCCTTCCTGCTTGCCAGTATGAGTACATTCAATGGTACCTAACACTTATAGCCTTATATGACCCTGAGTTAGCTCAGAAGCTCGTGGACCATGAAACCAAGTCTTATAATCTTCTATTCTTGGGCCATTAGTGAAACTGAGTCCCCGACAACCAAGCTCTCTTACTGAGTTTAGGTTCAATCTCTCTATCCAAAACTTTATACCCTTTCGTGTCCCACCCCATTCCCCTCAGGATTGAGGGGTATCAAAGAAAAGGGGTGGATTGAAACCAAGCAGGACTCTTCAGGGCCTTCCTAGGTACAAAAGCCCCGCTGTGTCCCTCATTTCTTGTTTGTAGGAAAAAAAGGCTTTAGTCTCCTAGGCTTTCCCCCAGTTCCAAAGAGCAGACTCAAGCAGTTAATGATTAGAGCAACAGAGTCACAGGACTCCTAGCTCCTCCTGTAAGGATATAGATAACAATCTTTGAGTTGTTCTGTAGAAACTAAGATCCCCACCCAGGTGGAGGATAGTGACTACATGCTGACCACAAGCACATAGATCCCAGAGAGGTTGGAGCCAGAAGGTTGACATTCCCAAAACATCCCCCTGTTCCTGTAACAGGGAAGAACAAACCTGACATCATATTGGATCTACTCCTTTAGCTCTAACCCCTGTGCTGTCTCCTCTGCACTGTAGTCAAGCTGGCTCTGCACCTTTGTAAAAGAATGTTGCCAACAACCTGAAATATACATGATAACCCATTCTCAAGGCTCTGACCTTTAAAGGTATAATACTTTTCCATTCATATAAAGATAAAAAGTTGCAGAACAGAGAATAACATTTGTCTTGCTGGAGGTTTACAGGAACATTGTGAAGAGCTATGTGGACAGCTGCAAAAACAAAGGATTCCTGTACCAAGAAGTCTGCAGCAACCAGCCACACCCACCCACCCCCCTTTTAGTATAAAAGAAGCTTGAATTCTAACTCTGGTAAGATGGTTCTTTGGGACATTAGTCCACCATCTTCTTGGTCTGCTGGCTTTCCAAATCAAGTTTCAATTCCTTGCCCCAACACCTCATTTCCCGATTTACTGGCCTGTCCGGTGGCAAGAGCTTGGATTCAGTAATATTACTTCACTACCAACCAATCAGAAGAAGGTCCACAAGCTGGTAAGGCATCCTTCAACCCTCTCCCCTAACACTGTATTTAAAAACCCTTGCCTGAAAGCCATCAGGGAGTTCAGTTCTTCTGAGCATGAACTGCCAGTTCTTCTTGCTTGGCTCCCTGCAGATAAACCCTTTGCTGCAAACACTCACTGTCAGAGTTTGGCCTTCTGTGCTGCAGGCACATGAGCCCTTGCTTGGTAACACTAGCACAGCGCCATGCCACAGTGACCTTTGTAAGTAGTTCCCAGTTGTTTGCCACGGGCTGGAGGGGCAGATGTAACCAAAAATAGATATGGAGCATGTGATGGAAGAAAACCAAGGCAGGATGTGGGAGCAACAGGGAATTCTCTAACACCTTATGTCCACAAGCGAAGGCAAGCTGCAAGAGGGCAGGAGCTCAGTTCAGGCCAGATGAGCCCAGCGTGGGATCCTCAGAAGTGGGGCGAGGCGGAGTGAAAGTCCATGCGAAGTTCTAAATGCACTGCATTTTAGAGGCTTGGGGAGGCAGCTTTCAATTGGAGAGAGGCTGCCCTCCGGTCCAGGCAGGTCACTTTGTTACTGAATTAAGTCCTATGGACCCTGCTCGGGCTCTAGCCCAGCTGAGGCTCTCTGCCTTAGCAGGGGAGGGTTTGTTTTCTGTCGGGGTTTGAGTAGCCAATAACGACAGTGAAGCTGAGATGGACGCAGCGACAAGCTTTATTCACTGGCCAAAGGACGAAGAAGTGGGAACTAAGTTCACAGATCAACTTCTCACCCACTTGGTGAGAGGTGTCTTTAAAGAGTAAAGACGGAGGAAGAGTGAGGCTGATGTTGGGGAGGCACATGCATTAGTCTGTTGGGGAAGGGGCAGTGCCTTTTCCGAGGGAGTGGGGTGCCACCCCCTTTTTATCTTTTTTTGATTCCTTAATGTCCAGCCCTGGCCTTTGGTAGGTGCGTTGTTTAATATGCTAATGTAGCAAACATCAGCTTATAATGAGATTCAGGGTTTGTTGGAGGTCCGATTTATCATCATCTTGGTCCCAGCTGGTTCCATCTGGTTTTTTGACTGTAGCTTCCTTTCTTATCTCTGGACCCTCTAACTTAAAGATTTATGTTAACTCCTGCTAAAGGTGTGGGTTGGCAGGTTTTGATCAAAGACCTGGAGCAGCTCTGACAACGAGTTGAGTCTCCAGGGTGGGTTTAAGGATATTAAAGAAGAGATCCCAGACTTGGATAGGGAGTCGAAAGTAAGGCAAAATACAGAAAAGGAGCTGTTCCAAGATGGAGTTGGAGGAGGAATCAGGATTTGAGGGGGTGGAAGAAGCAGGCCCTCCTCAGAGAGACAGATAAACTTTTGGAGTCATGTTTTCATCATTCATGAGATACTTGAGTACCAGACTTACACATTAATTGATTCCTTTTATTCCCTTTCCTAATTCCCAGAGTAGTTAGGCACTTTAAAAATGGCCGAGCCTACGTGCTGTGCTGCAGTAAAAGGGGCAAAGAGAGGGACCACCGCCCAAGGCCCTGTCTGCTGAGAACCACCTCTTCTCCAACTGCTGTCCCACACTCTGTGGACTTGCCCGGGGCAGGCCAGCCAGAAAGGAGCCTTTGAAAAGTCACCCAAAGAAAACTCTACAAAGAAACCTTCTGTTTGGGAATGGCCTGGGGTGCCTGTTTCATCACAAACCCTTCCATTTCTGTGATTCCACAAGTGGTAGATATTTTTTAAACAGAGAAACTAGATCTTTCCGATAATACATTCATTGAAACATTCCCACCCTACCACAGCTGGAAAAGTCCTCCAGCCCTAACATTTGATGAGAAACAAATTAAGGAAACTCAGACAGTCTGCTGGCCCAGGGGTCCCTCTCACCTCCATGGGTGGCTCTCAGGGTAGTGAGGACCCCTGAGGCCTCTCCACTTTGTCGTCAAGAAGGAAGCCACCCAAATACTGGCAACCGTGCCCACTTCCTGCCCTTAAAATCCTCTGTCTCCAAACTTCCCCCCTCAGTTCCCTGAACACTTGCTCTGTGGTGTTATAGGGGCAGCGTCTTATAAAAGGAGCCCGAGACCACCACCTCCTGTGTGTCGGCTGAGAGCAAGTCCTGTAGCTGCTCTGCTTTGAGTTCATTTAAATGTCCATCCTCACAGCAACCCCGTGAGATGGGTGTTATAAGAGCAATTTTAGAGGGTAGACAACTGAAACACTGAGAGGTTAAACAAGGTGCCCACTGACATTTGGGAACAAGTAAAAAATGGGGGCTTCCAGCCCAGGGCTGTCTGTTTCTGATGAGTAATAATAATAGCTAAAAAGTATTGACTATTTATTACCTGCCAAGCATTGTTATAAGTCCTTGACATGTATGCCCTCACAACAAACCTACAAGGTAGAAGCTATTATTATCATTTTCCTCCTTTTACTTATGAGGAAACTGAAGTACAAAGAGATTAAATAATTTGTCTGAGATCACAGTGTTACATAGGATGGCTGGGTTTGAACGTAGACAAGTAGTCCAGGCGCCTCACTGCAGGCAGACCTGGGTCTTCCTTACCCTGTTTGTACTGCCTGGGCCTACTCAGGCTGGCGGCAGAAGGTACCATGTATCAGCAATGCAGGACGCGTGGTGTGATAGAAAATTGCGGTGTTTTTAAAAATGATTATTGAAACGTATAGGGTCTTAACAGAGATGCAGGGAATCCATGAGGATTGGAGTGGATAGAATTTTTACTTACATGAGGAAATGTATAGGTCATGGTGTTAAGTGAAAAAAGAAAGTGACAAAGCCACCCACGCGGTTGGCGTATATCTGAGTATGATCTCAATGATGCAAAGAGATACATAAAAATGATGAAATAAATGAACTTACAGTTTTTTCACAAAAGATTTGTTAATTTTTTAAGTCAAGCAACGAGAAAGAAAAATCTTTCCACTGGTCTATGTTATTCTAATTCAGTATAGTTCAACAAGGATTTTTGAGCACCTGCTGTGCCGGTGGCTCAATGACACAGGCATCTTGGCCTTGTCCTGAGAAGCCTGCCCACTGGTGCAGGCTGGAGGGGCCGCGAAATCACCTCCCCACTACCGCCTGATCCTGGGTAAACAGACTTAACCCAGCCTGGCTGGGCAAACTTTTGAAGTAGGCAGACGTTTCAGTTGTACACTTTCTACCATCTCCTTCCTTCATCCTGTCCCAGCCAAATTTCTGGCATATGGAAGGAATTTTAATGTTTGTAAACTAAAAATACATCTCTCCCTGTCACTCAACATAAAAATGTTCCTTAATGCTGAGTAACTTTTTTTTAATTTGCTAATCATTAACAAATAACCTTGAATATATATTTGTATTGAAATTAAATCAGTATTATATATGTACAAAGAAAAAAGCCTTACCACCTTTCAGTCTCACCTTTCTATTTTATACTTTCTCAAGATAAACCGATGGCTTTTAATATAGGAGGGGAATTCTTGGGTCATGTTTTAACCCCATGTTCAACTTTTTGAGAAACTGCCAGGCTGTTTTCCCAAGCAGCTACATCATTTTACATTCCCACCAGTGATGCCAGATGGTTCCCATTTCTCTATATCATCACCAACACTTGTATTTTCCCTTTGTTTTTTATTGTAGTCATCCTAGTAGGTATGAAGTGCTGTCTCATTATGGTTTTGATTTACATTTTCCTAATGACTAACGATCTTGAGCATCTTTTTGTGTGCTTATTGGCCATTTGTATATCTTCTTTGGAGGAATATCTATTCAGATCTTTCACCCATTTTTAATTAGATTGTTTTTTTGTTATTGAGTTATAAGAACTCTTTATATGTTCTGGATACTAGATCCTTATGTACAGAAGTTTTAATTTTTGATGAAATGTAACTTATTTCTTTTTCTTTTTTTTCTTTTGACTGCCGTATCTAAGAGTCCATTGCCAAATCCAAGCTCTGGAAGATTTACTCCCATGTTTTCTTCTTAGAATTTTATAGTTTTAGCTCTTATATTTAGGTTCTTATCTTTTTTTTTTTTTTTTTGCTATACGCGGGCCTCTCACTACTGTGGCCTCTCCTGCCGCGGAGCACAGGCTCCAGACGCACAGGCCCAGCGGCCATGGCTCACAGGCCCAGCTGCTCCGCGGCATGTGGGACCCTCCCGGACCGGGGCACGAACCCGTGTCCCCTGCATTGGCAGGTGGACTCTCAACCACTGCGCCACCAGGGAAGCCCTCTTATCCATTTTGAATTCATTGTTTTATATGGTGTGAGGTAAGGGTCCAACTTACCCTTCTAATAAATACTTTGAGAGGTTACTGAAAATTGGTCATGAGACATTGAAGAGTGAGACTTGGGTCAGTAGACACTTGGTGTCTTCTGGAACTTCCCACTCAGCAAATTATATCATCATGAGTTTGTCTCAATGGGGGATATAGTCTAACATAAGTTCTCTCAATATGTAAATAAAGTGAAACCTTGAAATGAATCTTTTAAAAGCATTTCCTCACAATCCCACTGCCCTACAGAATGTTTGGTTAGGTTACTTTATTCAAAAAATGGTCTATAATTAAATCATGATCATGACTGGATCATGATTTAGACAATAAATTGTGAGACAAGAAACAAATGTTTGGTCCTCCCGTTCTGCCACTACCTGAAATGGCTCAAGATAATAACTGAACCATCACAGCTACAGTTTGTACTTTGTAAAATGCTATAAACTATTGCTAATACTTTCCATAAAACTTTGTGAGATTTGGGGTTTAAAAAATGTAATAAAACTTTGAGTTCATTAAAATTCAATGTATGCATATAAGCAAGCATTATTAAATGGCTTTATTTTGCAATATTGAGAAATGAGAGACATTAATACATTTTCTCAAGGTAATTTCATAAGTCAGCTCCTTGAAGAACACAGTAAATGCACAAACAATCTCTTACATTAAAATGTTAGCAGGTTGCTGGCATTGTTACCTTCAAGCATTGGCAGATTTCCTTTACTTACAATGTCATGAGCTTGGACGCTTTAAGAGGTGTTCTGGGCTGAGAGAACAAGAAGCTATGCTTCTGGACCACAGCCAGTTTCAGACAAAGAATAAGAAAGATTTAACAATTTGTTTTCTAAGTTTGAAATGTTTCTCCTGAATTCCTTTTGTATTATCAGTAAACATGGCAGTTGCTTTCTCTTTTGAGGTCTCCGAGGTTAAAATGCACTTTAAATAATGGTTTAGTTCTGAACAGGCAGATCATATTGTCTTTCTGTTGCTGAAGTGGCTAGTTTCTATCAGGCCAAAGAAAGTTCAGGTTTCTAAGAAAACATTGCACTGACAGGAAGAATCCCACATTAGAAGACACAGAGATGGTGTCCGATGTAACTTTATTTTTAGGGTATGTTTATCGATTATTTTTTCATGTTAATTTTGATCCCATCAGCAATCACTAAATGCATTAAGCCTTGCATTGAAACTTTATTTTGACTTGAGGATCAATAATTCCCTTAGGATTTGAGGGCCTTATCTGGTTCACAAAGATATGAAGTTTTCTAAAGTAGTATTTTGTATAATTGCAAAAGAACAACTCAGAAGAAGGGAAATTTTCTTTTTACTTGTTATTAAGTTGTTGAACTAGGTAATGAGGTGGACACCCATCAGGAATACTGGTTTAGACCACTAGGAGGTTTCACATGTCCCCATAATAAATGACAATGATATATAATTTAACCCAACCAGGATAAACTTCTAAAAAGAGTTTCCCAGCCTCTCTCAAACCCTGGATCATAAAATCGCCTGGGAAGGTCTTTCCCACAGGCTGTTAGCTGACATTTTTCATTTGGCTGGAAAGCATGCAGTATGGCAAGATTTATCAGCACTATGTAATGTTGGTGTGGTTCAAGTTATTGAGACAGAAGCTGGTATCTTCTAGCGCCTGAAGGCCTGTTCCTGGCTTGAGTACCAAGGAAGGTATAGCTGAGCCCAACTCCACCATCTTTTGGCAAAGGGAAGGATTTGACATTGGTCTTTAAAGTTTCCAGGAGGGAAGCTCCAGTGTCACATATCTGTGGACCTCCCATTCATAGGTGGGGTATGTCACATTCACCACGCCTCTCCCGGAATCTGGTCACTTGTCCCATGTTTGCTGCCTCTGTGGCTGACGCAACCTGCTATGCATCCCCCAGCCTGGAAACCTGGAGGCCATCCTTGACTTCTTTTCCTTCAGCGACCACCCAGTTGGTGCTGCAAGCCCACTGCCATCGCCAGTGTAAGTCCTCATCCCCTCCCCTGGAAGGTAGGTCTCTCCATTCCCGGTATAGCTCTCGTCCAATCCATCTCTTCACAGGGCAGTCAGAGCAATCTGTCTAAAACAAGATCTGATGGTTCCTGGGATTTAAAACCTCCAACGGCTTCGCATGGACCTCGGATTGAACTACTTAACGTGACTCTTAGGATGTTAGTGGTCCCACTGCCATCCACCCTCCTTCCCCAGTCAACTTCTTCTCATCCCTCGCTTTTCCTCTCTGAATGCCCTCAGCCATGCATTCTCTGGTGCTTCGGGGCCTTTGTGCAGGCAGTATCCTTTGTCTGAGTGGACTGCCTTCTACCTTTCACCTTGCGAACTCTTACTCAGTCATGAAAACAAGGTCACAACCCCCAGAGAACCTCCTCTAATACCCTCCCCTCTCCTCACCTGTTTTCACTGCTGCTGAGCTCCCACGGCACCTGCTCGTATCTGTAGCACAGCACTTTTACCTAGATCCTTCCTCTCACCCCAAAAAGGCTGAGTGCCTTGAGAGGACTGGGACATGCAAACTCTGTATCCCTAAGCTTAACACAGTGCTCAGCATTGTGTATTAGAGGAATGCTATATATTACAGCTATTTATTGAATCCTGGCCCCACTGGCAATCAAAATATGCATTGATCTTCATTGAACTACATCCATTCACTAGATTTTATGCTCTTTGAGGATGGAGTCCATGCTTAGTCATCTTTGTATCCTCCCTACACACAGTAAGTGTTTAGCAAATGTTTACCAAAATTATTCCTGGTTGTATCTGATAGCGCAACCATTTTCTCCTATCATTTTTCTTTTTTTAAATTGAGATGTATTTCATGTACCATAAAATTCACCCACTTCAAGTGTATAGTTCAGTAGTTTTTAGTATACTCACAGAGGTGTGCATCCACCACACAACGTAATTTTAGAACATTTTTGTCGCCCCCCCCAAAAGAAATCTGTACCAATTAGCAGTCGCTCCTCACCGCTACCCCCAAACTCCACCCCAGCCTAGGCAACCACTAATCTATTTTCTATTTCTATAAATTTGCATATTTTAGGCATTTCATATAAATGGAATTGTACAAGATGCAATCTTCAATCACTGGTTTCTTTCACTTAGCATAATGTTTTCAAAGTTCATCCATGTGACAGCATGTATCACTACTTCATTCATTTTTATGGCTGAACAAAAGGAGAGCATACTGTGTGTATATATACCACTTTCTCTTTGTCCATTCACCAGTTGATGGCTATCTGGATTTCCACCTTCTGGCTATTATGAATAATACTGCTTGAACATTTTTGTACATGTTTTTATGTAGACATGTTTTTATTTCTCTTGGGTATATAACAAGAGGGAAATTTCTGGGTCATATGGTAATTCTATGTTTTGCCTTTTGAGAAACTATCAAACTGTTTCTCAACATAGCTACACCATTACAGTCTCACCAGCGATGTTTGAAAGTTTCAATTTCTCTATTTCCTCACCAATACTTGTTATTATCAGTCTTCTGTATTTTAGTTACCTTTGTATGTGTAGTGTGGTTTTCACTGGCATTTTCTTGACTGCTAATGATGTTGAGCATCTTTCCAAGTGCTTATTGGTCATCTGTATGTATTCTTTGGAAGAAATATCTATTTAGATTCTTTGCCCATTTTTTATTTTGTTATTATTATTATTATTGACCTGTAAGCATTCTTTATATATTCTAGATACACATCCTTTGTCGGGAACATGTTTTGCAAATATTTTAACCCATTTTATTTTTTTTCCCACTTTCTTGATGGTGTCCTCATGTCACACAAAAGTTTTTAGTTTTTATGAAGTACAACTTATGTATTTTTCTCTTTTGTTACTTGTGATTTTAGTGTCATGTCTAAGAAGTTATTGCCTAACCTAAGGTCATTAAGATTTACTCCTATGTGTTCTTCTAGGAGTTTTATCGTTTTAGCTCTCACATTTAGTTGTATGATCCATTTTGAGCTAATTTTTTTGGTATGGTGTGAGGTAGGGATTCATATTCCTTGTTTTGTATGTTGGATATCCAGTTGTCCCAGCACCATTTGTTGAAAAGACTATTCTTTCACCATTAAAGCGTCTTGGCACTTTGTTGAAAATCAGATGACCATAAATGTGAGAGTTTATTTCTGGACTTTCAATTTTACTGCATTGAGCTATATGTCTGTCATCATGATAACACTACAGTGTTTTGATTTTCATATCATTTTTATTTTTATTTATTTATTTATTTTATTTTTTATTTTTTTAAATTTTATTTATTTATTTATTTATTTTTGGCTGTGTTGGGTCATCGTTTCTGTGCGTGGGCTTTCTCTAGTTGCAGCGAGCGGGGGCCACTCTTCATCGCGGTGCGCAGGCCTCTCACTGTCGCAGCCTCTCGTTGAGGAGCACAAGCTCCAGATGCACAGGCTCAGTAGTTGTGGCTCACGGGCCTAGTCGCTCCGCGGCACGTGGGATCCTCCCAGGTCAGGGCTCGAACCCGTGTCCCCCGCATCGGCAGGCAGACTCTCAACCACTGCGCCACCAGGGAAGCCCTCCTATCATTTTTAAAAAGAAGACTAGGAAAGCTGTGTATTGGCAAGTTGGGAAGAGTGGTCTCCTTGAACTGGGAGAAGATTCTTTTTGCAAGAATATGGATGTCAGGGAAGGAAATAAACATCTACTGAGCACTATTATATGTTAGGCATTATATGTTCACATATGTTGTGAACCTTCACATATGTTGTGATAACAATCATGTAATAGTTGTAATAACCCCATGCAATAGGTAGAATTATCCCCATTTTAAGGCAGGAAACTGAAGTTTGGAGAGGTTAAGTATCTTGCTTAAAATAATTTAGTAACTGGTGAAAGAAGTGGGATTTGTACACAGTCCCTAGGACTTCAAACCCATGGTCTTTTCATAACAAGGAGCTTTTCTTACCACACATCCAGTGAACACAAGCTGCATGTGAAGGCAGTGGAGGGACTTGAATTCATTAATATCAAACATTTTTCTCATGACACTCTAGGAAATTAAAGGAGTACTTGTAACTATTTTGAGACAGTTGTCTAACAGCAAAATTTCACAGGATATTTCAAGAAATCACTCTTCAGCTATAAAAACTAGCTTTGTGGTTAATTTTAACTTCACAGCATATGCTATTCTCATTTATATGACCTCAAAAGTGTTGAACGTTCTTTTGTATAATTAGCATAGCACAATGCCATCCTGTTGGAAGAAAAGCTAGAACTAATCTCAGCTATGTGGGTGGATTAGCCTTGTCCTTAGTTCTTGTTTTCATTGAAAACCTTCCCAAGGTTGTTCTGAAATGAATACAGGTCATAGTTGTCAAATGAGTTCTATGTGAAATAATAGAAGATTTAGAATTGAGAAAGATTTGTGAAGTCAATGAAGAAATGGTATTTTTTTTTTGCATAATTCAGTTGATACAAGCTCCATTCTTTTTCTTTTCTTAAGTGAGAACACAGAGAGTATCTTCTGGGTCCCAGAGTCTGGGTAGAAGTTAAGTTTAGATAGTGCAGATTCAGCCATGACAGAAACACAGTCTAGACAATTCTGTCATCTCTTGTTAACTTTTTACCCTCTCTGCTCTGCAGGGCAAGAATCTGTTGCTTTCTTTAAGTGAAGATGCTTCACCTAGATGTTTAGATTGTTCAATGTCGCTTATGTAAAGATTCCCATGACTCAATTCCTCTTAGAAGTTAGTGCCAGGAAAAAGTTTGCCTAACTTAAGAACAGCTATGATGTTTTTGCCAGACCATGAGAACTATATTATTCATTGTATGTCATTCTTGTCTTGACTCTTGGAAGCCCAGAGCTAAATTTAATGTTCAACTATGTTAATCCAGGACCCCAGCAAGAGGATATCTTACCTCCTTCTGTTGTTTTTAATAACAAGTTACTCCAGGGCCATTTGGAAGTAGGTAGAGTACATGTTATAACCCATAATTCTAAATATTTTTATTATCCATAGAAAATAATATATATTCTAACTCTAGCACTGTGTGAAAATAGGGTGCCCGACAGTTGCTAGTTTTATAGATATACATGTTTATGCTCCTTGTTTCCAGAAAGAGAATTGTAAGAGAAAGAAAAAAGAAAAAAAAGTTTCTTATAGGCCAAGTTTTCAGATTGGAGATTAGGTTTTTTTCAGTCTGGGTTATATTAGGCACAAGTATCCTCTTCACAATGCAAGAAAACAGCAGGAATTTCCTCAAATTCTCATCCTGGCGTTGCTATTAAAACAGGATGAATATTTTCCAAATTTCATTGTAGGTACTAGTGAGGGTAATAGTAAAACCTTACCTATTAGAGGTTTTGAGAGCAACACATAATTCATAATCGAAAACATAAAGCACAAGTCAGGGACCAGATGCACAGCATTGTTCTTATAAAGGGCTACAGCATGCTTTCTCGTGGTGGTTTTATGTGCGTCATGAATACTGTAAGACAGATAATCGCCCAAGCTTCTTTGTATTTTGTACCTCTTCCAGAGAAAGGTTTGTAATACAGGAAAATGTCTGCAGGTGAAGATTCAGAGTGAATAAAAGTTCAGTGAATTGAGTCTGCCAGTTACATATTATGGAGCAGCTAAGAATGTTGCAGAATTTGCATGCAACTTATAAAATAATATTGCCATAAAACATTCTCTCATATGGAAATTTCCACCTCACTTCACGGTAAGCTCACCTGGATGAGGGCCAGATACATTTGTTTATGGCCGTGATGACATAATAGGAGGAAATAAATGAAGCACCTTCTTGGGTTTAGTTTTGCCAGAGTCACATGAAGTCTAGTTCTGGAACTAGAGGCAGGAAATTTGACGATTCCTTTAGGAGAAGTCAGTGGCAAATTAAGACTATTGCTTCGTTGATAGAAGAAGGGGAGGCCTGGAGGTAGATACTGTGGCTGGAAGATAAAAGTGGCTGACAACCCTCAATTTCTTCCAGAAGAGAGCAAATGCCCAAAGTTCAGTGCTTTATTTCTCTCGTGACTTAGCCGTGGTGTATTTTCAGGGCCATGTTTCTCCTTGGCTTGAGTGTGGACAGTGTCCTTCATAGATCCGTGAGGGAAAAGGAAATCTTTTCTATAGTTCATTGAGATTTCATCAGGAGCCCATGGCTGACTTGGTCCTACTGCCATCCCTTTATGGGATTATTGGAAAATCCTACATGCTCATCTGCACTTGTAGTATTTGTTCTCAGTTGGAGACATTTTGCTATCCTCATTCAATAGATTCAACAGCACCTTGGTAATGGGGGGAAATTTCTTTTGTATTTACAGGCTTAATTTTCACCCTTGACTTAACTGTCAGCTGGAAGCAGAAATTGAGATATGACATTACTAAGTCCATTGGAGACTTTGGCCAGGTCATTGCTATGGCCCAAAGGGTGGCTTCTGTCTCACATAGATCAGAGAACACTAATTTTAATTGACAGAGCCCTTTTAAATCAGTAGAGCCCTTCAAAATTGCCTTTTATCAACATGTACTTGTCAAGGAAAATGGATTCTTAGAATTTCAGATGGCTTCTTTGTATAATTCGATCCATGGAATAAAAAGACAGAATGAAAATTTTTAAGAGAGTGATTTTTCAGAGGACCCCAAGTTGGTAAACTATAATTTTGCTAGTTTCCTTGAAGAGATTCTCAGCTTAAATTGTTTCATTTTTTATGTGATCTTCAAAAGACATGGATTTTCAAGTTTGTGTCTAGCACTGAAATCCTATGATCACAGTTTTAGGAAACAGCAAGCTCTCAGAATGGGGGTGGGGGGGCTGGTTCTGAGTGTAGATTTTTATGAAGATGAAGAGACAAATTTAAAGCTAATCAACGAAATAGAGTTATTTGTAGTGAGGTGGATGGACCTAGAGTCTGTCATACAGAGTGAAGTAAGTCAGAAAGAGAAAAACACATATCGTACCCTAACACATATATATGGAATCTAAAAACAAAGGTTCTGATGAACCTAGGGGCAGGAGAGGAATAAAGATGCAGACGTAGAGAATGGACTTGAGGACACAGGGAGGGGGAAGGGTCAGCTGGGATGAAGTGAGAGAGTGGCATGGACATATATACACTACCAAATGTAAACTAGATAGCTAGCGGGAAGCAGCTGCATAGCACAGGGAGATCAGCTCAGTGCTTTGTGTCCACCTAGAGGGGTGGGATAGGGAGGGTGGGAGGGAGTCGCAAGAGGGAGGAGATATGGGGATATATGTATATGTATAGCTGGTTCACTTTGTTATACGGCAGAAACTAACACACCATTGTAAAGCAATTATACTTCAATAAAGATGTTAAAAAATAAAATAAAGTTAATCAATATTCAGTATGCTGACAATCATAAAAATATATCCAATGTATCTGTCATAAATGCATAGTTTATTTACATTCCAGATTCATACTCAGAATAGGATAAAAAGTGTTCACACATGAAAAATATCTAGCTTTGTTGATGCCAGTTACACTAGGTGGGGTATAATGTTCAGAGAAATGAGTGATCTGCACAGGCAGGTAAGTTCAGAATCACAACATTTTAGCCAGGCACCACTGTAATTTTACCTTATGACCCACTGGCTCATAATTATTTTCTGCCAAGTTCTCCTTGTCATCTGACCAAACATTGTAGGTACCCTTTAATTTCTTATAATTTCCTCCTCACTTATCTCCCAGTAAATATTTCTTGAACATTTGGCTGAAGCCCACGATAGAGGCAGCATTCACAATAACCCAAAGTTCCCGCTATTGTTCTTTCTCCAGCCCTGCCTTTCCAGAGAACTTAGCAGGCACTTTCTTCTTGAACTACACCTTTTAGCCTCTCTCTCCTTCTGTCCTCCCTCCCCTGCCCATGCCTACTTTCTTGCTTCCTGTTAAGCATAATTTATCTACACTTCAGATCCAAATGACCCTATCTGGGGATACTTGCTTTGATTTTAGTCCAAATAGCAACAAACGTGGTCCTGAAAAAAACTTTCTTTTTAGATTTCCCAGGTGGTTCTCCTGTGAATTCAGTAACACAAGGTATAAAATGGGTGTAAACTCCCTTTTTTACATATTCCGGTAGGTATTTACTGTGTCAGACATTGCAAAAGATACACAGATATGAGGCTTGACTCTAGCCCTCAAAGAGACTAAAATGTAGATGAGGCATCAAGTTACATAGATATGAAACATAATACAACTCAATAATATGGATCATCCTGTGATGCCATGTTCAAGTTCCCACCGTCCAAGAGGGCAGACATTTTTGTGTTTCTCTTTATTCACCGATGCATTCCCAGTGCCTGAAACAGTCCCTGGCATATAGTAAGTGCTCAACAGATGTGTGGAATGAAGTAGAATCTATTTTCTAAGCATGGAATTCAGTACAGTACAGTCTACTCTGTTACCAGCATGTTTGTGTAATGAAAGCATGTGTAACAGAAATTAACTCATTCATGACTGATATGTAGGGAAAGGATATTAGTAAAATGCAGTGGTTATGTTGGTTCATATGCAATTGTTGCCAGCACCTTAATATTCTGCACCATCACGAAACAGCAGCTGCAAACAAAACACAGCAGAATGCCAGTTGGGGAGGACACACAGTGCTATGCCCGATGTTCATTCACTCTATGTTCTTTCTCTTGGATTGGTTTGACCATGAGCTCTAACTTGGGAGGGGTGAATTCACCTCTTACTTGTACATTTTGTGCTTATCTTCCTAACTCAGCAGCCTCAAACAACTCTCCTTCCAATCTCTTCATCAGTTCCTTCCATCTTTTTATAAAGGTAAAGTCCTATATTTATATTTACTGTAATATTTATTAGGAATTCAACGTGGCTCTTAAACTCTGCTAGCATGTTTTTTGGAATGGTTACTGTTTTTGCTGGTGCTCTGGTTGCAGTGTTACATAACTTCTGAGTTGTTTGTTTCTTATCCTATTTCCCCCATAAGCTTTGTTATTTCTAGTGCATGATTTCAAAAGTGGGAAGATCACACACATCCTTTTATAGAAGAAATGTTGTACTACAAACTTCATTTTCAACGAAGATAAGTGGGATTTGGCTGTGGGAGAAGATGAAAGACAGCATTCCAGTTCTGGCAAGAGCATCACCACCTCCCATGTTTCATACAGTATGGAACCTTCGGGGGGAGGGGAGGATCCCCCCACGCTGGTGAGAGTGCCAGGCTCCAAGGAGTGGGTAGGTGGATGGCTTTGAATGGAAAAGTTTTTAAGTAATTCATAATTTTCTGTGGCAAAGTGCCTCCTAGAGCTTCTAGAACAGGAAGTAGCCTGTCAAAGCGGTGTTCTAGAACCATTAGCGTGCAGGCTAGGCGTGTGCAGATGGATGCCAGTACAACGAGGGACAAAGCAGGGAACCAGGGAGGAGGTCACTGAAGCTATGAAGTCCCGAATCAGTGAGAATCAGGAAGGTGGCAGTGGGCTTGGAAAGGACGGGGCAATTGGAAGGACCTTAAAGAATCAATGGGAGCGGCTATTGGCAGTGGAGGAGAGAGGCCCCAAACTGACCGCTAGGGTCTGAGTTCACGCGACTAGTGGCTACAGGTGACCCAGACGAGAGGCTGAGAAGCTGGGGACAGGAGCAAGTCTGCCAGGAAAAAAAGGCAAGAAGGGTTTGCTTGGCTAAATGCTGCGTCCCAACGTTGAAATGACAAGTAATCTTGTCACCTTAATCCGTGGCCATTTAACTCTGGGTTCTTTGCTCCCCGCCCCCCGGGGGCGGTGGGGGCCAGTTAGTGAGTCCCCTCTCTGGGCAAAGATGCCTTTCCAGACTATTTGCTAAAGTGCCTTAGAAATTCACCCCGAAACCATATTTTAAGTTCAGGGGAAGATGTTTCAGGATCCCAAGCAATCAATTTACGTATATTCTTCGCGGCTGTTCGCACTGAGTTTCCTCTTAGAGACTCTCAGGGCGAGGAAATTTACGCCCGGAGCCTCGACTCCGGGCGAGGAAGGCGAGGATGGGGGTCCAGACACCCCCCAGCCCACCCTCCCGCTTTGGATTCTCCAGGACCAGCGGGCGGACATTCTTCCCGCTCGGGCCCCGCCTGGGGAACCGCTCCGGGCGCTGCCGAGCACGCTCTCCGCCGAAAGAGTCCGGGCTCTCACCCCCGACTCCGACTTCGCCGTTCCCCGCCTCCCCGGCCGGGCGGTGCGCCCTCTCCGGGCTCCGAAGACGATTTCCCGGAACTGTGCTCGGAGGTTCCCCCGCGCGGCGCGGGGGACTCTGGCGGGACTCCGGGAGACGCTGCCGCCGCCCGGCGGGCGCAGAGACCGGCTCCCAGGCCCCCGGGCCTCCGGGCCTCCGCCCCTCCTCTCGGGGATCCCCTTTCGCCCACACCCTCCCGGGCCCCGCAGAACACTCCCCCCGGAGGCCGGGCCTCGTCCGCCCGCCCCCACCGCGTCCCAGGCCGCCCGCCCCGCCCCGCGCGCCGCGCCGGGAGAGCCCCGGGCCCCGACCCCTCCCCCCGACGCCGCCCGAGAGCGGGACGCGGCGGCGATGGTGACTGGGCAGCGGCGCGGGGCCGGGTCCTGGGCAGGGAGGCTCGGCGGCCTCTTTCTTTCTCTGCCCCCGCCCCTCTTTCCCCTTCCTGCGTGCTAGCCCCGGCAGCGGCCGAGGTCGGCGCTCTCTCCTCGCCTCCTCTTCTTCCTCCTCCTCCTCCTCCTCCCCTGCCCGGGGACCCTCTCCCCTCCCTCAATCGCCCCCTCCTCTCGCCGCCTCCTCTCCTCTCCCCTCCCCTCCCTCCTCCTCCTTCCCCGAGTGGCCGGCCGGGCCAGAGAAAGAGAGACCGAGAGAGAGAGAGACAGAGGTGGCTGCGAGGAGGCGTAACGGTAAGCCCCGGCTTGGGGAAGGCTGCGGGCTCGGAGCCGGGATCGCCGAGCCGGGATCGGCTGAGTTGAGGTCGCCGGGCCCGCGCGCTCTGCGGAGGGAAAGCCCGCAGCCTCCGCCAGGTAGGGCACCCGGCGCGGGGCTCGCGGAGCCGTCGGCGACCAGCGGAGTCCGGGTTGCGTGCGCGGCGGCCGGCGGGGGAATTTCTTCCCGGCGCCCGAGGAGCCCGAGGGGAGGGAGGACCGGGCCGGGGAGGTGCTGGCGGGACGGGTGCTGGACGCTGGGAACGGGAGGGAGCGCCGCTTCGGCTCTGGTCGCCGTGGTCGCCCGCAGCAGAAGTGGAAAAAAGTTGTGCCTGGAAAGACGATTTGCCGGGAAGCCGGCGCGAGCCCAGCTCTCTCGCCACCGCCGGCGGACTGCGACCGGCGCTCGGGTCCCGGGCGCAGCTTGGCGCGGGGCTCAGCGCGCCTGATACCGCGCCCGGGGGCCGCCCCGCGGTCGCCCCCGCGGGGCCTGGTCTGTGGCGTGTGGGTCACGCCGGCCACAGACGTCAGCGGCTTCTCAGATCTGGGCTGCATTTTTGTGGGCAGCGCAGGGATTGGGGGTGCGGGCTGGAGGAGGAGGAGGTGGGCGTGGAGTGGGGAAGACCACATCTGGCCTGAGTGGGTTGAACCCAAGGGATGGGGTGAAGGACGGGGGGGGGACTCTGTGTTTCCGGACGTTTTTTAGGCACAGAGTTGTGTGTGTGTCCTTTTTCCTCTTTCATTCAGCGGTCTGGTGTCCTTTGAACTCTGAAGGGCGAAAGCATTTTCTTCAATCCTGTTCACCTTTTCTCCCGTTTCAGGAGGGTCGTGAGTTTTATGAGAATCCTTGAGCTGTTTCCTCAGTGGGAGTAAAGTCTCACCCCCCATCCCACCCCCACCCTCACTCCCACCTGGGCCATTTCCTGTATTTAGCGCGTTTTCTACTGTGTGTGCGTTCCTGTAGGTTGCCATCAGCGACCCACAAGTAAAAGGAGAGCTTCTGTCTGAAATCGCAAAGCGGCCTCTGTAGACGTGTGTGTGCTGGAGCCCGAGCGGGGAGAGGTGTGGGCGGGAGGGAGAGGGGGAGCTGTTAGAGCCTGGTGCGGAGAGTTAAACCTGAGTAACCGAGTTCCGAGGGACGTTTCTCCTCCGCACGTTGCTTTTGCTTCGCCCATTCGCCTGAGAGAGCTCCACCCGCGCCAGGTTTAAGCGATGATGGATGCGAATTTCTCTGGCGTTGCTCTTTCCCGGATATTCCTCTTTTCTACTGGTCCTCTTTAAAAAACGACTTCTCCTTTTCAAATGTAAGAGATAGGGAACACATGCTGGTGGGGAGATTAAATGTTTTTACAGATAGGGAAAAGAAAACCCAAGATTCTCATTTCTTTTTGCTGTCATACTGTGATAGACTTGTTATTAATCTTTGTCAGAGATCTGATTCTGATGAAATAATATTGGAGGAGTTTGAGGTAATACCAGATAAAACCCAATGTCATGATAATATTTTTCTAAGTGGTCACACAGGGAGCAGATAGTGTGGATTGTTGTGGTGTGTTTGCAAAGGGTGCAGCAAACATTTTATGGCAGGAAAAAAGACATTGTGTGGTGCAGGAGTTGATGGGGTTAGGGAGGGGAAATCATTTATCTTCAGAGCAGTCCAATTAAGAAGAATAATTACACTGCAAATGAACATTCTTGAATATAATATAATTTGAGTCGTGAGACATGAACCAGTAATTTGTCTATAGGAAGGAAAATGAATCTTTGTGGATTAGAGAAAAACGGTGCCTTCTGGAAAAAGTAATATATGCTCTTTATGCATGTGGGTGGGCTCAGATGTGTGGACTGACGAATTAAAGAGATTTTACTGCATGTAGTATTTGGGCAAGGCAGGGAGGAAAAGTCCATAGTAGGAGAAGATAGAAAATATATAGAAAAGTATCCATTTTTAATGGACAACACATACAACTTCTCAGCTTCTTTATTGCAGAGAATTGACAAAATAGGAGACCAAAATGTAGGAGACCCAAAATTGGGACTGTTGAGTTTCCAGAGGTGTCACTTACTACCTAAACCTGGGACAAGTTACTTAATTTCTCTCAGCCTTGGTTTCTGTGTCTGTAAAATGATGGCAATAAAGTTCAAGTCAAAGAATCACCTGGAAGGTTAATTACGATTATGTACTTTTGCATAGAACTTAGGGTGGTCCCTCACGCTGTGTAAGTGCTCAGAAAATGTTGATGATGGTTGTCAAGTATTTCAAATGCCCGAGAGAGAGCAGTGCCATTCAGAGAGCTGGGCTGCAAGGGGAGCTGACTTTGAGCGACTGCTGATTTTAGGTCGGCCGATGGTCGACCCTTAGTTGAGGCTGTCCCTGTGCCCCCAGCAGCCCACACTCAGAAATATTTGATCTTTCTAGAACTTGTAGGCTGCATCTTTTTGGCCTCTCTAGTCAGCCTTTTTTGGACTCCAGCTGTGGGGAATGTGTAGTGCAGGCTCCGTGTGGGTCTGAGGACCTGAGCACAGGTGTGGCCTGTAATTCCCAGCCTCACTGCCCCCTTGCAAAGGCACCTTCTCAGGTTCCAGGTCCCACCAAAGTCAATATCGACATTTTATTTAAGAAAAAGAAGAAAACTTGAGTGGTGGACGTGGTGTCTCTCTTGGGAATTCTAAAGCAGTGTTTTCTCAGTGTTTACTGCTCTTAGAAAAATACAAATAGTAAGCAAATACCTGATCTCTAGAATTTATTCCAAAAAGCACCTTTATAGTATGTCTTGGGGTTAATGGAACATTGTCCAGTTTTTCCTAAGGTTGTACCTAGCTGCAGAATGAACAAAAGGCATTCTTAGCAAAACAGTAGTTTTTGGAACTGGGGAACTATGCTGTATATTTCTTTTCTAATCTGGGAGGAATGCCTGTTTGCTCATTCATCCATTCTTTTATCCAGTCATTCAGCAGATACCCATGGAGCCTCTTCCACGGGCCAGGCTCTGTTCTGGCCTCTGGGAGCATAGCAAGAACCAAGAGTAGACCTCTCCACTCACAGAGCACTCATTCTAGTTGGAGAAGCAAACTGTGCGAAGGAGCTCCATAAACCCAAGAAGCCCTCTTTTTTGTTTAGAAGTGCCTGCGCTGGGAAAGCAGCGTGCTGGGCGTGCTTCTCTTCCACAAGCCAGCCAGCTTGGAGGGAAGTGATCTGGCTGGGGGTGGTGGCCGGGGCCTGCTGGTCCTATGGGTCCTCCACAGGGAGAAGGGAGAAGGGGGAGCCTGTTTCTTTCTGTGCTTTATAATAAAGCATGTGTCCTGTTTGAGTAGAATCACCAGTCAAAGTGCCACGAGAACAAACGGGTTTTTCTCCGAAGTGAGACTTCACAGCCTTAGAAAGGCAAAGAAGGAATCAGAGGTCAGATCTGATCATCAGCTTATAAAACCCAGATTGTGCCCAGGGAAGAGTCTGGTCTAGTACTTAAAATACTGGACCCTTTGCTGTAGGAGGCGGGCCCGAGAGTAAAGGGCAGAGTGGAGACTTAGTCCCTCAAGGTTTTTTTTTCCCCATTACTTTTAAGGTTACAGTAATACCTGGTACAGTAAGAATGCATTATGTTTGGAGTCTAGAAGGCTCGAAATGGTATATGGTCAACAGGGCACTGAGAGTAGCTGTTTGGACTAGAGGCAGCGTGGCGTAGGGAAGTCCCTGAGGGTGCTGGGTGTTGGGTGCTGAGCTGGGGAGTCTGAACTTCATCTCGAAACCTGTGTGGAAGATGGGGTACTTGCAGCAGGTGATTGACCTGATCATATTGTGCTTTAGAAGGAACTCTAGGTGGGCTCGGTGACAAGGAGGCCAGGGCCGGGGATAGCAGGTGAGCCGGGAGGTTAGTACAGGAATCCTGGTGGGACTTGGTGAGGGAGAGCAGGAGAGACCTGGAGAGGCTGACCGCACTTCCTCGGTCATGTCCCATGGGTGAGCTCTTAGTAAGAGGGAGTCCAGGGTGACTGGAGTGGGTCATGGCGCCTTTCACTGAGTTAAGCAGCTATGGGAACCGCAGTTTGGGGAGATGGTGAGGAGTAACGAGTTCAGTTGAATCCACAGCTGAGTTGTGAGGCGCCCAGGGAGAGATGCCCAGCAGAGCATTGGATCCACAGGCAGGAAGAGAGGTCTGGAGCTGGAGGTGAAAGATGGAGTTATTTTTACAGTAGCAGCAAGTGGTTGGCTGGTCTCTTGAGGTTTACTGAATAGTGCTCAGGGTGAGAGTAATCTGTGTCCTTGTAACTGAATTTTTCTCTTTCATCCTTTCAACGGGACTAAT
Source organism: Orcinus orca (assembly GCF_937001465.1). NCBI lineage: Eukaryota > Metazoa > Chordata > Mammalia > Artiodactyla > Delphinidae > Orcinus > Orcinus orca. The sequence goes on from NC_064561.1 coordinate 123,181,576, forward strand.
GGGGTAATCAAGCCCCTGACCCTGGCCTTCAGTGATCAGACTCTTACTGGTGTTATTTTGCCGACTTGTGAGACCTGTTTATTGTTTTGAACTGAGATAATTTAGAGGAATGTACATAGAATGGCTCTGAACTTTTTTTTTTTTTTTTTTCGATACGCGGGCCTCTCACTGTTGTGGCCTCTCCCGTTGCGGAGCACAGGCTCCGGACACACAGGCTCAGTGGCCATGGCTCACGGGCCCAGCCGCTCCGCGGCACGTGGGATCTTCCCACGTCCCCTGCATCGGCAGGCGGACTCTCAACCACTGCGCCACCAGGGAAGCCCTGAACATTTTTAATAGGATGTACAACTGATAAAATTGATCCTCCTCCACCCCCAACACATCTACGTATTCTGGACCGACTGTGTTCTTCCCCGAATTCCTAAATAGAAACCCTAATCCCCATTGTGATGGCACTTGGAGGGGGCACCTTTGGGAGGTAATTAGGTTTAGATGAGGTCATGAGGGTGGAGCCCCCATGATGGGATTAGTGTCCTTCTAAGAAGAGGGAGAGAGTCTGGAGCATGCTGTCTTCACCATGGTGAGACTGTGGCCATCTGCAAGCCAGGAGGAGGGCTTTTCCTAGGAACCCAGTCTGTAGGCACCTTGAGAACTTGTACTTGGAGAACTAGTGTTTTCGTTTCCACCGGGGACAAGGCTTATCTGCCTTCTTTTTTGAAGTTACCATATGGCCCTCAAGGGGCTGTTAATTTGAATTTCATTCATTTGTGGAATAAAAAACGTGTGCAAAGTAGGCCCCAGTGAATGCCTGTTAAAGGGCAGACATGCTATTTGATTTGTGTACAGCCTTACTCCGCTTACTGTTGTGGATTTAGGGTACGGCCAGTGGGAATTATTAATCATCGTTAGTCTGTGTAACCAGCAATAATGCCTCACCTTACTCTTGCCTGCCTAACTGATCTGCCATTGAAAGGAAAACTGGTAGCCTAGACAGACTGCAAGGATGTAGGCTAAAATTCTGACTGGTTATTTTAGACTCGTGGGGTTACAGGTGACTATTTTCTTTACTTTTCTGCTTTTCAGATTTTTTTAAAGTAGATGTTACTTAAAAAACCAGAACAAAACAGTTGTTGGTGTCTTCTTCCATTCTTTTTTTGTGCAAAACTGTATCAGCAGTTTTGGCCGCAGCACCATACACCTCCTTACATCTGTGCTACATCCATGGCAAAGCAGGTCTCTGTCTTTAAAAAGACTTGAAATTCCTATTTGTTGTAAATGTAGTTGTGGAGGAATGTAACCAGGCCTGGGTCCTGTGACCCAGAGCCAGAATGGGGCAGCTTCCTCCCAACAATAGGGAAGGACCCACTCCTTCCTGTCGGTACACTTTATATGTTTTCATAAACACTGTTAAGTGTGATCTGAGAGGTGTTTCACTTCTATATCTAAATGTGTAAACATCTGTCAGATTGATATGTACCTAATTAAATATCTATAAATATATATATAAATATACTATACTCACATGTAAGTTTTTTTTTTTTCTTGTTTTCAGCTGTTTCAGTGTTCAGTAGAACTCAAACCAGCATTGAGATCTTAAATATCCCTTTAGCATCAACCTCCCCACATTCCCGGAAAATTAGAGGGACTCTCTTTCCTCTACTGATTCTATTGTTCAGCAATTTCTCTCTTTCCACACTGAGCTGTGTTGTCAAGGGCACCTGGAGTTCAAGCTTCCTTTCTCCTGGGGCAGGCTGCAGTTGGGCTGAATTTCACATGTTGTTTTCCAGTTTTGAGGCAGTTAGCCAGTTGTTTAAAGATGCCTGTAACTGCATAGACAGTAGCCACATTTAATCTTTAGATAAGTGGTGCATGACACACTTACTACGCAGGATAAATTAACCTCTTAAAAATTTATAACTTTTCTCTCACCCATAGGGATCAAGTTTTCTGAAATTAAAAATAATAGACTGGCCAGTCTCGCAACTACAGACTTCACCAGTAATTGGTGTTTTTGTGTTTGTAAATGGCTACCCTTTGTATATGAAATATACACGTAAGGAAAAAAAGGCTCACAACTTGAAAAACAATCTAAAAATCATTTTTTTTTTTAATGGCTAACTGTCCATTCCAAGGTGATTCTGCACAGGGAAGTATGTCTAAACAGATATTTACTCTGTCATTTGCTCATTCTTATTGGAGCCATTTCAGGGCTTTTCTGTGCTGGAAGCTCATAATTTACCAACCTGATTACCTTTCTGCACAGATCCATGCTGTAATATGCAGCCTAGGGTGCCAGCTTACACAGGTGACTATAGGTCTTTTGGGCCTGAATCCTTTTGGTAAATGGGTTGCTTAGGTTGTCTTGTCTTTTTTTTTTTTTTAATGTGTTTTTTCCAATTTGTGCTTGGGTCTGTTGTTCTTTTCTTGATTAGTAAAGAAAAGGCAGCATTAAAGGGAGCTAAGCTGATGTGGGGAATGTTTAAACTATAATCCAAAGCCAGAAAGAACGGTAGCTGGGTGCAGAGGCCATACTGAATAATAAGAACACAAGTGGTGGTAGTGATGAAGAGATGGGACAGGTTGTGTATACACCTGTGTGGACAGGTGGCTGGGGGACTGTTGAGGATAGTCTGGTCAGCTGTGCTACACAGGGACCACTGTTCCCCTTGGTCTGGAAACTAGACTCATGGACCCTAAGTATGTTAGCTTTCTTAGCAACTACATTAGTCAACAAAACTTAATGTTTTAAAAAAGTTTTAAACATTTTAAAACAAGAACTGTCATCAGGTTAGATTTCCTCTAGCTTACATATGTGTATTTGATTTTTAAAATCTTGGCCGTAGAACTTCCCACTTCCTGTCAAATTTCAGCTTTCCCATCCAGGTGTGTGTTGTTTAGCCCATCGGGATGATTTTGAATTCTCACCAGTCATCTGTCATGTCAGCCACCCCTCTGGGCTGAGTACTGTTCTTCAGTCCGTTCTGCTCACCAGTCATCCACGTTCTTTGAGTCCTTTTCTGCCGCTGCTCTGTTCAGCCTCTCCAGTCATTCTCCTATTAGTAACCAGGGGCGTGTCAGCCTTTGCAGGCAGCTAGAGGGCAGAGGGTTGGCGTCTGTGCCACGATACCCGAGGAAGCTAATCATACTCGTGACCTCGACCTCATTAACATGGTGCTGGCGGAGAGCGAGCCAGCGTTCCGTAGTATTGTTTGACTTTGGATCTTCTCTACTGATTTGTGCTCGTGGGGTCCATGTTCCTGCCCGCTCAGGGAGCCTGATAGGTAGAGGAGCCGGAGGAGACTGTGAGAGACGGTCAGTACTTCCCGCCTCCTTTTAACTCCCTAAGGTGGGGCTTTGGATCGTCAGCTGTCACTGGGCCCCCGCTGATGGTGATTTGGCTCCCAGACAAAGCAAGTCTGAGAAGACTCGTGTAAGGATTGTGAGGGAAGAAGGCCTCTTAGAGTGTGGGGTCGCAGTGGGTGAGCTGGTGAGCTGGTGGCTGTACAGGTGGGCTGAGAGTCTCCCCATGGTGGCGCTCCCCGTGCCTTAAAGCAGGGCTTCTCATGCTGGAAGGTGCACAAGAATGATCTGGAATCTTGTGAAATGGCAGATTCTGATGAAGCAGGCCTGGGCTTCTGCATCGCTGATAGGCTCCCTGTGAGGCTGGTGCCGCTGGTCCTGTGGAGCAAGGCCTCATATAGACTGGGACGGATTAGTCAGCCGGAGACTCAGACGTGTAAAGGCTGACACCAGGAGGGCACCTGCAGGGTCTGGTTTAGAGTTTGCTGCCTGCTGCTTGGGGCTGTCTTTACTGGGATAACCCTGAGGGCTCTCAACCCTGTCACTGCCATTCCGGCCTATAACAGCCCCAAGGAGCAGCTGTGCTTGGGGATTCCCTTCCATCCTTAGGGCAGGGAGGGAGGTCATGGGAGGTCTTCCAGGTGGAATATGGTTAAGCTAAAGGGAGAGGTTTTGTTTTTGCTACATTTTAATCAAATTGACTTCTTCATTACCTGATGATTATATTCCATAATTTTAACTACTTAAAGAAGGCTCTGACTTCCTCCAGTTAAGCCTGCCTTTTCACACATACCCTATCACTTTGAAGTTATGTGACTGCAACGTTTTAAAAAGTTACATATTGTTTCCTTTGGAACGTTGTTTCTGAAACTTGCCTGACCCTCTGCTGGGTGCTGGTTAGACCTGTGTGTTCTCAGACCCTGCCCTGGAGTTTTGACTTCATAGGTTTGGTGTGGGTCCTGGGAATCTGAATTTTTTAAACAAAGTGTCTGGATGGTTTTTATAATTGGGCATGTTCTAGAAACACCATTTTCGAGAAACATCAATTTAGAAACCTGTCCATCTGAGCCTGTGTTATCAGCCATGTCTGAGGGGCACCCTTACCTGTTCTTTTCTTGGCCTCTTAGATACTTGGTTGTGAAGGGCTGGCTTTTGTCCCATTGGACCCACTTCAATTTTTATCTTGACTCATGTTTTCATTCTTACAGAAAGGCTCTTTCTTTATCTTGGATGGGACCAAATCAGAGTCCCTTGTCAACAGTGTAAGAGCCAGTTCTGAAGCCATTATATTTAGGAAGGTTTTACAGACACTGATTATTAAGTGCTTTGGGGCATTCTTGGAGATACTGGGCTGTACGCTTTGGGCCTCTGCAGAGAAAGGTATGTCCTGAGGCCGACTTCTCCCACTCCCTCCCCTGCTTGGGTTCAGACACTGGAGATGATATTAGCGTGTCCCCTTCCTAAGTGAGCGCCGACCAGAAATGGATGGAGAAGGGATCCTCATCCTCCAGAGGCTGTGTGGTTCTGACACAGGTGAATTGACAGATGGAGGAGATGGACTTGCACGTCATTGTTTCAACATTTACCTCCATTTTTACAAATGCAGGATCCATCTCACCTCCATCCTAGGAGGTGGAGGTGTTTTTATAAGCTGACACTTAGAAAACAAATGAAGTGGGAAGTGGTCAGTGTGATGGGATTGGAGGAGTATGGAAGGGGCTCTGTAGCAAAAAGCTGGAATTCACTTATTGTTGTGCCTAAAATTTTACCATTAGAGGAATTTGGACGAAATGGTTCTCTTTAAACCTCTTATTCAACATGTAAGCATCCGTAGAACAGGGACTACATTAGTTACTTAGGACTTAACAGGAAGAATTTCATAAAATGCCAGCAAAGGTCAGGGTATGAAGAGAGTGGACTTTGATGGGTGAAGTGTGGGCACTGTGAGGTCAGGGCTGGGGCAGGGCCACCGAGGATAGCTCAGATGTCCGGAGGAGCCCAGGATACCTGTTGGTGGGGGACACTAGGCAGAACTAATTCTCATTCACTTAGTGTGTGTGTGTGTGTGTGTGTGTGTGTGTGTGTGTGTGTTTGCACGCGCACGCTGTGTAATAGGGGATTTAATATCTTTGATGATGCATCTGGCATACTTCTTTCTATCTAGTGTGGCCATTTCACATATACCTGACCAGTTGTAATGAAAAGCCAGGTGATCTAGATATGAAAGTTAAGGTTAAACACCGTAATTGTGCTTGGGATTATGTTGCTCTTTTTTTTTTAGTCTATTTAATTTTGAGAGAGAAGCTCAGGAAATGATCCAGTTTCTTTACCTGCTTATCAGGAGAACTTGGCCAGCAGCAGAAACCTTTCCTTCTCCACTAAGGGCCTTTTCCCAGTCAGTTTTTTTTTTTTTTTTTTTTTTGCGGTACGCGGGCCTCTCACCGTTGTGGCCTCTCCCGTTGCGGAGCACAGGCTCTGGACGCGCAGGCTCAGCGGCCATGGCTCACGGGCCCAGCCGCTCCACGGCATGTGGGATCTTCCCGGACCGGGGCACAAACCCGTGTCCCCTGCATCGGCAGGCAGACTCCCAACCACTGCGCCACCAGGGAAGCCCTCCCGGTCAGTTTTGAGGAGGGCTTGACTCTTCTGAGACCTCATGCCACCTAGAAAGTGCTTTAGGGCATGGTTTCTCTCTCATAGCTGAAAAAAATATTTACATTTTAAAGAATTTCTCAGCTCTTAGCTGGCTGAAAGAAACTCTGAACTTGGCCATTCTGGTGTCCAGCTGAAGCTTGTCTGAGTGGTCTAGCGTGTTTTCAGAATAGCGTGGAGATGGTGGGGAGAGTCTTTTTGCCACTGCTTGACGAACAGAGAAGTTACACACAAGTACATCCCAGGGACCACAACTCTGGGAACTTTTACAAACTGACCCACTCCAGAAACAAACTTGACCCTTCAATGAAACCACGGGAACTTTCTGGATGGCTTCATTGTTTCTTTTCTGGAGTGGTCAGATTCTGTATCTGGGGGGGAGGAGAAACATTGTCCCTGTTCCTGGAGCTGGAGTTTCCTTTGTCTATTCTGAAATAAAGGAGGGCCACAGAAAAGGATGGGGCATTTCTTAGGGAAATGAAATTCTCCCGAAGTACTACATCCCCACTCCAGAGGTGGGCCCATGTACTCTTCCCCATGTTCCACAGGGCTAGCATCATTTCTAAGTATCGATAAAAACAGCATTGTGTGGACTTCCCTGGTGGTCCAGTGGTTAAGATTCCACACTTCCACTGCAGCGGGCACGGGTTCGATCCCTGGTTGGGGAGCTAAGATCCCGCATGCCTCGCGGTGTGGCCCAAAAACCCAAGAAACCAAAAAAAAAAAAAACCCACCCCCAAAAAAGCTTTGAGTATTTCCTTTTAAGCATAAATGGACATCACAGTCCCTGTAGAGTGTGAGGCCTTGAGCACGGAGGTGCTGTTGGGGTATCAGACTGGTCTATCTCTGTACCCCGTACTCTGCTCACTGCCACCCCCGTGCTGGCACTGCCCCCACTTAGTGCTTGCTGCCTTTAGGGAGCATCAGAATCACCTGGAGGCTGGTTAAAACACACACTGGCTGGACCCCGCTCCCGGAGATTCTGAGTCACTAGGTCTGGGGTGGGCCGAGAATTTGCATCTCCAACACGTTCCCAGGTGGTACTGATGCCTCTGGTCTGGGGAGCACAAGCTGAGAAGCACCGTGACACCAGGCACTTCTCCACCTTCTGGAGGAGGGTGTGTTGGCACAGGCAGACTCTGCTCCTGATGGCGTGTCTGCCTGGGTGGAATCACTTAATGCCGGAGGAGCCTGTAGTTGAGAAGCTGTGGTTCACTGGAGGGAGCCCTAGCCCTGTCTTCTTACCCTGGGGCCTTCTCTCCTGGTCGTTCCCACAGAAGACCAGGGATGTGGCATTTGGGGTAGCTGAGGGGGGCATTCCTTGCCCCCTTGCAATCCCTTCTCTCTGACGTTGCAGAAAACTTTCTGGACCACGCCACTGTCCTATAGGAGACCCTTCATGGGCTTGCCATCGGCCTTAAGAGAAAGTCCACACTCTCCTAAAATGACTGCCAGTCTCCCTCTCGGCCTCTGAAATACTCCTTTTTCTTGTCAGCTTACTATGTTCTTGCTTCCTGGGCACCCGTTTTGCTCTTTCCTCTGCCTGGTATGCTCGTAGTCTGGCCACCTCTTGCTTATCAGACCTCAGCTTAGCCATCACCTGCTCTGGGGAGCTCCCTTTGACCTCTCTGGGGTCAGCTGGTGCCTCTGCAAAGGCTCCATGTCACCTTGTATTTTCCTCACTTCAGCTTCTCTCAGTTGCGTCAAGGTCATGATTACCACCCATTTACTTCTCTGTCTTTGTGGACTGTCGGCTCCCAGAGGGCGGGGAACCCATGACATGGTCATTCACATGACTCCAGGCTTGGCATGGTGCCCGGCATATCGAAGGCCTTCTTGATCATTCTGTGAGATAGCTGCGGCGGGGAGGAAACCAAGACACAGGTAGATTAAGTGCCTGGCTTACCATTACCCTCCGAGTTAAACACCAGGATTCTCACCCACTTCTCTGATCCAACCCCTTGGCCAAGTGACGCTGGCCAGGTTTTCTGCTTTGAGACCAAGGAGCCTTAGGCAGGATCTGCAGGTCTCTACTGGGGCTGTTAAAAGACTGGCTATTCCAAGTTAACAGAAATGGCCCTTTCCTGTTGTTTTTCAGGTAAACGGGGAAGCAGACTCTTGAGTTCACAGCTGGCCTGTGGTTTTTGCATCTCAAGGAGCTCCTCCTCGTACAGGTAAGGGGTTGCTTCCTGGATCTGCTCATGTTCAGGCTGGTTGTGGGAAAACTCCAGCCATGAGATTCACTCTGATAACCACCCCAAGTTCTTGTGCATTAAAAAGAAAATCCTTAAATATAGGGTGGCAGCTCCTCTAAGAAAGGTGTAAAGGGACTTCCCTGGTGGTCCAGTGGGTAAGTCTCTGCGCTCCCAATGCAGGGGGCCCGGGTTCGATCCCTGGTCAGGGTAATTAGATCCCACATGCGTGCCGCAACTAAGAAGTCAGCATGCTGCAACTAAAGAAATCCGTATGCTGCAACGAAAAGATCCTGCATACCGCAACTAAAAAAAAAAAAAGATCCCACGTGCCGCAACTAAGACCTGGCACAGCCAAAAAAAATAAAAAAATAAAAAAAAAGGTGTAAAGTGGTTACCTGCCCCATTGAGTTATCGGGTGAAGGTGTTTATTGACCGGCCTGGCTTTCTCCTGATGTTGCTGCCCGTCTCAGTGCCCAACGCTCTTTCCTTTTTGCTGGGCACCTTCACCTCTCCGTTTGAGTTGGTGCTTTAGAATTCCTTTTCCTCATTTAAGACTCAGCCAACATTTCACTTGTTATTTACAAACTGTCTGAAAGAGAGGGTGTTGGGAGCATAGCCTTTTCCCAGCTTTCCAGCGGAACGAATCGCTGCCCCTCTGCTGACACAGCACACTGCACGTGCCCGTGGTGAGCTTTACTTACTTGTTTGTACACGTCTTTTCCCCTAGCGTGTGAGTTCTTTTTGCCACCATCTCCAATCTCGCGTGGTTTCTGGCATGGAACAGACTTTCAGTAAATGAGTGAATGTTCATCTGAGGAGAAAAAAAAAAAAAAAGCCCTAGTAAACTAAACTGAGGCACAGCTACAAAAAGATGATAATGTATTCCTAAGCCAATGAGCTGATGTGTAGAGTGCCTTTTTGGATTAATGACATGGCTGTTTGCTCACTTTACCACGGGTAATTGAGAATGCGCCATAATATGTGAAGTCAGCAGGAGTTTAGATTCTTACCACTATTGAAAAGGATGAGAAATCAGGAGTTTTTGTGTCATTGTCAGTAAGGTGCTAACTGACAGCCTGGGACCCTGAGCCACCAGCCCCCTTGGCTGTCCCGGGAGAGACATCTGTCTGCCAGCCCCTGGGAGTCTTGGGCAGCCCCAGGATTGAACGTGTAAAACCAAATGTATGGCAGTAAGGGAGCAAACAATTGACTTGACCAATTTATAACCCAGAGGAAATAAAACTATTCCTAAAACACAGTTTAGGTTTAAATAATTTTAATAAAAGCTTTAAAATCATGCATTTCCATTTCCCCTGTAGTCTTAGTATGCTGGGATCTTTCAGAGACACACTGATTGGCTTGATGCCATTTTGCTTCATCCTGTGGGTTGGGAGTAGCAACCCCCAGGGCAATGGTTCACCTGAATCTGGAGCCAGAATGGGGCCTGGGTCCTTTTAGGAACTGGCAGGTGGCTGAGTTCCCAGAAGCCAGGGTGGAGGTGGGGTGGGAGGGACTTCAATCTGATTAAAGACCACATTCACACAGGAGAATGCGGTCTTGAGTGTTTGTTCCTGCCTTTTTAAAAAAATTTATTTATTTTTGGCTGCGTTGGGTCTTCGTTTCAGTGCACAGCCTTCTCACTGCTGTGGCTTCCCTTGTCGCGGAGCACGGGCTCTAGGCACGCAGGCTCAGTAGTTGTGGCGCACGAGCTTAGTTGCTCCGCGGCATGTGGGATCTTCCCGGACCAGGGATCAAACCCGTATCCCTGCATTGGCAGGCGGATTCTTCACCACTGAGCCACCAGGGAAGCCCCCGTTCCTGCCTTCTTATCCTGCCTCTACATGAACAATACCCATTGTTCAGCCTTTCCATTTGCTTTGTTTGGGTGTGTGCAGCACGAAAGCAAAGAGAAAGAAGTTGTTTTCTGGTTTCTGGGTGTGCTTTCCACAACTTAGTAGAAGTACCAGCCAACTAGTCTCACATAAAAGAAGCCGTCACGTCTCCATGGTTTCTTCTGCTTGGTGCTGAGGCCCAGCCAGAGAGCTGCCTGAAGGAGAAGTTAGTGAAAGGCAAAGCAGTAGAGGAAATTTGACTCTCCCCTGACCCTGTTCATCTTAAAGTTTCGTAGGGCTTGGGTAGAGCGAGGGTTTCAGCTTTGGCCAGGGATTTCTAGTCTCCATGGACTCCATTTTGTCTATCATACTTGAAAAATAAACGAAGACAATTACAGTTTAAAAGCCCAGATGTTAATATATGAGTGAGTTTTAGCTTTTTAGTAGGTTCTGGAATTTGAGATATTACCAACTGTCTTCTGTTGTACCATGCCTGCAGAAGCTGAGTGCAAGGTGGTGAGTATGTCTGGTCTTCATGCCGCCAAACACATGGGGAGTACTTCCCGACTGATAATAATTGGGCCACTCACTGAGCTCCTAGGAGATCTCTGATTCTCTGAGCTTCTAGAAGATCTCTGATTCTCAGAGTGTCTCCTGTTTTATGATAACAATTCTAATCTGGTTAGAAAAAAAAAAAATGAGGCAGGTTAAGTCATCAAATTACTGAGCTGGTCCCCCTCCACTCAGGGCATCTCACACATCAGTGTGCGTTTGGGCACACTCCACAGAGCTGTCTCATTGAATCTTGACAACCCCACGTCATCCTAATTAGAAAGTCCAAGAAGTGATGTAGTTCCTGAATTTCCTTAGAGCTTCTGAACTTTGTTTTGGGTTTCTAACGTGGTGTTCTTCTTTCATTCAATTGAATGTTTACTGTTTCTAAAGAACAGTTGTACTAAGAACTGCTAGTGCCCCAGCAGCAGTGAAATTGTGTATCAGGATGCGCGAGCATGTATGTGTCTGTGTGTGTGCGTTTGATATAGCCATTTTGGAGCCTTGGCCTTCATCCAAAGACACTGTCCAGCATGGGCCCCCTTGTATCCAGGGCAGACATTTGGGAGCAATCAGAGCAAAGGCAGCTAGCAGACACAGCAACTGGTCTGCTGGTCCCGGACTCCAGCGTCGTTAGCACGCTGGTCTCTGACCAGCCAGTTCCTTTATTGCTGAAATGAGTGGGAACTCAGATTGCAGCTGCTGACAGATACACACGCAAAGTGGCACGTCCCCCCTTAGGTGTATGGTTTTTCCGGGTGAAGCCTTTATCTTCAGCTTCAGGTGAGCCTTTATCTTATCTTTCTCTTAAAGAAGAAGCAAAATCTCCAAAATCGGTTTCCAAGTTTCATTGTAAAGCTGCACCCAGGTATTGACATCTCTGGGGAAGAGTTTGCTTTTTTCTGCTTCCAGAACACAGTTGACACATAATTTGGGAACCACTTTCTACTTTGATCACGTCGCTTGTCAGCTGTGATTTGATGGCTGGTTTGTCTTATCTACTATGGGAGTTTTGATATTGATGTGAAAGAAAAACTTAGAAGTACTTGTTTCCAGGGAACGTTGGTTTTAAATGGAGTATCTTAGGCTTTTGCTTTACAAAAGGACTGTAGGTGTTGGGTTTTTTTTTTTTTTTTGTATTTATTTTTGGCTGCGTTGGGTCTTTGTTGCTGTGCGCGGGCTTTCTCTAGGTGCGGAGAGCGGGGGCTACTTTTCGTTGCGGTGGGTGGGCTTCTCATTGCGGTGGCTTCTCTTGTTGCGGAGCACAGGCTCTAGGCACGCGAGCTTCAGTAGTTGTGGCACATGGGCTTCAGTAGTTGTAGCTTGCGGGCTCTAGAGCTGAGGCTCAGTAGTTGTGGCGCACGGGCTTAGTTGTTCCGCAGCATGTGGGATCTTCCCAGACCAGGACTCGAACCTGTGTCCCCTGCCTTGACAGGCGGGTTTTTAACCACTGCACCACCAGGGAAGCCCCCTGTAGGTGTTGTTTTGATCACTCTCATGTCCTCTTTCAGTTACAAAATGACTATTTTCTGTTTCTTAAGAGTTTTTTTACAATTATTATGGATCTGAGTTGGAAGGAGGCCTTCAGATAACTAGATAATAAAAGTAACTTTTTCAAATAGGCAAAAGGGTGAAAAAATTTTCTCTTGCATCTCTTAATGAGAAAGGGTAAATTCCCTGCGTTTTAAATGCTTCCTTTTCTCTACAGAGCATTTCTTAGAAGGAGCGGTTTCTGAGGCTTTCGGAATTCTCTTCTCTCAGGTTCCTTCTTCAAAGCTAGAGGCAGCCTTCGCTGGCTCCCTTTAGACTGATGCCACGGATGCTTATCTCTCCTCTCCTTTACTTCCTGGTGGGCAAGCCCTGCTGCTCACCTCGCCTGTGTTTTATGTGCCTGCCTGGGGTTGCTGCAGAGAAGTGCTTCTACCCTTTATGGCTACAATCTGAAAAAGAAAACAAACAGCTGAAGCTCCATCCCGTCCCAGCAGGCTGGGGAAGATAGTTCTCATCCTCCTTGTTCCTGGGTTCAAAGTGCACCTTGCATTTTACGGGGGCGATCAGCCCTCCCAGGTGCTGGTTTGAGTGGGCCTGCGTTTGAGCCTGGTGGACAATTAACCACGCCGACCTCCTCCTCTTGCCTCTGCCTTTCTGGCTGAGTTGACATTACTGCTCTGAGTGGGAAGCAGCTGCTGCTCCTTTGAGTGGAGCACCAGGCAGGGGTGGGGGGACATTTGATCCTGTTCAAAGGAGATGTCTCTGAAGCATGAAGATTGAACTGATTGTGACCCCACCCGAGGGGGGAAGCAGAAGCACCCTCTGGAGAGCTGGCCAGGAGGAAGCCATCAATTACTAATCCCGTTGGCCTGTGGGGTCTTCAGGGTCTCATATCCATTTAAAAGAGAGAGAATTAGGGTTGAAGGTAATAAAATAGGCCTTAAATTAGAGGAGCAGGGGGTCATTCTTATCAAATTTTGTGGTTGTTATGGAGGAATAAAAGGCAGAGGAGATAATTTCATTAGCCCCTTTAAGATCTGTATCACAGGACGATGGCATTTGGGGATGGAGCAGAGCCTCACAGGGGCTGGCCAGTTGCCTCCTGGTAAACCTAAAGCCCCGATTTCAATAGCACTGGGGAGGGCTTGGGAGGCCCAGTGATCATTTAGGGCACTGTGGTCAGGAAAAGAGTTTCTCCTGCTGCAAATGAGTTAGCGACTTCAAACCAGCTGATACAGGTCTTGATGGACCACTTGGCCTGTTACTCAGGAACATGGCATTCACACTGAAAATACAGACATCCGCCAGACAAGAGAGCTCGTTCAGAGCTGGGACGGTGTCTTTACCTCTGAGGAAGGCTTGCCAGTCATCTGTTGTCGAGGTCACTGCTTCAGAGCATGATGGCCCCGGAATTCCCGCGAGCGAGCTGAGCAGTGTTCATGTGCCGGGGAGAGAGCAGAACGGTGAGGCTGTGCCTTCCTGTTTGATGAGCCCTGTTCTGTTCACGGTGTACTTGCACTTCTGCTGCTTCCTAAAGACCCTGCTGGATAGGCAGGTATTTCTGTCCACGTTTACAGAGAAGGGAGCGAGGCAGAGAGAGGTGACTTGCCCTTTCTGGGTAGGGAAGTGGGGGATCTGGGATGCTATCCCTGGACTTCTGACTTTCAAATTCAGCCCTTTGTGATGGTAATGAGAAGAAACCGCAGAAAGAGGAATAGGGGATGAATGGTAGAGAGTCCTCCAAGAGAGGGGAGAGAAAAGCTTGATGATCAATAGATAGTTCTCCATACCAGCCACCAGCTGGCACCATTCCCCAAGGCAGCCTGGTTTCTTTCTGAGGGTGAGCAGAGTGGTCCAGGTGGGCAGGGCAAGGGAGGTGGGAGTTGGGGGAGGTTGGAGAGAGGGCAGGATGGGAAGGGCTCTTTGTATGTAGGAAACAGTCCTAGGTAAAGTGTTGAGTAACGTCTGGAGAGCCTGTGTCTATGATCACAAAGGCCAAGGCATCAGCTGTCTGCCTCACTGCTTCTGGGTGGTTTATTTCCAGGGCCCAGCCCTTTCCGTGTCCATCTTCATTTACACTCTTACTATGTCATATCTGCTTGCTTTCCAGTCTCCAGCTTCTCCCTCTCTGCTGTAGACATTTCCGCTTAATATTTGTGCACTTAGCTCTGAATAACAAGAAAACTTCTATTAAGATGTGCTAATAAAAACCTTAACCACTAGTAAGTACATTTAATCATAGCTTCAGTTTGTATAGTTCTTATAAAATTCTATCCCCGCATTGGTTCAGGAGCCGATATTTCCCCGTACAAGTTGATAATGGAGACCATAGATGCCTCCCTTTTGGGTGGGTGTGGTGCTCTTGGGAACTCCAGCCAGTGTTTTCCTGAAATGTTGTCTGAGGGGAATTTCGGGGGTTGGAGGAAGATTTTCACTTGTTTCGCTGGTGCTTCTCCATATCCTGTACAAACATCTTTGCCCTTACAGTCCTCAGAGGCCCTCTTACTTTGGCCATGTACTGTTCTTTTCCTTCATTACTGTGGCTAATCAGAAGTTGGCTGGACTTCAGTGACTCTTAAAAGCCTTTCTTTCTGGCTGTGTCCAGGCAGTTGAAGTGCAGTGTCAGAAATGATGTGAGCTGATGAAGAAGAAATAAACCCAGGCAACATGTGAGGAGGCCTTGGCAGCCCTGCTCCTGTTTTTCTGTAGTTTTGATCTCAAGGAACCAGACTGCCTCTATGTAGAAGGAACAAGGCTGTGAGGGTCCCTGTGCCGGGAGCCTGAGCTGTGCCTGCCTGTGGGCCTTCTGTGTTAGGTCTACACGTAGTCTCCTAAACTCTGGGATGAAAATGAGTCGTTTATGTTCGGCAGAGTGCAGAGAAGTCACACGTCTGCAACCTGAGCTATATGAATATGGAGTAAAAATAGCATCTGTTCAGGGAAGCAGAACATTCCAGAATGCTTCAGTCCCCTCTTGGCACCAAAGCCAAGAGTGGAGAATAGGAGAGCTGGGAGGGACTTGAAAGAGCTTCTTGTCCAAGCCTTTTAATTTCAGTCCAAGACGCTGAATGACTTGGCCCAGGCTCTGCCCCAGCTCTGTCTTGTTTGGACAGCTTTACACATTTGGTCCCTGGCATGTTTTATAATAGGTGCTTCATGTGCACTTGTTAGGCGGGTGAATGATATACATGAAGCTGTGACTTCGGACTCCCAGTCTAGTGCTCTTTGACATACTTTTATAGGCTGAAAAGTCGGTAAGAAGTGGTGTCAAGTAGCTTGTACATAGTTGAGGCTTTCTTGAGATTACAGGTAGGTTAGAAAATGGAGACGTAGCAAGATTACGTCTTACAGTTGGTGGTGCAGTTGATGGCAAGACAGGCTTTCTCAGGCTTGGGGGTGGCTGGGAGGCAGGATGCCACGTGGTAGCCTGGGTGAGGGGTGCCCTGTGGAGTTGGGCGGAGCCTGTGCCTTGCGGAGGTGGTGGTCCCAATCAGTCCGGAGGAATCAGGACAACTGTGGAGGTTGGGCTTGAAGTTGCCCCTCTACCCAAGAACAGTACCCGACAGCCAGAGCCCACCTTCCTTTTGTGGTTCAGTGTTTCCTTTAAAGAGGGACATGCTACTTGGAACTTATCAGACTTGCAGTCTGTTGGTGGACGTGTGTGTGCGTGTGTACGTGGTGCTGTGGGTATGAGCGGAAGGCCCAGATACGTTTGAGCACTGTAGCCAGAGGAGGACTCAGTCCTCCACACTGATAGATGGCACTGACCGGTAAATCAGGCTCTCCACCACTCCCAGCCTCATTCTGGAAGTTGCAGCCCTTCTGTCAGTGGCCCCAGCCAAGTAAATAAACCAAGTCGTGCGGTGTCATGTGCCTGGAGACCCACAGTGGTGGCAAGCACGCAGCTGCTTTCAGGCTGGTAACTCAAAGCATTGCGGTTCATTTATCTCCCTCATTTAACCTCCCAGTTAACTCACAAAAAGATTTACCATTGTAAGCGAGTTTTAAACTTTAGAGTAGTTATAGGATATTAATTCAAGATGAAAAGTTGCCAAAGAGAATTCGGAAGGTCAAGATACTCTGTTTGAATTCACAATCACTGAAGAGATGTCATTGTTTACTGCTCGGTTGGTTTCATCCACCCACTCTGGCCCAGCCTCCTAGCCTGGCTGAGCATTTTGCATCTTTTGAAATTGACCTCTAGGCTTCACCACGTGGCCTTGATGTCCGGGGGTGAGTGTCCTTCCTCTGGAACCCTTGGCGTCTGACCACTTTCAGGTGGACTTTCTGTGCTGCCTCCGAGGGAGAGAGCACAGTTCCTTCTGGAAACCTGTTCTAGCCCACAGTCCCTTCACAGGTTCACCAGACCTCTGCTGATGCTGGCTTTGCATGCCATCTCCTTGCTTCTCTTCAGGAAATAGGCAGCAGACATCCAGTCTCCTGGTGGGTCTAACCCTGATGGATGCCTGCAGGAAGGTCCCACTGGGTTATCGGCTTCTGCTCTGTGTTATAGATCACAGGGCTATTGATCTAAAGCTGGCAGGCGTTCTGCAGGCCAGAGGTGGGCCTGACCGGGTCTCCACAGCAGCAAGAAGAATGATGACTGGTGGATAAGTTATTAGATCTTGAATAAAAAGAACAAACTTAATCTTGCACAGTGGCATTAATCATTACTTTGTTTTTTGGTGAAAGTCAGGCCTGGGGAAGTGATTTTGTGATAGTGCTGGCGTGGTCTGGTGTTTGAACTTCTCATGGGGGCTGTTCCTTGGCACTGGTTCTTTGTGATCCTATGCTGTTCAGTGCTAGCATAGTGCTTTGGAAGTGAACAGTAAATATTATACTTGAACCCAAAACATTTTATATGAAAAACCATGCAAATTAGAAACAAATTCAATTTTTAAGAATATATATATGTTGATAAAAACAGTGTGTTTGGAGCGTCTGGTTTCTTGAATTCATTTACACGTGGGGCAAACTTGATTATTCTCTTTAGATTTCTTGAAAGTACAAAGAAAATTGAGGTGGGAGTGCCTGACTTCCCAGCTATAAGCCCTGAGCTTTCAATAAGGGTGATTTAGAAAGCCAACCTTCTAGTGGAAAAGTGTTTTGATACTGCCTGTTGGTGAAGGCATACTTTTTGTTTATTTATTTACTCATTTTATTACATGTGATAATCGTTTCAATTCAGTAGTTCTCTTTCTCTTTTTTTTTTCTTTTTAAGCAATCTATGGGGATTTGTAACCACAATGGCAAAAAAAAAAAAAAAAAGGCTCATGGAGGTTTATATAGTAGTGTTCGTGTTTACAAAATTAAATGCTGAAATGTGATGGAATTCTCTATTCATAGGGTTCCAACTTGCTATAAAAGTTTAATAAGTTAGAAGATTGATTCACATTCATGATTTTCTTATTGTAAAGTGAAATCATAGTACATGTACATTCATTAGTCACTCCCCAAATAAGGTATAAATCATGTAGGTACAGTTTTATAGGGAGTAGGAGCGTAAGAATCAAAGTTTGTAGTTATTTTGCAAGCATCTTGCTCCTGTTTTTTTTTTTTTAATTAATTAATTTTATTTATTTTTGGCTGTGTTGGGTCTTCGTTGCCGCGCACCGGCTTTCTCTAGTTGCAGTGAGCAGGGGCTACCCTTTGTTATGGTGCACAGGCTTCTCATCTGCAGTGGCTTCTCGTTGTGGAGCATGGGCTATAGGCGTGTAGTGGTTGTGGTGTGTGCGCTCCGTAGTTGTAGCTCGTGGGCTCTGGAGCACAGACTCAGTAGTTGTGGCACATGGGCTTAGTTGCTCCGCGGCATGTGGGATCCTCCCAGACCACGGCTCGAACCCGTGTCCCCTGCATTAGCAGGCGGATTCTTAACCACTGCACCACCAGGGAAGCCCTTGCTCCTGTTTTTGTAACACAAATCAGAGAAGTCTTTCATGCGCCCATCTGTTTTTCTTCCATTTATACCTTCTGTATTTTCTGTGGGTGATTTCCTCCCTTGCCGTGCTCTTTCCACAGAACCTGTATTAAATCCCAGATCATCACCCTCTGTTTTTAAGGACTCAACCATAGGGTCTTCATGAGAGGACCAAGTTCTTCCTCCAGTCAGACCAGGTCCCAAGGATGTCTTGGTTTGTGTCTCTGGGTCCTTTCTGGGTGCCAGTTGTACCTAACAAGCAGCCCAGCTCACCTTGAATCTGAAGAGTAGGCAGTTTCTATAGCTAAACTTGTTAATGATTAAACACACAGGATTAGATGTTGTTTGGTGAGTATGCAGCCTGTTTAAGTATATATTTTACCAGTTAACAAACACTAGAGAGCTATATATCAGGCTCTTTGGAGGAGAGAGTGTTTGGGAGACAGCCCTTCTCAGCCCCATGTTGTCACAGGGGGGAGTGGGCTCTGTGTTTGGGCAGGATCTGGGATGGGGCAGAACCAGCCTTGAGTCAGGCAGGCCTAGGTTCCAGTCCCCACTCCCCACTCCTAGGATCCATGGCCCTAGGCAAGTTACCAATCTCTCTAGGCCTTGGTTTCCTTATCTGTGAAATGGAGGGAATTGTTATAATTATAGAGGCAACCTCTGTAAGGCATATCTGGAGCACAGTAAGTGGGGTGGGATAGGGAGGGTGGGAGGGAGGGAGATGCAAGATGGAAGAGATATGGGAACATATGTATATGTATAGCTGATTCACTTTGTTATAAAGCAGAAACTAACACACCATTGTAAAG
Organism: Orcinus orca; assembly: GCF_937001465.1. Classification (NCBI taxonomy): domain Eukaryota; kingdom Metazoa; phylum Chordata; class Mammalia; order Artiodactyla; family Delphinidae; genus Orcinus; species Orcinus orca. The sequence continues at coordinate 123,200,327 of NC_064561.1, forward strand.
CAATTATACTCCAATAAAGATGTAAAAAAAAAAAAAAAAGGAGCAAGTTAGCTTTAAGTAATCCAAGAACTCTGAAAGTTTCTCCCGAATTGTTGGCCCCTCAAGCCAAGGTGCTCAAAGCGGTTTTTGTAGCTGACGTTTTCAGGCATGTGGTGTGTTCAATGCTGGTGCCGCCCTTTCCATATTGAAGCTCCCCGTGAGTTTCCTGGCACTCCTTGCCTTGCTTGCCCTTTCTTCAGCTGGCAGCTTCTGTAATCTGGCCTTTCCCAGGGCTTCCTTTGCCTTAAGGATCAAAGGAGTGTGTATTTTGACATGAGGTAAAATTAATAGTCGTCATTTAAAAGTTAGTCCTGCGGTCAGATTTGTTAGCGGGTATGTGTTTCTCAGGAGTGAGGGCCACGCTCCATGGTGACGTGTGGGATAGCTAAGGTTCTCCCTCCTGGGGCAAAAATCCTTGTTGGAAAGGGGGGTTCAAAACCCAAAAATTGTATAAAAAGTGTTTATGTTTGTCCTGGGAGAATGGCAACACATCACGTGCCGTTAACGGGCCTGGCCCACACTGCAGTTTGTGCCAACTCAGCCATGTAATTTATTTCACTGAGGGAATTGCGGGTTTTTTTGTGCCATGATGGGTGTCATTGAAATCTTACTTTAAGAGGAAAATAGCAATTAATGTTAGAAATAGGAAATAGCTTTACAAATTTGTGGTGGAAGAGACCCAATAAAAATGACTGTCAGAAGTTCCCCAAAGGTGAACCTCAGAATTTATGAAAAGTGTTTTCTGCCTGGTAAGTTGACAGCTTTTGATTCGTAAGTATAAACCAAAGGATGAGTGCCATGAACCGAGCAGAGTATGTGTGAATGTTACTGTAGGGAAGAAAGTCAGTCCCTGGGCTGTTCAGGCAGTCATCTGTATTGTCTTACGGACAGGTGGCAGGTGGCGGAGGACCGGCTGTGTTTGGTCGGATTAGGCCATGGCTGTGTCATTGTTGCCATTGTTCTCCTGCCGGGAGATGACAGATGGGAGAGGCTGTCCTGAAAGAGCGGCTGTTAATCTGTAACTCAGGGTTTGCTCGCACCCATGCATAAACATTTCAGCTCATTATTTTAAGAAACAAAAGACCACAGCATACGGGAGCCCCTCAGTTCTGATTTGTTTAAAGTTCGTTTTTGGTTTGCCTGTCTGTAGTATTACTGATGTGACTGGGTCATCTAAATTAAAAGGGACTCTTAAAAATTAAGTTAAAGAATGATTTCACGATGAGAATTATGATTTTCAGACGCTGAGGAAAACTCTTTTTTTATTTTTTATTTATTATTATTATTTTTTGCATTACACGGGCCTCTCACCGTTGTGGCCTCTCCCGCTGCGGACCAGGCTCAGCAGCCACGGTTCACAGGCCCAGCCGCTCCGCGGCATCCTCCCGGACCGGGGCACGAACCCATGTCCCCTGCATCGGCAGGCAGACTCCCAACCAGTGCGCCACCAGGGAAGCCCCAGAACTCTTTTTTAAAACTGACATATTCCAGTGGAGCCATGGCATCTGTGCATTTGACTCATAGAAGTTCAACTGTACATACATGGTGCAAAAACAGAGGAGAGAGAAAGAACAATGAAAATGATGGGGAACTGCTAACAGTGCTCAATTAGAGTGTGTGCTTTAGAGCAGGATTTCTCAACCTTGCCGCCATGGGCATTTTTGTGCTGAATCATTCTTCGCTGTGGAGGCCATCCTGTGTATTGTAGGATGTTAAGCAGCATCTCTTGTCTCTGCCGACTGGACGCCAGCAGAACTCGCCCCCCTCCCCCCAGTTGTAAAGATCCGAACTTCTCCGGACACTGCCCCTTCTCCCCTGTGGGCTGGGGGCAGGAAACGGGGAGAAGCAAGATCATCTTGGCTGAGAACCACTGCCTTAGAGTGAGAGTGTTAGGTTCTTTTCACTCTGTTGTTACCTCAGGTGACCTGGATTCCAGGTCCTCTCATACATCATCTTGCCTTACTGGGTATGATTGAGTTAAAAGAAAATAAAAACTGAGGCCTAACAAGTGTAAATTGCAAAGGATAACTCAGAGAAAATGAGTTTAAAGCATTGGAGATTATGCCTCAAGGGAGAGCGGCCTCAGTGAAATCTCTCCTAGAAGTTTCTGAAGGCCAAAACCTTATGAAGAAAAGTGACTGGTCCAAGGGGGAAGGGGGGAGGGTGGGAGGAATTGGGACATTGGGATTGATTTATATACACTATTGGTACTATGTATAAAATAGATAACTAATGGGAACCTACTGTATAGCACAGGGAACACTACTCAGTGCTCTATGGTGACCTAAATGGGAAGGAAATCCAAAACAGAGGGGATATATGTATACGTATAGCTGATTCATTTTGCTGTACAGTAGAAACTAACACAACGTTGTAAAGCAACTATAATAAAAATGAATGTAAAAAAAAGAAAAGCGATTGCTGCTTTTCCACAAATCCTTGCCTTGTCAGTTCAGAATTTCTTGGTAATAGTTGGGGCTCATTGCCAATTTCTAAACCCCAAGTCTGTTTATTGAGTCTGGATAATACTACCGGGCTGTTTCCCTGCTGTTTTTGACCAGTTTTCTGAAAAGCAGTCACTGGTTCCTTTTTCTCAGGCTCAGCATCCCGAAACAGGCAATTCTGAATGGATTATGTTCAAGGCTCGGTGCAAAGTACCTTTGTCAGAAATCTTTGAATTATTTTTCATACAGTATGGCTGGGGAGGTTCTGGATTTTAAAAACAAGCTTTCTTTCCTTGAATCTGGGTGGGCGTGTCACTCCTCTCACCAGTAGAGTGTGACAAAAAGTGTCAACATGTGACTTCCAAGGCTGGGTCATGAAAGGCCATGCACTTTTGCCTTGATGGTGGGAACACTGCTCTTCAAGTCCCGAGCCGTCATTTAAGAGGTCTGCCCTACGGTCATTGTGGCAGGTGCTCCAGGGGACGGTCTCAGGTAAACCCAACCTTCCAGCCAACCCCACTGACATGTGAATGAAGCCATCTTGGACCCTCCAGACTAGCCCGTCCATCTACTACCTCACGACCCCTGCCATTGCTGCATGGAATAGAAGCACCACTCAGCTGCTCCTTGCCCAGATTCCTGGCACACAAAATGTGAGACGCTATCACAGTTGTTGTTTTAGATGACCCCTAATAAAATGAACCAGCCACTTTGTCTAGTGTGCTATAAAGCTTATTCTAGAAGCTTCTTGAGAGGTGGTTTCTTGATCTTCTAAAGAAATTTTGAAGGGTAATCATGACTGCACATGCCATGCCTCACTGCCGACTGTGATGCCTCTCGGGCATTAAAAATATTTTAACAAATATTGCTTAATAGCAACTATTCAGCAAATAAAAGTGAAGTTGCTGTGGTTTAATCTGGAGATAAGGGTCAGAGCCCTTGCCTTCATCTGGTGCCTTATCCCACATTAATGCTCTCTTTGCCCAAGGCAACTCTTTGGAACCTCCCTGAAGGGCACAGTTTGAAAGAGCTTTTCAGTTATTCTTACAAGATTAGATCAATTTGCCCTAAAGCCAGTACTGGGGTTGCATGCGCTCTAAAAGGTGTGTCTCCTGGAGGTGATCAGAATTAAAGCATAGGTTGTAAAAATGGAATCTTTGGGAGTATGGCTGCGTGTCTGTGTGCTTGTGAGCAGCCAGAATGACTGTCCCTTAGGCTGACCCAATGAGGGAGGGAAAACACAGTTATTTGTACTTACCTTTTTCTTACAAGAGAACTGATAGTGTCCTTGTAAATGTGAAGTTACTGGCACTCCTAAGAAGCCTGGCAATAACACAATGACCATCGTAAGAAGAGACTTGTGATGCTTGAGATTTTAAGTGTGCATAATGAGTTCTCCCAGAAGCCAGGGTTTGCTTCAGGAGAGTCAGGATTAACAACGCACATGCAGGGATCATTTCTCCTAACTTAGGGCGGGTGGGTGGGGTGAGCTGCCCACATATAAACAAGTCCAGGTTGTTAGGGGTGTGGGCGTCCAGGATGTCACTGTTGATGCCTATGTCAGTGATGAGCATCATACTAGTCTCAGGGACTGTTGGCTGTCATCTGACAAGGAGGGTGGTAGTTACCTTCTGCAGAGCCGGGGAGACTGCTGGTGCACCTCAGGCTGCCTTAGGGTGAGCTGCAAGGCTACCCACATTCTGAATTCCTTGTAGCATGCTTTCCTTTTCTCTCCGGGATATGTCATTTCACAGTCCAGGGATTAGGGGGGCTGAGCATCTGTTGGCATGGTGTTCTGAAATTTGGATATGACTACCTTGGAATTCTTGCCAAAATCCCTTTCTGGCTTTGTGATTTTTGTGTTAAGTGTCCTCAGAAGCAATCCATAGTCAGAATGGCTACAAAGAAAACCTGAGAAAGGTTGTTTGCATTTGCTAAGCGAATGGGAGAGTGGGGAAGAGAGGAATGGAGGGAAGAATGAAGGAGGAGAACAGGAGAGAGGAGGAATGGGTGAGGGGCTGGAGGACACAGTGTGACTGTTGGTCCTGAGAGCATGAGTACCACTGGCCCCTTCAGATCCCACATCCTGGCACCAGCCTTGCAAAGGTGAGTTCCCTCTGTGTCGTCATCTAGGGGAGTTACCTTTGGGTGGTCCTGCTGGCGTGTTGCCTCATTAGATGGCAGAGAAGAGAGGGCAGGCTGAGGAAGGAGTGTGGTTGTGTTTCTTGCATATCTATCATTATGACCATCTTGGTTATTTGTGGTTTTGGAGCCAATTGAGCGGTTCCCTTTGTGTCAGAATAGAGGTTCTTATTAATTGTAGTGCCAGGTTTTGGCTCCAAATTGGATTTTTTATTTTTGGACAATCTGAGTTCTTTTGTGTTAGTCTGAACAAAGGGAAGGGCTTCTCATCTGTAGATGGGAGATCGTCTGGCAGGTCCTAAGTTAATTTGAAATCTTGGGCTCAGAGTTTATGAAAGAACAGATTAAGAATGCCTACCAGATATGGATTTGTTTTTATTTATTTTTATTTTTTTAATATTATTGATTGATTGAGTTTTGGCTGTGTTGGGTCTTCGTTGCTGTGCGCGGGCTTTCTGTAGTTGCGGTGAGCAGGGGCTACACTTCGTTGTGTTGCGTGGGCTTCTTATTGCTGTGGCTTCTCTTGCTGCGGAGCCTGGGCTCTAGGCGCCCGGGCTTCAGTAGGTGCAGCACGTGGGCTCAGTAGTTGTGGCTCACGGGCTCTAGAGCGCAGGCTCAGTATTTATGGCGCACGGGCTTAGTTGCTCTGTGGCATGTGGGATCTTCCCGGACCAGGGATCGTACCCGTGTCCCCTGCATTGGCAGGCGGATTCTTAACCACTGTGCCACCAGGGAAGTCCCTATATGGATTTGTTTTTAGAAAACAGTTTTCTGTCAGCTGCTGAGTCCTGATGACTTCTCAAACATTTAGATTGTTTTTAGTCTAATTGCCAAACTAACAATGCAGCGTTGAGGCAGGGGAAGGGAGGAAATATGGTATGTGTCTCCCTCTTGTCCCTCCTTTCTTTCTTCATCTGCCTTTGCTTTCTAACAGGTATTTTTTGTTTCAGTTTTCTTGATGTCCTTTTCATTTGCTTTTCTGTTTACTGTAATGGTTCTAACTGAGGCAAACCCACTCTCTTCCCCTGCCCCTCCCCTGCCGCTCCACATTCCAGGGGTGTTTGGATCTGGAAGGGGGATTTTAGGATCCCCAAAGGCTTTTTAGGATTTCCCAAAGGCTTTTAGGAAATAGGGACCAGGGATCCTAAATGTCTACATAGGAATCCCTCCTGAAATGTTAATTAATACTGCCGGCATTGTAGATGGCAGTCAAAGGCTCTTCCACAATTTATGGTAGAGAAAGAATCTTGACCTTGATTATAAACTGTGACTAGCTAAGATAAAACAAGCTAGTCGAGTTGAGTGGTTAAAAGGCCAGGCTTTGGAGCCAAACTGCCTGGGTTTGAAACCAGCTCTAACGTTTCCCAGCTGGGTGGTCTTTGGGACACTACTTACAGTCTCTTTGCTTCAGTACCCTCATCTGTAAATAGGGGTTAATAATACTTCATAGGGGGCTTCTCTGGTGGCGCAGTGGTTGGGAATCTGCCTGCCAATGCAGGGGACACAGGTTCGAGCCCTGGTCTGGGAAGATCCCACATGCCGCGGAGCAACTAGGCCCGTGAGCCACAACTACTGAGCCTGCGCGTCTGGAGCTTGTGCTCCGCAACAAGAGAGGCCGCGACAGTGGGAGGCCCGCGCACCGCGATGAAGAGTGGCCCCCGCTCGCCACAACTAGAGAAAGCCCTCGCACAGAAACGAAGACCCAACACAGCCAAAAATAAATAAATAAATAAAATAATAATAATACTTCATACGTTTTTGTGATAATCGGATGGGTTAGAATGATACTTGGCATATTTTAAGTATTCAATAGTTACTTCTTTCTAATAAAATATCATTCTAGGGCTTCCCCTGGTGGCACAGTGGTTGAGAGTTTCTTTTTTAAAAAATAATTAATTAATCTATCTTTGGCTGCGTTGGGTCTTCATTGCTGCACGTGCGCTTTCTCTAGTTGCGGCTAGCGGGGCTACTCTTCGTTGCCGTGCGCAGGCTTCTCATTGCGGTGGCTTCCCTTGTTGCAGAGCATGGGCTCTAGGCACACGGACTTCAGTAGTTGTGGCTTGTGGGCTCTAGAGCGCAGGCTCAGTAGTTGTGGCGCACGGGCTTAGTTGCTCCACGGCATGTGGGATCTTTCCAGACCAGGGTGTGAACCTGTGTCCCCTGCATTGGCAGGCGGATTCTTAACCACTGTGCCACCAGGGAAGTCCCTAAGAGTATTTCTTAAAGACTTTTAATGAAATTGGGTAGAGTCTTGCAATAGAAACAATGTTTGTATGCTAGATACCCTGAGAAGAAGTTGTAATAGTCTGATTTAGGACTGCATTTCTAATTCTGGAGGTGGCGCTAAAAAGTAGATTCTTTTTCCTTAAAATGAGTGGGCTTTACCCAGAGCCTCAGATGTTCAGAGATGGGTAATAACGAGCTTTCTTGACCTTCCGCACCCTCCTGAGACCCAGTGGAGGTGAGCCCCCCTAGCCACGGAAGGTGGGTAGAGTTGTTCTAGTAGCGTTTATCTGTTGGGCCCTGCTTCCTAGGGGTCCAGCTAGAAATGGTGCCCGTGCAAACCAGGCCAGTCTGCCCAATGGCATTGAGGGAGACCAGACCAGATTCAGGACCAGGACTGTCCAGGTATATTTTACCCATGAAGGCTTTTCAAACTTAGAGCTAAACCCCGTCATACACTAATGTTTCTAACATAGCATTGCCGCCCAGGTCATCAGTCAGCAAGCATTGTTTCGAAGTTCTGTTCTTCAGTTATTGTAGAGTACTCTCTGGCGACCTAGGAAAGAAAGTGCTGTTATTATTATTATTTTTTTTTAATTTAACCCGCTCTGGGTCTTCGTTGCGGCATGCGGGATCTTTAGTTGGGGCACGTGGGATCTTTTAGTTGCAGCATGCAGGCTTCTTAGTTGCGGCATGCACGCAAGATCAAACCCAGGCCCCCTGCATTGGGAGTGCGGAGTCTTACCCACGGGACCACCAGGGAAGTCCCAGAAGTGTTGTTATTAAGTGGCATTTGCTTGGGGTATACTAGGCCCCAGGGAGGATACTGACCAGGGCTCTCTTACAAAGACAACTGTTGACTCCTTCCAGTTATTTTCCTGGTAATCCTTTAATGTACAGCCAATAAGTAGGAGAACTGGACTTTGGACCACATCTCTGTTTGATCCAAAGCCTGTTTTAAGTCACTGCTTTGGCCTTTCTCTTAGTATGAAATAGACATGGATAGTCCATTTTGAAATGAATTTAAAAATTTGAAACTGAGAATAACAAGCACAGAGAGATGGAAATCACTCATGATAGGAGAAGGTTGACTTTATGTAAACAGAAGACAGTAATAATTAGCATCTGTTTTATGCCAGTCTTCACGACCTCCTTGTAGAGTATTAGATCCATCTTACAGATGAGGCAATAGAGGCTCAGTGAGTATAAGTAACTTGTGTAAATAACACATTCAGTAGGTGAAAAGCAGGGATATGAATTCTTTTCTCACCACACCATGCTGTGAAAAGGCTGGGAAGGTCTCATTGCCTCATCACTTTCAGTCACTCCTATAGGGTACATGGGACAATCCTGGAATTAAGACCCAGGAAAACCAAGTGTATCTTCCAGGCTTCTCACTGTCTTATGGAATCAACAGCCTTTACCTTAAATTCATTTCTCATCCAGGAAACTTACCCATGGCTAAAGAGAGAAATAGCCCACAAGGGAGGAAGAGGACTGGCAAAGGAGGCATGACCTCTAAGTTGTCGGTTCCATGGACTTGGCCTTGTTCCTGTGGCCTCTGCTCTGCAGAACCTGGAAAAGAGCCAGTGAGAACTGGCATTCTTTGCACCAGCAAATGCATCAACTTTGATGCACAACTGCCTGCCACACTGAGCCACCCCATCTTTCTGGTGCCTTATCTGCCAGGAGGACCTGAGGGTTGCCAGGTGTGCATGTGTTGGAGCTCACTGGGGAGGAGAGGCTGGGATGTGTCCGTCTGTCCTGGAGCAATTAGTGGACCATCCCACGTGCATCATGAAGGATGGCTCTTTGCTCAGCCTTAATTCATTAGGAAATCGCTACCTCCTCAGCTCATTTGGTGCTGGCCTTAAGGGCAGTGTAAACAGAGGACCAAGTACTGCTATAAAATGGAGTCCAGTGCTTTTGATTCAGCCCCTGGCACCAGGCCTCTGAGCCATCATTACAGGAGCTGGATTCATAGCAATAATTCTGGGTATTGGGAACGGCAAGGAACGGCAGCCTTTGTGTAGGGGAGATGTGCCGTGGGTAGGTAGTTGACTGCTTATTAGTTTACTCTTTCAGCCAAATTATTTTTGTTGCTGTTAAAAATTAATTTTAATAATTGCTTCTGGATCAAGCTGTTGAATAACTGAGCCAAGTTTTCACGCCCAATGAACTTTTATAGCGAACTCTCCTCTCTTTATGGGGTTATTATGAGGATGATACTTGTAAAGCACTTTAACTGCTTAGCAGAAGGCTCTGGATAAATAGTGGTCGTACTTTCAGAGTTTTGGATCATACAGTGGCATTCCAGTCCTAAAAGATGCAGATCATACTCTCCTACTAACCATTTACTTCAGTGGCTATTTTCCTATTTTTAATTTCTATAGAGCCACCTATGCAAAAGACTTGGAGTGATTTTTATTTTTCCATAACTATATTCAACTGTTTAAAAAAAATCTCTGAGAGGAAATGTTTTCAGAGTATCAAGGTTTGAATAGTAAGTAGATAGTTGAAAATGCTCTATTGTCAATGAACAGCCAACTTTGCATTAGTTTGTAACAAAATGTCTAGTGAAAGGGGAGCCCTTTACTATCAAAGAATGTTCTCTTCCTACTGTTCTCTTCTGTTTTGCCTTTCCTCTCAGGGAAAACACCCAAACATAAAAATTGTTGTTTTGTTCTTTCAGAGAGAAATACAATCCCTAAAAGGGACTAGCATACAATGTACTGTGGGTTTTTAAAGAGTGAAGCACCTATTTTGTGTGTGTGTGTGTGTGTGTGTGTGTGTGTAGTCTAAGGGCTTGTCTGTACGACATGTGGGGAAAATGGAATTAGAAAAAGACTCCTCTTTGTGGCCTCAGTACATTCTGAGTTTTAGCTATAGATTTTCAGTAAGACTTAAAATTTGAGCTCCCACATGATCCATTATACACACAGCAGCGGTCGGGATTGTTAAAAATGTAGATTAGAGTACATAGGGTAAAATCCAAATTCCTTGGCATGGTGCATGAGGACTGGTGTGATTTGGGCCTGTCGGCTTCGCCAGCCCCAGCTCATCCTGCTTGAGTCCTGAGACCCCTTTCCTGGTACTCAGCCACCAGGCTCCTGCCCTACTCAGGACCTTCACATGTGGCCGTTTGCCCTGAGATGCTCTTGTCCCAAGTCTCTGGTGTGCCTTCCTGAGGCTTGGGGCTCAGCACTACTCCCCAGGCTCTGGTGTGTCAGTTATTGAGAAAAGAGCTCAGAAGCCTCCTGGGCCAGGGTCAGATGGTGATTCTTATCCCAGCAGGGTGTAGGGACGGACAAGGAACAGAGGTCAAGGCCCAGGCTGAGTTCCACTTTGCAAGTCTTTGTTCTATACCTCGACCTGCGTTGACCTCACCCTGCTCTGTACTGTCCTTGGAGCCAGGCCACCCAGTTTAGAGCTGCCTGTTCCCTGGCCCAATCTGCTGTCAGCTTTCTGCTGGCAAGGCAGGGACTGTCTTCCCTTGCTTGATAAACACTGACATTATGTCTTGTTTGATTTTAAAAACTAGTGCCTTGGAAGAATTTATACCCCTATCCGTTTGTTTGATGGCTTGTAGCAATTCATAAACTTTTTTTATTTTTTATTTTTTTTTTTGCAATAACTAAGCAATGAAAACTGAATCTGGAGCTGTACCACTGAACTCTGCTTCTTGGGAAGAAACACTTATACATCCTATTAATGCCCAGGCAACGCTCCTTTCTTTATTTAGGGTCTAATCATATCTTCTTTTTGCCACGTGGTAGACGTCAGCATATTGGTATAATCCCTGCATATGGCAAAAAATCACATGTTTAAAACAGATGAAGAATTATTCAAGAATGCACAGGAGAGAGAGGGAGAGAGGAAAGAATGAGAGGGAAGGGGGTGGGGAGGGGAAGGGGAGGGAAGAACAGTAACTGCTAGAGAAACTCTTCTTTGCTGCTTTAATTGTTGGAGAGATTGGACTTTGAGGTTGGTCTGCATCAGAGAGACTACTGATGGCGTACTTTTCCCTGGACTATGTAGCCTTTTTGCTTAATGTCTTTCTTATTTGCTGATGCCCTGAATTTTTGGAATATTTGAAAGGGGGGCTTCTCCCCACCCACCTGTAGTGTGTACCACAGTTCTAAACCCATAGTCGGCCTCCATTAGGGACCTATTAACTGGTAATTGTTTAGATCCTTTGCTCCTTGAGTGGAATCTTGCCAGCACAGTTTACCCTTGAACAATGCAGGGGTGAGGGGTGCCAACCCCCGCTTGCAGTTGAAAATCTGTGTATAACTTGACTTACCCAAACTTAACTACTGATAACCTACTGTTGACCGGAAGCCTTACTGATAACATAAGCAGTCTATTAATACATATCTTGTATGTTACATGTATTATATTCTATATTCTTACTCTAAAGTAAGCTGGAGGAAAAAAAATGTTAAGAAAATCATAAGGAAAATACATTTACAGTACCATACTGTATTTATCAATACTTTAAGTTCACATCATCTGTTTACAAGATGAATCATCTGTCAGTACCTACATCAGTATTGTCTTATATGATACAAAACACTGTAGATGTTATATATATTGTTAACACTAGACATCAGAAATGAAAAGAGTGTGAAAGAGAAATTCATATTTATTTACAGGTGTAACGATTCATGCATTGATAATGAAGAAGCAATGTAATTGCTTTATGGTGGCCTAGTGTAATAATCAATGTGATTGCTTCACAGTAGCCTAGCCTATACACTAATGAGTGAACCGTTATACAGTTTTTATGGCATACTGTCGTTAATAGTACAGTATTGGAAACAATGTTACTTTTTAAAAAACCCACTTATCTGTGATGCTAGGCTGATACACAGTTTCTCCAATTACAAGAGAGAGAGGCATATTCTTCGGTAATGTAATTCTTTGAAAGCAAAGTTATAAAACCATAAGAAAATGAACACATTATTATTTTTATATTAAATATTACTCACCTTAATGCCCATGTAAGTATAGACTAGCATCTACTTCTATACATCCGTGACCTACCCGACTTTTTCTTAATTTTTTTTTGATATTTCTAGGCTATGCCATTCGTCTGTAAGTTTTTTAAATTGTCACAAATCTCCAAAAAAGTTGCCAGTACATTTATTGAAAAAAAGCCTGTGCATAAGTAGACGTGTGCCGTTCAAACCCGTGTTGTTCAAGGGTCAACCGTATTTGGTGGGTGTGCTTAGACCAAGTCTTTTCCGGTGGCCGTGGGCTGCCTTCTCTCCTCTCTCTTCTTTCATCACCTCTGGGTAAAGTTGCATTTTAGCACCATTCCCTACCGGGACAGAGCACGTGCCGAGTACAGAGGGCCCGCCTGGCATTCCCTGAACTAGGACCTGCGGTTCCACCTGCCCCTTGTGGAGTCACGGAGCAGGAAAGTGCGCGTGTGCTGCCCAGGAGGCTGGTCCAGTGGGCTCAGGTGGGGCGAACTGGAGGCAGCTCTGCCCAGCTCTGTCCAGGCCCGTCTGGCTAGATGACTCCAGGAGTGCTGGGAGCTGTTAGCCAGGCAGGCTGTTTCTACTCAGCAGCTTCTGATGTATGGCAGTGAATTTTCGCCCTATGAATAAAGGGTGACTCTTACTGTCTCTAGAAAAAATTCCTTTTTTTAAAAAAAAAAGTATTAGTGACTTTTTCTCCCCCCAGATGGAAGAAGCTTAATTTTCTGGTTTCTCTTCTGTTGTTTCAAAAAAATGCTTAATGTAGAAAGTTCAAACAATACAGAAAAGTACAGGTAGAGGGCAAGCCATGCCAAGTACTAATCTTCTAAAGATGATTATTGCCCATATTTTTGATGATTGTCATACATATATACACACAACTGTAGATACATGAAATCATATTACAAGGCATTGTTTTATTCTTTGCTTCACAATAAATTGTGGTAGTCTTTCCATGTCAATAAATTTAGACCCCTCCTTTTTAATATCTGAAGAATATTCCATTTTATGAATGCTGTGGTTTATTTAATCCAACTCTTATAGATGGAATATTTTCCCTGTTATGAATAATACTCCATTAAACGTCCTTGTACTATACTTCTCTAATGATCTCACAGGGTAAATGGATTAAAACTGCTGAGTCAGAGTATTTTGGATTTTCATGCAGGTTGACCAACTACCATCAGAAAAGTTGAACCATTTTTTATTATCCCATAATGAAGGAAAGCCCTTGCTGACTTTCTTTAATGTTGTACTTTAATGTATTTTATTTTTTTAAATATTTATGTATGTATGTATTTATTTATGTGGCTGCGTTGGGTCTTAGTTGCAGTACGCAAGATCTTCGTTGTAGCATGTAGGATCTTTTGTTGAGGCGTGCAGGCTCTTCATTGTGGAATGTGGGTTTCTGTTTAGTTGTGGCACGTGGGCTCAGTAGTTGTGGCATGTGGGCTCTCTGGTTGTGGCGCACAGCTCTAGAGCACACAGGCTCAGTAATTGAGGCACGTGGGCTTAGTTGCCCCACAGCATGTGGGATCTTAGTTCCCCAACCAGGGACTGAGCCTGTGTCCCCTGCATTGGAAGGCAGCTTCTTAACCAGTGGATCACCAGGGAAGTCCCTTTAATGTATTTTAAATGATTACATTTTCCAAACTTTTTAGCTACTTTTTTCTTGGCAAATATATTTGGGATAACTACATAAGAAGAGATTTAATGATTAATTTTGTAGCTTCAGTGGTTAAAAACCAAAAATGAATATCCAGTGTACATTTTCCCTCACATTAGTCTGGTGTGCAGTTGTATCTTTTTTTGGCTTTCATATTAAGTAGTCACCACATTGGAAGTTATGTAATTAAAACAGTGCCCTTTTTCAGTCTTTATTTTGAAGAGTCTGTCATGCTCCATATTTTCATATTCCTCCTAAAACTTTGCCAGAGAGGGCTTTTTGACAGTAAAAGTAGCAAATACTATTTTGCAATTTGATAGGGATTTTAAAAAATAACTCTGGAGTTCTTATTGGAGGTGTAATCTTCAGGTGAGTATTCTAGCATTTCTACCGAGGAAGCACTTCTTTCATGACCATCTCTGGTTTCTTCTAGAATGCTTTCTCCTTTCCTTTCAATCTGTGAGAGTTTTCCCAGATCCATGTGATTCATGACCTGTTGTTCCACCTCTTTGAACTTTATCTCCTTGATCTCATTTGTCCATCCCCTGGTGTCACCTGAAACTTTTTACCAGTTCATTGGTTAATTGCTTATCTTTCTTTTACACTTTCTTGAGTTCATGTAATGATAGGGAGGGATATCATGTATCTTCTTAAAAAGCTTTTTTGCTGTGTGTTCTTTTACTGCCTGGAGTGATTTAGCATTTGAAGTTCATTATGTGCTCCCTTTGTCTGGGCCTTACACAGGTCCACAAAACGCAGACTTTGGCTGTTGAGATTATTGCAATACCAAGGTGTAGGCACCTTTAGCTTAAGAGAAAAAAACAATACCAACTGTTTGTTTGGAACCTTACTTGGAATTTGAAGGGATGAGTTTTAAAGTAGTTTGGGAGAAATTTTTCAATGTCTTCTCTCCTCATTAGGTAAAGCCTTCCAGAGGAGACAGACTTTTCATGTTGAATTTTGATTTAAAAGACTGGGGTCGCTAACTGGAGGGCAGGGATAGCTATTGAAGAGGCTAGTCTAGAATAACATGGGAATGAGAGGTGGGAAACAAGAGGAGGGGAGTAACACAGAAAAGATGCACAAAAAAGACATCTTGGAGAAGGTTGGTGGAGCAGATATGGCAAATTTTATTTGTAATTAGATCATAGCTTATTTTTAAATGTCCTTTGTTCATGTCAGAGTGGCAAAATATAAACCTATGGAAGGAGATGCACAACAACTTTGGGTGTGGATTCGTAGAAGAGAGGGGTCTGTGATAGACCCAATGAGGCTGCTGCCTTTTCCCACCCAGTACTCAGGCTGCAGGGCAAACCAGAATGCGGGGGGCTTTCATTGGGGATGTTGAATAAAGTGCTTGCTCATCCGTCTAGCTGAATGCCAGGGTTCCAGGCTAGAGGTGACTATTCTGTGACAGTTCATGTTGTTTTCTAGCAAACAGCTGGATTCCCCCAGTGTCTAAGCCTTCTCAGGTTGAATTGTATGAAAACGACTCTTTTAGGACACTGAGGTACTAACGAACTGTTGCTTTAGTGCTATTTAATAACTCACAGTCTTAGTGCAGTAAGTGGTAATTAATTACTGACTCTTTGAGCCACTGGGGAACCATTTGGTAATTACTGCTTCATTGCTGTTTAATAAATTTCTGTTGTACATTAAATAGCCCTCTGCAATAATTCACGGCCTAGTCCCTAGTGGCAGAAAAAAGTTAATGCTGCTTCTGGAGATGCTCATCTGAAACCAGACGGTCACTTAGGCAAGGGAAAGTGAAGGTGCAAGAAAATCTTTCAGATTAATGGTGCCTGAACTTCTGGATTTCATGGACTAGTTTTCTTGTTTTGTTTTGTTTTGTTTTAGTGTTTAGAGACATACTTAAGGTTGTTAAATTTTTGATTTTGTCAATTATTTTTCCCCTAAAGAGGCCTGACTCGAGAGCTCATTGCCTAGGGCATAGTGGGCACTTGGTAAACACCAGCTGAGTTGAATGGAGTTCTGCATTTTAGGACGGAGTTTTTGCTGATGATACCTGTTTAATTTTATTCCTCTTTCATCAGAGCTCATACTGGAGATGTTAATTTTGTAAAATGTGTTCTTGAATATGGGTGACTAAGGAAGTTTCACTTTATGTGGGGATTGTGAGGGTTAAATAGCAAATGTGAAAACTTTGGAAGGGCATCAAACCAGATTGTAAATGTGAGGTAATTAATATTGTCCACTGACAGTACTACACAGAAATGATTAATCTTGGATTATATTCAATTCTGGGGAACTCTAAAATATAGAGCTGATTAATCTAAAGATAACTCATCCTCAGGTTGTTGTGTCTTGATTCCTGAGCTAAATTTATGACAGGTCAAAGGAGAAAGTCTTAAGATTGATTTAATTAAAATTGATACTTTAAAAAAGAAGCATAAAGGCTGCCTTTTCTGTGATTTTGCCTATCATAGAAGCCAGTTGTGTCACAAGGTGACCTGTCTGAATTCTATCCAGTTTAGGTGGTATCGTGATCATGGTGGTGGTAATGGTGACATAAAAAATACTAAAAATCCTGGTGGGTATTTTGAAGGATAGTGGAAGGAATGATTGGCAGCTAATGACATAGAGCAGTGGCCCATGGAACAGGTTCTTGGAATGGCTGATGCCCAGGTTGGTGCCATCTATTTCCTAGGTAGATGTCATCCTGTTTGGAGGCCAAGGGATGCATCAGTGCACGCCTTGCTTCTAATGACCACCAGCTTTTGAAGTTGCATTGATTGCCTGGATGTCCTGTAGAATGTCTCATTTTGTCAGCTAATCAACAGTTAATTGAAACACTTTTCATTAAACTCCTCTTTCTAATAATGTTTAAAACATAATTTAAACCCTAGGCAAACCATGGCTTCTGTCACCTGGCTTCAGAAGCCCATTAATACAGGCAAAGTCTACCAAAGTGGGGCTGGAAAACCTTTTCTTACCCTGGAGGTAATGGAAACCTCCCATCACAATTTCTGATAAAACACATTTTAAGAGATGAGTTTTCAGGCGCATTATTTTGTACAGGTTCGTTCAGCAAATTACTAATGTATGAAACTGTGAACACATTGATCAGACATAAAGTTAAGTACATTCTTAAGAAAACTCACCACATCTTTAATCCTCATGGTTTAGTGCTATGGTTTAAGTAGAAGGGATTTAGAGAGTTCATAAATGCAGGGAATAGAATAAACAAAAAGGATTAAAGGAAATGTGTCCCAAGCAGCACTGATGTAGAACCTCGTTGCTCATTACTCTCCCCAGGGATCCTGCTGGCTTTATTGTAAAGCCAGCCTTCAAGAAGCCACAGAGCAGACAGGTATTTTAATAACACAAATTAAGAAATTAATTTTAATGGTCAGAGTGTGCGTGTGATGTTGGCGTGAATACAAGGTTCTCTGATCACATAGCAATGTATTACCTGTCTTTGTTTTGACTTTTTACAATGTTATGCTTGTTCAGCAGCTTTACAATCACCAATCAACAAACTATAGCAGATTGAATTCTCATGTCTCTGTCTCTGCTTTTGATTCTGAGATTGTATCCATGTGACACTGTTGTATGGTTTTAAGTGGTGAGCAAGTACTATTGTATTTAAAATATTTACTGTTATTGTAATTTACATTCCATATAGATGCATGAACCACATTTAGCTCACTTTGTTTTTTTACATCTTTATTGGAGTATAAATGCTTTACAATGGTGTGTTAGTTTCTGCTTTATAACAAAGTGAATTAGTTATACATATACATATGTTCCCATATCTCTTCCCTCTTGCGTCTCCCTCCCTCCCACCCTCCCTATCTCACCCCTCCAGGCGGTTACAAAGCACCAAGCTGATATCCCTGTGCTATGCGGCTGCTTCCCACTAGCTATCTACCTTACGTTTGGTACTGTATATATGTCCATGCCTCTCTCTCACTTTGTCACAGCTCACCCTTCCCCCTCCCCATATCCTCAAGTCCGTTCTCCAGTAGGTCTGTGTCTTTATTCCTGTCTTACCCCTAGGTTCTTCATGACATTTTTTTTCTTAAATTCCATATATATGTGTTAGCATATGGTATTTGTCTTTCCCTTTCTGACGTACTTCACTCTGTATGACAGACTCTAGGTCTATCCACCTCATTATAAATAGCTCAATTTCGTTTCTTTTTATGGCTGAGTAATATTCCATTGTATATATGTGCCACATCTTCTTTATCCATTCATCCGATGATGGGCACTTCGGTTGTCTCCATCTCCGGGCTATCGTAAATAGAGCTGCAATGAACATTTTGGTACATGACTCTTTTTGAATTATGGTTTTCTCAGGGTATATGCCCAGTAGTGGGATTGCTGGGTCATATGGTAGTTCTATTTGTAGTTTTTTAAGGAACCTCCATACTGTTCTCCATAGTGGCTGTACCAATTCACATTCCCACCAGCAGTGCAACAGTGTTCCCTTTTCTCCACACCCTCTCCAGCATTTATTGTTTCTAGATTTTTTGATGATGGCCATTCTGACTGGTGTGAGGTGATATCTCATTGTAGTTTTGATTTGCATCTCTCTAATGATTAATGATGTTGAGCATTCTTTCATGTGTTTGTTGGCAGTCTGTATATCATCTTTGGAGGAATGTCTATTTAGGTCTTCTGCCCATTTTTGGATTGGGTTGTTTGTTTTTTTGTTATTGAGCTGCATGAGCTGCTTATAAATTTTGGAGATTAATCCTTTGTCAGTTGCTTCATTTGCAAATATTTTCTCCCATTCTGAGGGTTGTCTTTTGGTCTTGTTTATGGTTTCCTTTGCTGTGCAAAAGCTTTGAAGCTTCATTAGGTCCCATTTGTTTATTTTTATTTCCATTTCTCTAGGAGGTAGGTCAAAAAGGATGTTGCTGTGATTTATGTCATAGAGTGTTCTGCCTATGTTTTCCTCTAAGAGTTTGATAGTGTCTGGCCTTACATTTAGGTCTTTAATCCATTTTGAGCTTATTTTTGTGTATGGTGTTAGGGAGTGATCTAATCTCATACTTTTACATGTAGCTGTCCAGTTTTCCCAGCACCACTTATTGAAGAGGCTGTCCTTTCTCCACTGTACATTCCTGCCTCCTTTATCAAAGATAAGGTGACCATATGTGCGTGGGTTTATCTCTGGGCTTTCTATCCTGTTCCATTGATCTATATTTCTGTTTTTGTGCCAGTACCATACTATCTTGATTACTGTAGCTTTGTAGTATAGTCTGAAGTCAGGGAGCCTGATTCCTCCAGCTCCTTTTTTCGTTCTCAAGATTGCTTTGGCTATTCGGGGTCTTTTGTGTTTCCATACAAATTGTGAAATTTTTTGTTCTAATTCTGTGAAAAATGCCAGTGGTACTTTGATCGGGATTGCATTGAATCTGTAGATTGCTTTGGCTAGTAGACTCATTTTCACAATGCTGATTCTTCCAATCCAAGAACATGGTATATCTCTCCATCTATTTGTATCATCTTTAATTTCTTTCATCAGTGTCTTATAATTTTCTGCATACAGGTCTTTTGTCTCCTTAGGTAGGTTTATTCCTAGATATTTTATTCTTTTTGTTGCAATGGTAAATGGAAGTGTTTTCTTGATTTCACGTTCAGATTTTTCATCATTAGTGTATAGGAATGCCAGAGATTTCTGTGCACTAATTTTGTATCCTGCTACTTTACCAAATTCATTGATTAGCTCTAGTAGTTTTCTGGTAGCATCTTTAGGATTCTCTGTGTGTAGTATCATGTCATCTGCAAACAGTGACAGCTTTACTTCTTTTCCGATTTGGATTCCTTTTACTTCCTTTTCTTCTCTGATTGCTGTAGCTAAAACTTCCAAAGCTATGTTGAATAAGAGTGGTGAGAGTGGGCAACCTTATCTTGTTCCTGATCTTAGCAGAAATGCTTTCAGTTTTACACCATTGAGGACAATGTTGGCTGTGGGTTTGTCATATATGGCCTTTATTATGTTGAGGAAAGTTCCCTCTGTGCCTACTTTCTGCAGGGTTTTTATCATAAATGGGTGTTAAATTTTGTCGGAAGCTTTCTCTGCATCTATTGAGATGACCATATGGTTTTTCTCCTTCAATTTGTTAATATGGTGTATCACATTGATTGATTTGCATGTATTGAAGAATCCTTGCATTCCTGGGATAAACCCCACTTGATCATGGTGTATGATCCTTTTAATGTGCTGTGGGATTCTGTTTGCTAGTATTTTGTTGAGGAGTTTTGCATCTGTGTTCATCAGTGATACTGGCCTGTAGTTTTCTTTCTTTGTGACATCCTTGTCTGGTATGGTATCAGGGTGATGGTGGCCACGTAGAATGAGTTTGGGAGTGTTCCTGCCTCTGCTGTATTTTGGAAGAGTTTGAGAAGGATAGGTGTTATCTCTTCTCTAAATGTTTGAAAGAATTCGCCTGTGAAGCCATCTGGTCCTGGGCTTTTGTTTGTTGGAAGATTTTTAATCACAGTTTCAATTTCAGTGCTTGTGATTGGTCTGTTCATATTTTCTATTTCTTCCTGATTCAGTCCTGGCAGGTTGTGCCTTTCTAAGAATTTGTCCATTTCTTCCAGGTTGTCCATTTTATTGGCATAGAGTTGCTTGTAGTAATCTCTCATGATCTTTTGTATTTCTGCAGTGTCAGTTGTTACTTCTCCTTTTTTATTTCTAATTCTGTTGATTTGAGTCTTCTCCCTTTTTTTTTGATGAGTCTGGCTAATCGTTTATCAATTTTCTTTATCTTCTCAGAGAATCAGCTTTTAGTTTTATTGATCTTTGCTATCGTTTCCTTCATTTCTTTTTCATTTATTTCTGCACTGATCTTTATGATTTCTTTCCTTCTGCTAACTTTGGGTTTTTTTTGTTCTTCTTTCTCTAATTGCTTTAGTTGCAAGGTTAGATTGTTTATTCGATATGTTTCCTGTTTCTTAAGGTAGGATTGTATTGCTGTAGACTTCCCTCTTAGAACTGCTTTTGCTGCATCCCATAGGTTTTGGGTCGTTGTGTCTCCATTGCCATTTGTTTCTAGGTATTTTTTGATTTCCTCTCTGATTTCTTCAGTGATCACTCCGTTATTAAGTAGTGTATTGTTTAGCCTCCATGTGTTTGTATTTTTTACAGATCTTTTCCTGTAATTGATATCTAGTCTCATAGCGTTGTGGTCGGGAAAGATACTTGATACAATTTCAATTTTCTTAAATTTACCAAGGCTTGATTTGTGACCCAAGATATGATTTTTCCCGGAGAATATTCCATGAGCACTTGAGAAAAATGTGTATTCTGTTGTTTTTGGATGGAATGTCGTATAAATACCAATTAAGTCCATCTTGTTTAATGTATCATTTAAAGCTTGTGTTTATTTATTTATTTTCATTTTGGATGATCCGTCCATTGGTGAAAGTGGGATGTTAAAAGTCCCCTACTATGATTGTGTTACTGTCGATTTCCCCTTTTATGGCTGTTAGTATTTGCCTTATGTATTGAGGTGCTCCTATGTTGGGTGCATAAATATTTACAATTGTTATATCTTCTTCTTGGATCAATCCCTTGATCATTATGTAGTGTCCTTCTTTGTCGCTTCTAATACTCTTTATTTTAAAGTCTGTTTTGTCTGATATGAGAATTGCTACTCCAGCCTTCTTTTGGTTTCCATTTGCATGGAATATCTTCTTCCATCTCCTCACTTTCAGTCTGTATGTGTCTCTAGGTCTGAAGTAAGTCTCTTGTAGACAGCATATATATGGGTCTTGTTTTTGTATCCATTCAGCCAGTCTGTGTCTTTTGGTGGGAGCATTTAATACATTTACATTTAAGGTAATTATCGATATGTATGTTCCTATTCCCATTTTCTTAATTGTTTTGGGTTTGTTATTGTACGTCTTTTCCTTCTCTTGTGTTTCTTGCCTAGAAAAGATTCTTTAGCATTTGTTGTAAAGCTGGTTTGGCGGTGCTGAACTCTCTCAGCTTTTGCTTGTCTGTAAAGGTTTTAATTTCTCCATCGAATCTGAATGAGATCCTTGCTGGGTAGAGTAATCTTGTTTGTAGGTTTTTCTCCTTCATCACTTTAAATATGTCCTGTCAGTCCCTTCTGGCTTGCAGAGTTTCTGCTGAAAGATCAGCTGTTAACCTTATGGGGATTCCCTTGTGTGTTATTTGTTGTTTTTCCCTTGCTGCTTTTGATATGTTTTCTTTGTATTTAATTTTTGACAGTTTGATTAATATGTGTCTTGGCGTGTTTCTCCTTGGATTTATCCTGTATGGGACTCTCTGTGCTTCCTGAACTTGATTAACTATTTCCTTTCCCATATTAGGGAAGTTTTCAACTATAATCTCTTCAAATATTTTCTCAGTCCCTTTCTTTTGCTCTTCTTCTTCTGGAACCCCTATAATTCGAATGTTGGTGTGTTTAATGTTGTCCCAGAGGTCTCTGAGGCTGTCCTCAGTTCTTTTCATTCTTTTTTCTTTATTCTGCTCTGCAGTAGTTATTTCCACTACTTTGTCTTCCAGGTCACTTATCCGTTCTTCTGCCTCAGTTATTCTGCTATTGGTCTCTTCTAGAGTATTTTTAATTTCATTTATTGTGTTGTTCATCGTTGCTTGTTTCATCTTTAGTTCTTCTAGGTCCTTGTTAAATGTTTCTTGCATTTTGTCTATTCTGTTTCCAAGATTTTGGATCATCTTTACTATCATTCTGAATTCTTTTTCAGGTAGACTGCCTATTTCCTCTTCATTTGTTAGGTCTGGTGGGTTTTTATCTTGCTCCTTCATCTGTTGTGTGTTTTTCTGTCTTCTCATTTTGCTTATCTTACTGTGTTTGGGGTCTCCTTTTTGCAGGCCGCAGGTTCGTAGTTCCCGCTGTTTTTGGTGTCTGTCCCCAGTGGCTAAAGTTTGACAGTGGGTTGTGTAGGCTTCCTGGTGGAGGGGAGTAGTGTCTGTGTTCTGGTGGGTGAGGTTGGATCTTGTATTTCTGGTGGGTAGGTCCACGTCTGGTGTTGTGTTTTGGGGTGCCTGTGGACTTATGATTTTAGACAGCCTCTCTGCTAATGGGTGGGGTTGTGTTCCTGTCTTGCTAGTTGTTTGGCATAGGGTGTCCAGCACTGTAGCTTGCTGGTCGTTGAGTGAAGCTGGGTGTTGGTGTCCAGATGGAGATCTCTGGGAGATATTCGCCATTTGATATTACGTGGAGCTGGGAGGTCTCTTGTGGACCAGTGTCCTGAAGTTGGCTCTCCCACCTCAGAGGCACAGCACTGACTCCTGGCTGGAGCACCAAGAACCTTTCATCCACACGGCTCAGAATAAAAGGGACAAAAAGTAGAAAGAAAGAGGATAAAATAAAATAAAATAAAGTAAGGTAAAATAAGGTTATTAAAATGAAAAAATAATTATTAAGAAAAAAAATTTTTAAGTAAAAAGAAAGAAAAAAAAAGGACGGATAGAACCCTAGGATAAATGGTGAAAGCAAATCTATACAGACAAAATCTCACCCAGAAGCATACACATACACACTCACAAAAAGAGGAAAATGGGAAAAAATAAAAATCTTGCTCTCAAAGTCCACCTCCTCAATTTGGGATGATTTGTTGTCTATTCAGGTATTCCACAGATGCAGAGTACATCAAGTTGATTGTGGAGATTTTATCCGCTGCTCCTGAGGCTGCTGGGAGAGATTTTCCTTTGTCTTCTTTGTTCTCACAGATCACAGGGGCTCAGCTTTGGATTTGGCCCCGCCTCTGCGTGAAGGTCGCTGGAGGGTGTCTGTTCTTTGCTCAGACGGGACGGGGTTAAAGGAGCCGCTGATTTGGGGGCTCTGGCTCACTCAGGCCGGGGGCAGGGATGGGTACGGATGCGAGGCGAGCCTAAGGCGGCAGAGGCCAGCGTGACGTTGCACCAGCCTGAGGCGCGCCGTGCGTTCTCCCGGGAGAGTTGTCCCTGGATCCCGGGACCCTGGCAGTGGCGGGCGGCACAGGCTCCCCGGAAGGGAGGTGTGGAGAGTGACCTGTGCTCGCACGCAGGCTTCTTGGTGGTGGCAGCAGCAGCCTTAGCATCTCATGCCCGTCTCTGGGGTCCGCGCTGTTAGCCGCGGCTTGTGCCCGTGTGCCTGGAGCTCCTTTAAGCAGCGCTCTTAATCCCCTCTCCTCGTGCACCAGGAAACAAAGGGGGAAGAAAAAGTCTTTTGCCTCTTTGGCAGGTCCAGACTTTTTCCCAGACTCCCTCCTCGCTAGCCGTGGCGCACTAGCCCCTTCAGCCCCTTGTGTTCACGCTGCCAACCCCAGTCCTCTCCCTGCGCTCCGACCAAAGCCCGAGCCTCAGCTCCCAGCCCCGCCCGCCCCAGCGTGTGAGCAGACAAGCCTCTCGGACTGGTGAGTGCCGGTCGGCACTGATCCTCTGTGCGGGAATCTCTCCGCTTTGCCCTCTGCATCCCTGTTGCTGCGCTCTCCTCCGCGTCTCCGAAGCTCCCCCCCAACAGCTCACTTTGAATAGCCCGTTTAAGAAATTGACCCTTGAACAATGTGGGAGCTAGGGGCACCAGACCTCCACGCAGTTGGAAATCCGCATATAATTTATAGTCAGCCCTCTATGTACGTGGTTCCTCCATATCTGCCGATTCAACCAACCAGGGATCATGTAGAATTGTTGTATTTACTGTTGAAAAAAATCTACATGTCACTGGACCCATGCAATTCAAACCCGAGTTGTTCAGGGATCAAGTGGATTTCATTGTTTTGTGTGTCATAGTGTGCTCAACTAGCCCCATATTAGGGCATTGGAACTCTTTTCGGTTTGAGGCTGGCATAAATAATCCTGCTGCAAACATCTTTTTTTTTTTTTTGTGGTACACGGGCCTCTCACTGTTGTGGTCTCTACCGTTCTGGAGCACAGGCTCCGGACGCGCAGGCTCAGCGGCCATGGCTCACGGGCCCAGCCGCTCCGCGGCATGTGGGATCATCCTGGACCGGGGCACGAACCCGCGTACCCTGCATCGGCAGGCAGACTCGCAGCCACTGCGCCACCAGGGAAGCATCTGCTGCATACATCTTTAAGCAGATTGCCTTTCCTATTGGAGTTCGTTCTTGGGGCTATATTTCTCCAAGAGAAGTGCCTCCTGGTAAAGGGTGTGGACTCGTGTAGCTCTAGCTCCATTTTGCTAGTTCCCATTTGCTTCAAGCGCCCTCGGAGATGTAATGAGAAAGAGAAATACGGCTGACAGGAAAAGGAATTGTCTCTGAGGTGTGGAACCTTTTTATTGGTTCAACTATCCGATAACGATAGTTGTCGGATCTCTAAACTGAGGCTCTGCCTGCCGTGAGCTAACAGGTGAATTAGGCGTTTGGAGGTAGCGGTTCAGAGCAGAGGCCATGGTGTTAGCCAGGCATGGCTTCACCTCTGTGGCCTCAGTTTCCATTTCATAAAATGCATATGTTAACACCTGCCACATCGTGGGTGGTGGTGAGGTTTAAGTGAGAGGATGTGCCGTAAAGTGACTCACTGACAGGTCTGGCTCATGTTCAGTGCTCAGTGCGTGCAGCTGCCGTGATTTGCTCTCACGTGGGGCCTGTGGCAACAGACCTCTGACGTGGAGTTCATGCAACGTTGGCAGGTTGGTCCCCAAGTCCTTGGGCTCTCGGGTGTGTTCACTGAACCCCAGGTCAGTGCGCTTCTGCCTGGGCTAAGTCCTCACCGTGCAGCTCATTCTCAGGTTTATACGTTGAATGAACATTGGTGGTGAAGGGCCTCTGAGGCTTAGACTCCTGCACAGAACTAAATCTAGTAAGAGTGTCAGCATCTCTGTGTAGCAAACTTACACCATCCTTTTTTTGTTTGGTGAAAAAATGGCGAATTTGAGAAAGATGTGTTCCTTTCAATCCTGTATTTCCTTGGCTTGAATAAAATGCCTTTAGAGAAGCAGGCAGGTAAGAATTTTAACTTATTTGGGTTTTATAAGAAAATGTTGCACCTTTCACTTTCCTGTGACATTGGAAGGAATCTTTCTACCTTAAAACCACCTAATTTTATCAAGTCCTAGAAGTGTCCATGTCATTTGGACCTTAATTTTTTTTTTTTCTCTTCTATTTCCCTTCTTCAGTGCCTTCATTGTCCCCTTTAACCACATGTGTACTTTTGGATCAATGACTTGTCTTTCTCCAGAGTTTGTATCAGATATGACTTCCTTTTCTGGAAACTTCAGTGGAATGTCTTTTAAGTATGGTACCATATTTCGTTAGTATTTTGGGGGGTTAGACTATAAACTAATGTGTGTGTTTTCCACATAACTATATTTTTTAAAAGCACTTTTCAATTTTTTGGTTTTAAAGAGTTAAACTTCCCCACCCATTTACTCTTTGGTATTGAGGGTCCAGCCACAGCACAACATTTACACTTGTTCAGCAGTGTTTAAGTAGGAATGTGGTGACTCTCTACACCCGTGTTTCCACTGCTGGAGGGACTGAGGATCTGAGGAAAATGACTTTAGGGTGAGGAGACTAAAAGGCTGGAGAAGAAGCCCCCGTCCCTCCTCAGTCCTCTGGCTTCTCTTCTTTCTCCAGCGAGTTAACAGGTGGCCTGAGGAGAAGGCAGCCAACATGGGGCGGGGGGGTCTCATCCTGTGTTGGCCCTAACCCTGAGGAATGCTTGTGAGGGGTTGGAAGGTTTTGTACTGTTTTGGTTTTTTTCCCCTTCTAATGCTGTTGAATTCATCAGTGGTATAAGTTTGCTACATAGAGATGTTGATACTCTAATTAGATTTAGTCCTTATCTGTTGGTTCTTAAAGAACTAACATCTTTCTGTTGGGGTTCTGCCTCCCTCACCAGAGCCCTTCACTGTGAGTCTTAATTCCTATACAAACCTGAGAATAATTTGCATTGTTCGTGGGCACTTGTCCTGGGCAGAGGAATTCAGTGAATGATCCGTAACTCTGCACTCTTGGGACTGTCTGCTCTGGGACCTACATTCTCAGGGGTAGTTTTGTGACCATGGTAGACTCATCTCAGCTTCATAAATCTCAGGCCAAACCACATCACCCCTTCAAGAAAAGGCATTTGTTCTGTTACCTTACTGTCACAAAGAAGTCAAGGGTCCAAATATTTATCATCCTCACTGACACCTCACCTCTCCTTTCATCACCAGACCAAATGGTAGACGTCGTTCTACTTAATTGTATTTTCACAGTCTTTCCTCTGAGGCTTCCCTGCCTGCTGTTACTTGATCTTTCAGACGTGAGTGCCCTCCTGGCCTGGGGGGTCTGGCAAATGGCAGACCTGCTGGTCAAGTGTCGGGCAGATTTAGATGTGATTCCCTTTTACTTTTTAGTGTTTGGGGAGTTTCAGTTAATTCTTTTGCTTTTTTAAACAGCTAATTTAAGTTCAGACACAGGCCAAAGTAGAATGTTGTCCTGGTTGTCTACTGTTTATGTTCATTGTGGAAAGTATTTTCTCTGAACATTTACTCTAGTTACCAACTTTATAGTATTTTGTTGGTAGTGTCTCTCTGAAGGGGCAGGTGTGTTGTCTGCTTGCGTTCATTAGTCATTTCTCTCTGTGAAAGCTTTATGATTTGATTTTTCAAAGTCACAGTAGAGAAACTATCCTTTGACTTGGGTTATAGTTTTAGCTCCTTTTTTCATAACCCCTAACCCCAAACTGAAGGACTTACTGATGAGCTCTTACACTGAATTTTGATGTGGCCGTATATTGGGAGAACACCATGAAGTAACAGGGCTTTTGTTAGAATTGGTATCTAGTTTGCTTACTCGACAAGAATATATCTGTAATTTTATTTGAAAGGCTCACTTTTAAGTGAAAAACCTCACATTGAAAATTTCAAAACTATTTGGGAATTTAGTAAGTGCAATGCTTTCAATTTCAGTCTTTCAAAATAATTTTCATACATGAAAAAGCTCCCTTTATTTGATCTCTGTTTCCCTAAGAAGCATCTCTTTCTGAAGAGTATATTGCCTGCTCGTTATTAATCTAAGTGAGAGATGAATTGCTGAAAGTCACAATTAAGATTTGCTTGGCCACTTAAAATTTTCTTTTAGTCAGAGATTTGACTTCTGAACAGTCACTTCAAAAATTCTATCTTTCAGGCATTTTCTGAAGAGAACTCCAGAAACTGCCAGTGATTTGGGGGACAATTTGAAAAATCCCAGATTTAAGGGCTAAGAAGCATTCAGAATGGCTGAGGCCGTTACACATGCAGAAAGACGTCTCATTTTCTACACCAAGTCACAAGCAGACAAGATCCCAAGGCTAGGCAATAAACCTTGATGTTTCTTATTCATTTAACTGTTGGGCTGTCTATACACAGAGCCTGTGTATAGACATATGGCCTCTTCTTAACAAAGTTCTACCTGCTAGGAGGAGGGTTTATCCTTGGCCATTTAATCTTGGGAAGTTTTTATCTCTAGGAATCATGGAAGTCACAAATAAAATACATTTCACATTAGTTGAGAAAATAAAACTATATCTATAACCCTTGGAAGGACAGAGGAATGACATAACGAAACAAAGAGCATGGCTGTGTCAAAAAGGGGCTGGAGATCAGGATGCTGGGCTGACAGTTAAGCACACCAACAGTTAGAGCTCAGCATTTCCTGTGACTTGTTGCTTGAAAAACTAGGGATAACTGGACCTGGATTAACTAACACGCCTGTTGCTGAAATGACTGTATGTTCAAATTTTGTGAAATAACACTTTCTCATATCTGAGGGCTTTGCATAAATGTAATGATGCTAACCATGAAAACAATATCCTTTATTTTTTTAACCTTGGAATATTATTTGAAATATAACATGAAATAATTCATGAGGTTATTGGTTAATTGCTGGATAGACATTCATGATTATCCATTGTTCTCACTTGAGAATACTTAGGAAAGTACTATTCTGGAACTCCACTAGAATGCTTTCTCTACCAGAATGCAACATTAGACAGATCTGTTTTGATCAAGTGAATTAAATTGTGCTATGAAAAGAATCGCATTGTGAGGTTGCCTTGACTCAGAAGTTCCTAAATTGTCCCTGTATTGGTGCCTAAGTGTCTTGATAATGTTTTCAAAAGAAATATCCTACAGTTTTATTAAGTATTGATAGATAAGTACAAACAACCTACTAAGTATTAATGTCCTAACAACTTAGTTGCCATTTGAAAAAGTAATACCTATAAATTGAAAAAAAATATATGTTTTTCTCTTTACAAAATTTTAAAATTTATTTCATTCTTAAATACCCACCATTATTTGCTAGGGGGATGTGTCACTAAAACCTTGGAATTAGATTGGACACTCCCACCCTTATTTTTTGCTCCACATTGATTTTCAGATATACTTGGCTTGGTATCATAACAATTGTAAAAAACTCAATTTCACAAAGATAGATGTCATCAAAAGTACAATCTGTGCATTAACTTGAACTAGTCATTTTTACAGTGTCCACTTCACTCTGTTTTCTTTGAAAAGTTGAAATACCCTTCCATCCTCCTGTGCATTCACTGTGGCTCACCAGGGCACCTTGGCACGTACTGTGGGAAACCTGGTGTTAACCTGTATTTGTTCTCTGTAACTAAGTCGGAGTTGCCTGAAAGGGCCTGTGTATTTAACTGCATTATCCGGAAGTTGCCTCCCATTGTTATTTAGTTTGTTGTTGTCAATTTTTGGTGAGCAACAAAAACATTTCTAGACTTGGCCTCTTAGAAATTATTTTTTTTTCCTTTTTAAGAAAAATTAATATTGGGATATATAGTTCATTTACAATGTGTTAATTTCAAGTGCACAGCAAAGTGATTCAGTTATACATACGCATATATATATATATATATTCTTTTTCAGATTCTGTTCCATTATAGGTTATTATAAGATATTGAGTATAGTTCCCTGTGTTATACAGTAGGTCCTTGTTGTTTATTTTATATGCCTCCTAGAAATTCTTATTCTGTATGTTTGGGATGAGTGGTTGGAACCCAGGTATCTGCATTTTTAACAAGCTTGCCTGGCAGTACTGATGCATGTGAGGTTTGAGAACTACTGAATTCCATCACAGATCTCTTAAGTTCAGGAACCATGTTGCTTTTCACTTAAACACCTTCTTATGCCTATAATATAGCATAATGTACATTTGACAAATGTTAATTGAACGTATTGGACTTATTTATTGTCTCTTACTTCTCTCTCCTTCACAACTTCTTTTGTTCCGTCCCTTAAAAGGGGGAGCTGGGGGAGCGGGAGGAAGGATGGGGTCTGAGAGTTTTGTGACTTTCCAAGCCTCCTGTCCACAGTCTTCCCTGTCTACCCTGCCAGATCCTTACTCTCCCACACATATCCTTTCATCTTGTTGAATCAGTAGTCCATATCCCCTGAGATACACTTGGTACGTTTCTCTCTCTATCTTTCCTTGCTTCTGTCCCACGCTAAGAGATGTAAGTTTCCTAAAGGGGGAAAAACTCTGGGTTTGGGAGAAAATTGAAAAAATTTATATGTTAGGCTAGAAGAGACTTAGATTATGATTTGATACAGTACTCCCATTTTAGACTTGAGGAAACACAGGGAAGAGATGTGATGTACTCAAGGTCACACAGGGAGTGAAAAGCCCCGCTTGGAAAGTGCATCTCCTGGCTCCACGCTCAGGGCTGTTTCTACTCCCCGCCAGACCCACCTCATTTCTGGCGGTGCTACAGGATCATCTGTGAGTTTTCCAAGTCCCACAGGTAATTCTGGTATGGACCAGAGGCTGATAACCGGGCTTGGAAAAACGCTTTGCTCACACAATTATCATATGTAGTATGTTAAATATTACTTTGTGTTTTATTTAGTCAGTACTTACAAATTGTTTCCTTTTAAATGTCTGAATTTTCATTTCGTATGAATTTACAGACTGTGGAACATGGACAGCTTAGAGTCAATGTTTGTGTTTTAATGGGAAGAAGGCAAAAACTTGAACAGAAGAAACTATCAACATCATCATAAAAGGAGGAATTTGTCTTTTCTGGATGCTTATTTATAAATTACATTCTGCCAGCATCCAAATGTGGTTTGCTGACCAGCCGAGCATTTGCCTGCTCAGAGCCTCTTTCTCCTTCTGGATTCGTAGCTGGGGTCTGAATGGTTGGGCTCTGGGGGCCTGACTTTTGGACAGGTGGGACATGGCTGTAGTGGATATTTTCACGCAGCGGGGTGACACCTTCACCCCTAGGCAGAATTGGAGTGATTAGATAAGACTCACGAGGATTGCCCAAGGAAGATCAGTGATTCTTACTGTTGCTTCTCTTTATCACATTTCTGGTATATTTTAGAAGAGGTAAGACCAACTTATGTTGAAGGAAAATTGGGCACTGGTGAAACTCATGAAAAATACTCTTGGAACTTTGGAATTCCAGGGCTACTTCATTCAAATATTCTATCGCTCATTTGTGCCTGCATGCTTCATTCATTTACTCAGCAGAAGTAGAGTCTCTCTGAGAGCTCATCCTCCAAGAGCTTCTTACCTCCCGCGAGATGATGCCGAGCTAGGTTATCTTAAGCAGGCGTGTGTGTCCTGGAAGTCCAGCCTTCTCTCTTGAGAACTAATCTTGTAGCTGTGCATCTTTTCAGTTCAATTTCAAATAATATTTGTTTGCCTTTAAAGGTAGACATTATAATGATAGTGGAGGAAAAGAAATGTATAATTTGGATGTCATATGAAGTTGCTTGTAATTTATTATCTCTTGTGACCTATTTCTTCAGAATAGCGGAGAATTGAGAATGCCACTTTTTTTTTTTTAACTGATGAAGGAATGTTTCACCTTTATTATCGAATATAATCAAGAATAAATTTAACTTAAATCCACAGATAAGAGTGATATCACTTAATACCATTATTGGTAATGTAAACCCCCCTTTCCCTCAGACTACTTTTTCCCAGAGGTGCTTATAAGGAGAAAAATGCTATTTGATATTGGGTTTCTTTTCTGGTTTTTCCTTGTCTGGAATCTCCTCTAAAGATGGGCAATTTCCAAGAGAAGGAATGCCGTAGATTCTCCTGATGCCATCCTGAACAGCCAGGACTGTTCGTCATGTCTCTCATCACTGAGACATCATCCATCATGATAGAAAGAGTGTGCAGATTCCAGGCGGCAGAAATCCGTCCACTCACTGCACTAGAGTTGCCTTTAAGCACTGATGTGGCTTAAACTGCATTTGACCTGGTGCTTCGGATTCAAGCCAGTAGGTGACTCATTATTTCAGATGTTTGGTTTGTGCTCTTAGTTGAAGTAATCTGTAAGGAAAATAGAAAAGCCTGTTGTAGAAATATGGTCTGTCTCCAGGAAGGAGAATCCCTGACTCCTGACTGGGGGTGGGATGTCAGCACAGGGCTCATCTAACTTGTTGTTTTACTTTAAATCCTTGTTTGAAGTGGTCCTGGCACTGGTCAGCGTGTGTGTCAGTGGCATTGCTGGCTGTGGTTGCATTCTTTTTTTTTTTTTTTTTTTCCGGTACGCTGTCCTCTCACTGCTGTGGCCTCTCCTGTTGCGGAGCACAGGCTCCGGACGTGCAGGCTTAGCGGCCATGGCTCACGGGCCCAGCCGCTCCGCGGCATGTGGGATCTTCCCGGACCGGGGCACGAACCCGCGTCCCCTGCATTGGCAGGCGGACTCTCAACCACTGCGCCACCAGGGAAGCCCATGTGGTTGCATTATTGATTGTGAGTTCAGAACATACTGGGTACAAAGTTTGCTGTCTGGTCACTGAGAGAGAGCTGTTCACCCTGAGGATAGGCCAGCCAGGCACCGGTCACCAGGCTCCATCCTGAGGGAGAGCAACAAACACAGTGCTCACACCCATTAAAAGGTTAACCTTGTCAGATGGTTTCTCTCTGCACTGTGGGATGTTATATGCAATTATGTTCTTTCTTTGGTCATTGGAGGCTGTCCATTTCTATAGGTGATTTAGTAATTGTGGAATGTTTAGCTTTCTAGAATCAAACTAAGACTATTGTAAGATGTTGTTTTAAAAATTATCTTCAACTCTTGCATTACGTTTTTAAGTGAAACATTCTGCTAACTTGTAAATTTGTCTCTTTTTTCTTATGTCTTGGTTCTTAACTATCCCAGGGGAACACTTAGGAAAAATTATCGAATCCCTCCCCAAACAGTGTGGTATAGGAACTGCTGAAGATTTGTAGCTCTGCGGCTATGAACTCACTGTTACATGCCATTGTAGACTTATAGCCATTATTACTTTGTTACAGTATTTTGATTAATTTATTAGATGGTGACTCTGTGTCAGATGCTTGTTTTGAGAGCTTTCAGCTGGTTGAATAATAGATTCTGTCTATTGGGTATGTGCCAGGAGCCCCATTTAATCCTCACGGATACACTAGACAGCATAACTTACAGATACAGGAAATAGCTAATTCTCAGAGAGGTTAATTAACATGCACACGGCCACACAGCTAGCAGGTAAGAGCTGGAAGAGTTGACCTCTCACCCACACTGGTGTGATGAGAGGATGTGTCTCAACCAAAAGCTCTATTGCCTGTTCCCTAAAAACGAGGGGGCAGACCTACCATGCCACCTAGTGCTGACCGTCCTTCAGCCTCTCAACTTGCCTTCTTGCAGAAGAGCAGGATAGCATAATGGTTAAAAGCAAGGGCAATGCCCGAATTCCACACTTATCAGCTTTCAAACCTTGGGCAAGTTCCTTAGCCTTTTTATGTCTTCCTTTCTGCATCAGTGGATAAGACAGGGCCTGCGGTTGTGAGGCTCAAATAAGTTAATATCTTAAAGTGTTAGAAGAACAGCTCATAATAAGCAGTATGAGAGTGTTTGCTACTCATGTATATTATCTTGAGGTCTGACTAGAATGAGAAGTCCTCTCCATCTCTCTCTTTCTTGCCTTATCAAGCAGGAAGCCCTGGGTTAGCTCGTGGGAATGCTTCAGAGCAGGGAGGGTCCTGAACTGTCAGTTGGTGAGGGCGGCCCCCTCAGGTCCCAGTCCAGTCTTTACCCTCTAGACCATGTGTGTTCCTCCCAGGTTCTTCCTCCCATCCTTGGTCTGTCCAGTCTCTGGTCCAGTTCTCTGTTCTCCCCAAAAGGTGTGTGTCCTCAACCTCTACCACATGTGCTATAAGTACACCATGGCCCATCAAACACTGATTGAGTATCCCAGCCTGTTGTCCATATGTTTCACCTAGTGTGGACATAATGATGTATTATAAATTATAACCTCCCGGAGGCAAGGAATGAGTCTGTGAGGACCTTATAGAGCAGTTTTTTTGGTTTGTTTTTTGTTTTTGGGGTACGCGGGCCTCTCACTGTTGTGTCCTCTCCCGTTGCAGAGCACAGGCTCCAGACGCGCAGGCTCAGCAGCCATGGCTCAGGGGCCCAGCCGCTCCGCGGCACGTGGCATCTTCCCAGACCGGGGCACGAACCCGTGTCCCCTGCGTCGGCAGGCGGACTCTCAACCACTGCGCCACCAGGGAAGCCCCAGTTTTGTTTTCTTGTTTAATTTTTTAATTTAATTTTATTTATTTTTTTTATACATCAGGTTCTTATTAGTCATCCATTTTATGCACATCAGTGTATACATGTCAATCCCAATCTCCAAATTCATCACACCACCACCACCACCCCCTGCTGCTTTCCCCCCTTAGTTTGTTCTCTACATCTGTGTCTCAACTTCTGCCCCGCAAACCGGTTCATCTGTACCATTTTTTTCTAGGTTCCACATATATGTGTTAATATACGATATTTGTTTTTCTCTTTCTGACTTACTTCACTCTGTATGATAGTCTCTACAAATGACCCAATTTCGTTCCTTTTTATGGCTGAGTAATACTCCATTGTATATATGTACCACATCTTCTTTATCCATTCGTCTGTCGATGGGCATTTAGGTTGCTTCCATGACCCGGCTATTGTAAATAGTGCTGCAGTGAACACTGGGGTGCATGTGTCTTTTTAAATTATGGCTTTCTCTGGGTATATGCCCAGTAGTGGGATTGCTGGGTCATGTGGTAATTCTATTTTTAGTTTTTTAAGAAACGTCCATACTGTTCTCCATAGTGGCTCTATCAATTTACATTCACACCAACAGTGCAAGAGGGTTCCCTTTTCTCCACATCCTCTCCAGCATTTGTTGTTTGTAGATTTTCTGATGATGTCCATTCTAACTGGTGTGAGGTGATACCTCATTGTAGCTTTGATTTGCATTTCTCTAATGATTAGTGATGTTGAGCAGCTTTTCATGTGTCTCTTGGCCATCTGTATGTTTGGAGAAATGTCTACTTAGGTCTTCTGCCCATTTTTGCATTGGGTTGTTTGGTTTTCTAATATTGAGCTTCATGAGCTGTTTATATATTTTAGAGATTAATCCTATGTCCGTTGATTCGTTTGCAAATATTTTCTCCCATTTTGAGGGTGTCTTTTTGTCTTGTTTATGGTTTCCTTTGCTGTGCAAAAGTTTTTACCTTTCATTAGGTCCCATTTGTTTATTTTTGTTTTTATTTCCATTACTCTAGGAGGTGGATCAAAAAAGATTTTGCTGTGATTTATGTCAAAGAGTGTTCTTCCTAAGTTTTCCTCTAAGAGTTTCATAGAGTCCGGTCTTACATTTAGATCTCTAATCCATTTTGAGTTTATTTTTGTGTACAGTGTTAGGGAGTGTTCTAATTTCATTCTTTAACGTGTAGCTGTCCAGTTTTCCCAGCACCACTTATTGAAGAGCCTGTCTTTTCTCCATTGTATATCCTTGCCTCCTTTGTCATAGATTAATTGACCATAGGTGCGTGGCTTTATCTCTGGGCTTTCTATCTTGTTCCATTGATCTATATTTCTGTTTTTGTGCCAGTACCATATTGTCTTGATTACTATAGCTTTGTAGTATAGTCTGAAGACAGGGAGTCTGATTCCTCCCACTCTTTTTTTCCCTCAAGACTGCTTTGGCTCTTCAGGGTCTTTTGTGTCTCCATACAAATTTTAAGATTTTTTTGTTCTAGTTCTGTAAAAAATGCCATTCATAATTTGATAGGGATTGTGTTGAATCTGTAGATTGCTTTGGGTAGTATAGTCATTTTCACAATATTGATTCTTCCAATCCAAGAACATGGTATATCTCTTCATCTGTTGGTATCATCTTTAATTTCTTTCAACAGTGTATTATAGTTTTCTGCATACAGGGCTTTTGTCTCCCTTGGCAGCTTTATTCCTAGGTATTTTATTCTTTTTGTTACAGTGGTAAATAGGAGTGTTTCCTTAATTTTTCTTTCAGATTTTTCATCATTAGTGTATAGGAATGCAAGAGATTTCTGTGCATTAATTTTGTATCCTGTAACTCTACCAAATTCATTTGTTAGCTCTAGTAGTTTTCTGCTGGCATCTTTAGGATTCTCTATGTATAGTATCATGTCATCTGCAAACAGGGACAGTTTTACTTCTTCTTTTCCAATTTGTATTCCTTTTATTTCTTTTTCTTCTCTGATTGCTGTGGCTAGGACTTCCAAAACTGTGTTGAATAATAGTGGTGAGAGTGGGCATCCTTGTCTTTTTCCTGATCTTAGAGGAAATGCTTTCAGTTTTTCACCATTGAGAATGATGTTTGCTGTGGGTTTGTTGTATATGGCCTTTATTATGTTGAGGTAGGGTCCCTCTATGCCCACTTTCTGGAGAGTTTTTATTATAAATGGGTGTTGAACTTTGTCAAAAGCTTTTTTTGCATCTATTGAGATGATCATATGGTTTTTCTTCTCCAATTTGTTAATATGGTGTATCACATTGATTGATTTGTGTATATTAAAGAATCCTTGCATCCCTGGGATAAATCCCACCTGTTCATGGTTTATGATCCTTTTAATGTGTTGTTGGATTCTGTTTGCTAGTATTTTGTTGAGGTTTGTGCATCTATATTCATCAGGGATATTGGTCTGTAATTTTCTTTTTTTTTTTTTTGCGGTACGCGGGCCTCTCACTGTTGTGGCATCTCCTGTTGTGGAGCACAGGCTCTGGACGCGCAGGCTCAGTGGCCATGGCTCATGGGCCTAGCCGCTCCACGGCATGTGGGATCTTCCTGGACCAGGGCACAAACCTGTGTACCCTGCATCGGCAGGCGGACTCTCAACCACTTTGTCACCAGGGAAGCCCTGTAATTTTCTTTTTTTGTAGTATCTTTGGTTTTGCTATCAGGGTGATGGTGGCCTCACAGAATGAGTTTGGGAGTGTTCCTGCCTCTGCAATTTTTTGGAAGAGTTTCAGAAGGATGGGTGTTAGCTCTTCTCTAAATGTTTGATAGAATTCACCTGTGAAGCCATCTGGTCCTGGACTTTTGTTTGTTGGAAGATTTTTAATCACAGTTTCAATTTCATTACTTGTGATTGGTCTGTTCATATTTTCTATTTCTTACTGGTTCAGTCTTGGAAGGTTATCCCTTTCTAAGAATTTGTCCATTTCTTCCAGGTTGTCCATTTTATTGGTATAGAGTTGCTTGAAGTAGTCTCTTAGGATTCTTTGTATTTCTGCGGTGTCCGTTGTAACTTCTCTTTTTTCATTTCTAATTTTATTGATTTGAGTTGTCTCCCTCTTTTTCTTGATGAGGCTGGCTAATGGTTTATCAATTTTATCTTCTCAGAGAACCAGCTTTTAGTTTTATTGATCTTTGCTATTGTTTTCTTTGTTTCTATTTCATTTATTTCTGCTCTGATCTTTATGATCTCTTTACTTCTGCTAACTATGGGTTTGTTTGTTCATCTTTCTCTAGTTCCTTTAGGTGTAAGGTTAGATTGTTTATTAGAGATTTTTCTTGTTTCCTGTGGTAGGCTTGTATGGCTATAAACTTCCCTCTTAGAACTGCCTTTGCTGCATCCCATAGGTTTTGGATCATCGTGCTTTCATTGTCATTTGTCTCTAGGTGTTTTTTGATTTCCTCTTTTATTTCTTCAGTGATCTCTTGATTATTTAGTAACGTATGGTTTAGCCTCCATTTGTTTGTGTTTTTGATTTTTTTTTCCCCTGTAATTGATTTCTAATCTCATAGCGTTGTGGTCAGAAAAGATGTTTGATATGATTTCAGTTTTTTAAAATGTCCTGAGGCTTGATTTGAGACCCAAGATGTGATCTATCCTGGAGAATGTTCCGTGTGCACTTGAGAAGAAAGTGTAATATGCTGTTTTGGGATGGAATGTCCTATAAAATCTATCTGATCTATTGTGTCATTTAAAGCTTGTGTTTCCTTATTAATTTTCTTTTTGGATGATCTGCCTATTGGTGTAAGTGAGTCCCCCACTATTACGGTGTTACTGTTGGTTTCCTATTTTATAGCTGTTAGCAGTTGCCTTATGTATTGAGGTGCTCCTATGTTGGGTGCATATATATTTATAATTGTTATATCTTCTTCTTGGATTGATCCCTTGATCGTTATGTAGTGTCCTTCCTTGTCTCTTGTAACATTCTTCATTTTAAAATCTATTTTATCTGATATGAGTATTGCTACTCCAGCTTTCTTTTCATTTCCATTGCCATGGGATGTCTTTTTCCATCCCCTCACTTTCAGTCTGTATGTGTCCCTAGGTCTGAAGTGGGTCTCTTGTAGACAGTATATATATGGGTCTTGTTTTTGCATCCATTCAGCAAGCCTGTGTCTTTTGGTTGGAGCATTTAATCCATTCACATTTAAGGTAATTATCAAATGTATGTTCCTATTACCATTTTCTTAATTGTTATGGGTTTGTTTTTGTAGGTCCTTTTTTTCTCTTGTGTTTCCCACTTAGAGAAGTTCCTTTAGCATTTGTTGTAGAGCTG
Source organism: Orcinus orca (assembly GCF_937001465.1). Classification (NCBI taxonomy): domain Eukaryota; kingdom Metazoa; phylum Chordata; class Mammalia; order Artiodactyla; family Delphinidae; genus Orcinus; species Orcinus orca. Next base: position 123,238,589 of record NC_064561.1, read on the forward strand.
GTTTGGTGGTGCTGAATTCTCTTAGCTTTTGCTTGTCTGTAAACGTTTTAATTTCTCCATGGAATCTGAATGAGATCCTTGTCAGGTAGAGTAATCTTGGTTGTAGGTTCTTCTGTTTCACCACTTTAAGTATATCATGCCACTCCCTTCTGGCTTGTAGAGTTTCTGCCGAGAAATCAGCTGTTAACCTTATGGGAGTTCCCTTGTATGTTATTTGTTGTTTTCCCTTGCTGCTTTCAATAATTTTTCTTTTTCTTTAATTTTTGCCAGTTTGATTACTGTGTGTCTCGGCATGTTTCTCCTTGGGTTTATCCTGTATGGGACTCTCTGCGCTTCCTGGAGTTGGGTGGCTATTTCCTTTCCCATGTTAGGGAAGTTTTCGGCTATAATCTCTTCAAATATTTTCTCGGGTCCTTTCTCTCTCTTCTCCTTCTGGGACCCCTCTAATGTGAATGTTATTGCATTTAATGTTGTCCCAGAAGTCTCTTAGGCTGTCTTCATTTCTTTTTATTCTTTTTTCTTTATTCTGTTCCTTAGCAGTGAATCCCATCATTCTGTCTTCCAGGTCACTTATCTGTTCTTCTGCCTCAGTTATTCTGCTATTGATTCCTTCTAGTGTATTTCATTTCAGTTATTGTATTGTTCATCTCTGTTTGTTTGTTCTTTAATTCTTCTAGATCTTTGTTGAACATTTCTTGCATCTGCTCGATCTTTGCCTCCATTCTTTTTCTGAGGTCCTGGATCAACTTCACTATCGTTATTCTGAATTCTTTTTCTGGAAGGTTGCTTATTTCACTTCACTTAGTTGTTTTTCTGGGGTCTTATCTTGTTCCTTCATCTGGTATGTAGCCCTCTGCCTTTTCATCTTGTCTATCTTTCTGTGAATGTGGTTTTTGTTCCACAGGCTGCAGGATTGTAGTTCTTCTTGCTTCTGCTGTCTGCCCTCTGGTGGATGAGGCTGTCTCAGAGGCTTGTTGAAGTTTCCTGGTGGGAGGGATTGGTGGTGGGTAGAGCTGGCTGTTGCTCTGGTGGGCAGAGCTCAGTAAAACTTTAATCTGTTTGTCTGCTGATGGGTAGGGCTGGGTCCCCTCCCTGTTGGTTGTTTGGCCTGAGGCGACCCAACACTGGAGCCTACCCGGCTCTTTAGTGGGGCTAATGGGGGACTCTGGGAGGGCTCACGCCAAGGAATACTTCCCAGAACTTTTGCTGCCAGTGTCCTTATCCTCACGGTGAGAAAGAGACACCCCCTGCCTCTGCTGGAGACCCTCCAACACTAGCAGGTAGGTCTGGTTCTGTCTCTCTGGGGTCACTGCTCCTTCCCCTGGGTCCCGATGCGAACACTACTTTGTGTGTGCCCTCCAAGAGTGGAGTCTCTGTTTCCCCCAGTCCTGTTGAAGTCCTGCAGTCAAATCCCGCTAGCCTTCAAAGTTTGATTCATTCCTGTGTCCGGAGCCCCACGTTCGGAAGCCCTACGTGGGGCTCAGGACCTTCACTCCAGTGGGTGGACTTCTGTGGTATAAGTGTTCTCCAGTCTGTGAGTCACCCACCCAGCAGTTATGGGATTTGATTCTATTGTGATTGCATCCGTCCTACTGTCTCATTGTGGCTTCTCCTTTGTCTTCGGATGCGGGTTATCTTTTTTAGTGTCTTCCTTTCAATGATTGTTCAGCAGTTAGTTGTGATTCTGGTGTTCTCGCAAGAGGGAGTGAGAGCACTTCCTTCTACTCCGCCATCTTGAACCAATCTCGAGTCGAGCAGTTTTTTTTCCAAAGCGTGTAATCACAAAAATGATATTATTATGGGACCTTGGGCGTGAAGGGAGAGGCACCTGGGGAAGACGCTCGTGCCTTTAAGTTCCCAGGCCCCATCTTCCTCAACCATGAAACTACAAGGTATACTCGTGTCCCCAGGTATCGTAGGGCCTTAGCTCTTCCCCCTTCCTTATTCAGGGAACCTGTAGGTCTTATTACCCATCCCCCTTCAGGGCAGTGAAACATTTCTCTTCTGATTCCCACGAGGAAGAGAAGTGAGTCAGGCATTCCTGCTGTAGAAACTGCTCCTGGGAAAGGACTCCATGCAGGGAGTGATGGCCCAGCTCCTTGGGCATCTCCTTTCACCCCACATAAATGTCAGAAGCCGGTGGGCACCTGGCACTGCTGTGGAATGCCCCTCCCAGCCAGAAACCTTCAGTGATGGAGGTTGTGCACAAATTGTCAAAACCAGTTGAGGAAACAGTCTGTTGCTTTTTGTTTTGTTTTTAATTGTGGTAAAATGCTCATAACATAAAATTAACCATCTTAACATGTCTAAGTGCACAGTTCCGTGGAATCACATCCATTCATATTTTTTTGTTTAGTCTTCACCACCATCCATCTCCAGAACTCTTTCTTTCATCTTGTGAAGCTGATGCTCTTTACCCATTAAACAGTAGCTCCCCACTCCCTCTTCCCCCAGCCCAGGGCAGCCATCCTTCTGCTTTCTGTCTAGATGAATTGGACTACTCTAGGGACCTTGTAGAAGAGGAATCATATGGTGTCCTTTTGTGACCAGCCTATTTCACTTAGCATGATGTCTTCATGGTTCATCCATGTTGCAGCATATGTCAGAATTTCCTTCCTTTTTAAGGCTGAACAGTATTCCATTGTGTGTATGAGCCACGTTCTGTTTATTCATCTATCTTGTGATGGACTGTGGGGTTGCTTCCACCCTTTGGCTATTGTGAATAATGTTGCTGTGAACATGGGCGTACTGCCCATTGGTTCTTGTTCTGATGGGATGTTAGGGACACAGGAGTAGATTCTGTTCTGACGGGTTGTGTAAAGGAACCTCTATTTGTACAGCTTTGAATCTTTTTTGAAATTCAGAAAGAACCACCGCCTGATTGTCAGGAGTGATTCAGCCAAGTGTGTGTTTCTGTGTACCTGGATTTTTCACTAGTTGAGGAGTGATCGAGCAGAACTTAATGAGAATGAAATTAGAAGGGAAGAAAGCAAACGACGTTCCAAAAGGGTCAGTTTGGCACCTAATCGTGAAACTTTGGTAGAGAAAAAGGGAAAAAGAACTTCACTTCCCTCACAGAGCAGAGAATTTATGCAGTTTACCTGGAGAACTGTAAACCACCCGGGAGATAAACCCAGGTTAGCTCTTACTTTGTAGAACTACCAGTGTATCTTTTAGAGCCAGGGATCCCCTCCACATGACGGGCTCCTGTTTGCAGAGGCTTCCGTCTGCCGTCTGAGGCATTCATCCTCCCACTCGTTTGCTGGAGGTATGCCCTGTCCTTCCTGAGCTGTTGGGACCAAGTGCCTTGCCATCTCTGGCTTCTTCTGGTCTCTTCCAGAGTTCCCTGGCTGGAATTATACTGCCACACCTATATCTTCCCTTTGACCTCTAACTGTAGGTCTGTATTGCTTGTTAAAAAGAATATTGTACTGTATGCTAATTCATTAATACATGTTCTTGACCATTGAAAAGATCACCAAATGGAAATGATTTGAAAGGGACCATTTCTTTGCAGAAAAACTCTCCAGGTGTAGTGTTTGGCTCATCCTTCCCAGCCCTCCCCGCTGGCCGTCAGTCCTGAATTCAGATGGGAATCAGTCTCAGCTCCGTCAACTGCATGTTCATGCCAGTTGTGTGTGCCCAGATAGAACCATAAGAAAATTTGATGAATGTTTGCAGTGCCCATTATTTTTTTTCTATCCATGTTCTAAGTCATGCCTAGTTTTTGTTTTTGTTGCCTCTGCTAACCAGCTTCCCTTATGTTTCTTTAAGCCGTCACAAGACAACTACCCCTGACTACCACCGACTTCTGCCTCCCTCACTTACCTTCCAAAGGACTTGGTTTTAACAATGCTAATTATTCCACAAGAACATCTATGTTTGATAGTTGTCGGAATGAAAGAGCTGCATTAAGGTGGGAGGGTAGAGGTGATGATGTGAGGGATTCCAGGGCCAAAAGGATCGCAGGCATTTTCTTTCCGTTGGTCTCAGGATTTACTTTGAATTGCACATTGCCATCCTAGGTTCCTGTCCCAACTCTTCGGCCTTGCTTTTCCCAGATGATTTCATTGAAAAGCAATGGCAAATTATGACTTGTCTTTTCTGCTAGAGCCTTAACAGATAGTTTATTCCCAACTGTAAACATTTTAGTAAGCCTTTTGTTTAGTAACTCATTAATTTGATGAGGAAAATGTCCTAATAAAGATAAAGAAACTGTAAACTGTTTCAAAAGCTGCAGATGGAAAAATGTTCGGGCCCTTGTAGGTCAACTGCTTCCCCTTGTTCCTTGCATTTTGTCTGTTGCTTGGTCATGGGAACAGACAGAGTGGTCATTTAGGGGTTATGTCCTCATCTGAATTCCCTTCTGTGAACTTAGACATACACGCCAAGAATGATGTCTGACTTCTGTGGAGTCTTTTTTATATGGACAGGGACTGTATACGAGGTGGTTTTATGAAAAACAGTCAATGAGATTTCCCCCTTCCACCACAGACTAGTGCATTAAATGTGTCACTAGGTTAGCACCAAGAAATACTTGGTTAATTTTTACTAGAATGTCATAAACCCCCAGGTATAAAGGATCAAAGATCCTAAAATAGATCAAAGGCTTAAGAGACGAGGAAACCTCCTTAGCTATCAGCCTGTGGTTGCATAAGGCAGAATCTGCATTCTCCATTTGTATAAGATTTTTCTGGGGGTATTACAACCTTACATTCTACATAATTTTGGTAAGACTCAGTGTTCTCGCATGGATATAACTATTTCTTGGTTTTGCTTGAGTGTCTAATGAAGTATAAACTTATTTCGTGTAAAATATTCTTTGTGAGAAAAATAGAATCTTTATTAAATCCAAGAGTAAACATCATAGATATTTCAAAAACAATTGTCCTGGGAGTTTTCACTTAAATGTCAAGAGGCAGTTGTATGTCTCTGTGATTCTCAACCTTTCAGGAGGAAGATGCAATTGAAAACGGGGAAAAAAAAATTAAATAACACTCTCCAAACTTTCTTTGCTAGAGACTTTGCTTGCAGTATTCATTAGTTGTAAAAATGTATAAAGTGAGAAGGGAAAAATGAGTTTGTAAAAATAAAAGATCAAGAGGCAAGGTAAATTGAGGCTCTAAGTACATTATAAAGAACTTGGGGGCTTCCCTGGTGGTGCAGTGGTTGAGAGTCCGCCTGCCGATGCAGGGGACACGGGTTTGTGCCCCGGTCTGGGAAGATCCCACATGCCGCGGAGCGGCTGGGCCCGTGAGCCATGGCCACTGAGCCTGCGCATCCGGAGCCTGTGCTCCGCGACGGGAGAGACCACAACAGTGAGAGGCCCGCGTACAGCAAAAAAAAAAAAAAAAAAAAGAACTTGGATTTTGTTTTACTTATATAATCAGTTAATGCCTTTATCTAAGTTTGTATCTACTCTCTTGCCAGGTACTTGTTAAAAGGAAATATAATGATCCAAAGGTAACCTTTCATTACAACATACCCTTAAAAGTATTGCCCAATGTTTTATTGCTGACGGGGTCTTCCTGGACTACCTCAGCCCCCCTGCCCCTGCCCTCCACGAAGAAAAAAGTGGCATAACACAGCCATCTGTGTGTAGTGTGTGCATTTGTATCATGATGCAAGAACATTTCATAGCAGACATGACAAGTCAAGTTTGATAATGATATAAATATGTTTTGGTTAGATGTCTTTGTAATTACATAGAATTATGAAATGCTGTTTGTGAGGTGTGATCTTGCATACTACACAGGTCGTATTCCGCAGTGACACCCTGCAGGGGCCAGGTTTAATTCTGGACCCCCTTAACCTCTCATGATTGTCAAATAAACCAGTCTTTGGTGTAGCAGGGACTACAGGAAGGGCCAGGATTCATGCATGCATTCTGCTGACAGCATTGTGCCCTGCTGTGGGCTGGGTGTCGGGTGGGGCCTTGGATACTTGAGGTGAAGCAACTCATGGTCTTTTGGAGGAGAAGGAGACAGACAGGAGCTCACAGGTGTGCTGCTACGCCACAGGTGCTGCCCCGGGATCCATACAGGCTGGGGCGGGGTGTGCCACAGGAGCCTCTCTCACCACTCACTGCGGTTAAGGAGCCGTGGGGAGGGAAGTCAAGGTAGGTGCCAGCTGAGCTGAGCCTTGACAGCTTACGTCCAAATATTAAAGCTGTTGCTTTACAATAACCTTTGAACCACACTGCCTGTGTAAATTAGGTGACTTTATAATTTTTTAGGGAAACCTTTATTACACTTCCGCTTCATATCTAAATGGAAACAATGCAGTGGAAAACATAGTCTGGGCCATTCAGGCCTGACTTTGTGTCCTGGCTGCCACCTAGTAGCCACTTGACCTTTCTGGACTTTACATGAAAGGGGATAATGAAATAGCACCTGTTGGTTGGCACCATTAAATGAGGTAGACTATGTAACGATCATTATTAGTCCCCCCTTTTCCCTTAGCACACCAAAGTTGAATGCCTCGAAAAAGGTATTTTATTTTGAAAGGTGCCTGATGAACTCAAGAAAAGAAAACAAGGCTAATGACAGGATAACGAGAGTGACTAATATTAGGCACCGTTTATTGTTCCTGGCACTGTTCTAAGTGCTTTCTTTACATTTCCTCATCTAATTCTGTCAGTAATTCAGAGTTAGGTGCTGTTATCTCATCCCCACTTTACAGATGAAAAATAGTAAGGTTAGAACAGTTACGTGACGTTAGTTAACCCTGTCCGTCCGGCTCCAGAACACTTAACGGTCAGAATGGAGCTTCCAAAGAGGATCATGAGGCTGACAGTAATAATAGTGCTTCATCCTTTGAGGAGCGCTTCTGTGTACCTTGTTATGTTTGTTCTTCATAAGAAAAAAAAAAAGGGGGATGGCTAGAAGTGGGATTAGCAAACTGAGGCCCCCAGATGGGAGGCGACTTGCCCAGGGTTACTGAATCTGTATGTGGCTGAATTGGTGCAAGAATTTTCTTGCTTGATTCTTGAGTGTTTATGGAATGAAGATAGATCAGTACAGGAGTCCTTTAATAAGTGAATGCTGTTAAATTTTTAAAATACAGAACAGACTCATGGAGGTTAATTGCATTGTTCAGGTGTCACATATCACTGTCACATTGCCGTGGCCAACTGTAATTAGAAAAGGCATATCAGCCCCAGAGCCACACGGCTTCTGAGCAGCCCAAGTGAAAGAGGTGGGGAAGTACCAGTGCCTCTGTCTTCTGGTCCCCTTGGAGCCAGGGTGCCTCCTCAGGCCGCCTCCTGGGATTCTGAAGCCAGCAGGGAGGAACATCACTGGCACAGGGCCCCTCACTTGCTGTTATAGCCCAAATCGCCTCCTGCTACAATCGGAAGGGAGATGGTAAGGATTTGCTGGGGCCTGTGTGGTGAGGGTGATACGGAGGACCTGGGCCACCTTCTTCCGATGCTAATCAGGCTGTCTGCAAGTTGGAGGCTCAGCGCAGTTTTAATGAAAGCAAGAGAGACAAGAAACCAAATATGGTTGGGTCAAAAGCCTCTTGGAATTATGTGGTGTTTTGCCCTGTAGCTGGAGATCCAGTTACAGATGACTGTGATTACGGCCTTTGCAAACAGTTGTCAGAGAAATTCATAAGATTTCCAAAGGCTGCAGAAGAGCAGATGTGGAATTAAATTTCAAGCACAGTTACTCATAATGACTTACATGTGGACATGGAGTATTTAGGATTAAGGCCTGAGTCCTTGTGTCCAGGAGGTGTGGGATGCTGAGACTGGAGGTGTCAGCATTTTCTGGTGGTCTTTTCCTGTAGTATCAATTGTTCTTGGCTCACAGACCCTTACAAGTGGTGAAATTCTTCCACAACAGCTAGCTCACAGTGCCTAACATTGTCATCCTTTGTCCTATTTAGTAAGAAGACTGTAACTGGCTTCTTTGCCAACAGGCATCAACCATGCCAGCAGATAGATTGTGGAAAGTGTGAGTCTCTATGGCCAACTTTAATTGGCTGTGCAACAGACATTTTCACATTGTTAGCAAAGTTCAAAGTATTCAGGCTTGCCTTGTATAATGTCTGTTTTTTCACAGTTCAAATGGCAAGGACGTTAATGACTGTAAGAAATACCTTTATTTTATTACTAATAATGAAGGTCAAGATCGAAAGGATAGGTGTAATTATAATAATCTAACAGTTGTTCCTTTTGAAGCAATAGCTGCTAAGTTTCTCCCATCTCCAATAAAGAGGTAAGCTTACTGAGTTAAAAAATCTAGTAAGTGGGCTTCCCTGGTGGCGCAGTGGTTGAGAGTCCGCCTGCCGAGGCAGTGGACGCGGGTTCGTGCCGCGGAGCCTGCGCGTCTGGGGCCTGTGCTCCGCAGCGGGAGAGGCCATGGCGGTGAGAGGCCTGCGTACCACAAAAAAAAAAAAAAAAAAAAAATCTAGTAAGTGTTCATTAGGCAACAAAAACAATTAAAAAGAACGTTTCAAGCCTTAGTATATATAAAAAGAATATTCTAGTTCTTGTTATATTGAAATGCCCTTTTCTAGAGCTTTTCAAATAATAATTGCTAGAAAACGCAGCTTATACTATGTTAATAAGCAGAGAACCTACAGTGGGTGGTGGAACAGAATTTGAGGATCAACTTGTCTTCCCCCTATAAAATCTGGACATTTCTGCTGTTGCTTCATTGGATGTGTGTGCCTGCTCTGTGAGGAAGAGAGCTGGAGAGCATGTAGGGATTGTGTGGGATCACTCTTGGGACACTTAATACATGCCACGTGGGAGTCCTCTTCGCACACTCGGCTGCCAGCGTGTGTCACCATGTTGTGGTGGCTGAGACGAATGGTGGAGGGAGGAGCGGAGGCTGCGGAGCGGTGGCACACCAGCCCTGCGATGGCTCCGTGCGCGGGGCTTCAGTCGCTGCCCGTTACTGCACTCAGACGCTGCTGTGCCTGAAATACACGCACTGCGTCTGCAAAACCAGATGGGGTAGCACTCTTCTGCAAATGAGGCAACGTGAAACTCCAGTGGGGTAACGTGGAATAACAACCACCAGTACTTGCCTACTGCTTCATGGTGAGGAAACCCATCTCATTTAATCCTCACAGCTGCCCGCTGAGGTAGCATGATGATGAGCTCGTGTTAGGAGGGGAGAATCACTCAGAGGTTTGAGTAACTTGACCCAGGGAAAGGAGACCAAAACGGACAGTTATTTTTTTGTTTGTTTTTTGCCGTTCGCGGGCCTCTCACCGTTGTGGCCTCTCCCGTTGCGGAACACAGGCTCCGGATGCGCAGGCTCAGCGGCCATGGCTCACGGGCCCAGCCGCTCCGCGGCACATGGGATCTTCCCGGACCGGGGCACGAACCCGTGTCCCTTGCATCAGCAGGCGGACTCTCAACCACTGCGCCACCAGGGAAGCCCAAAATGGACAGTTTTTGACCACCCGTGGTCATTATGTCCCCACACCGAAAATGGTGAAGCCGGTAATTAAAGCCAAGAATTTGAACCCCAGAGTTGATGCCGTTCCTCCTTCTTAGGTCCTTTAGAGAGGCGCAAGCATTGTGTAAAAATGGCCTTGCCATCCCTTCCACTTTAAGTTCCAGCATTGCATGGCCTTCTAGACCACTGGGAGGTCGTATGAGAAGGGTCTGACCTTAGGCCCCATCTGTAAAATGGAGTTAATAGCTTGTCTCATGTAATTGTTGTGAGTGATCCGTGGAGGGCAAGGGCTCAGTCCATACATGGTGAGGAGGAGGGGGATTGTTGCTACTGTTAAGGTGCTCAGTGCTCTTGAGGTTTTAGTTGTGGGAGGTTCTGTCTCCCTGGATGCATGGCTGGGATGTTTCTTTGCTGAACATCCACTCCTGACCCTCCCATGCTACACACACCCACAGTAGCTTCCTGGGGGCTGGTTTCCAGGGATAACAACTTTTTTTTTTTTTTTTTTTTTTTTTTTGCGGTACGCGGGCCTCTCACTGTTGCAGCCTCTCCCGTTCCGGAGCACAGGCTCCGGACGCGCAGGCTCAGCGGCCATGGCTCACAGGCCCAGCCGCTCCGCAGCATGTGGGATCTTCCTGGACCGGGGCATGAACTCGTTTCCCCTGCCTCGGCAGGCGGACTCTCAACCACTGCGCCACCAGGGAAGCCCAGATAACAGCTTTTGAACCTCTCTCATCATCTGTTTCCTATCCATTCCACATACCCGAGTTCAAACTTTCAAGATTCTTATACCTCATCAAACAGTGGAGACAGCTGGGCCTCTGGTTCTTGCTGATGGGGACACCTTCTTAAGGCCAGTGGTATTCATAGTCTCTGTCCAGAGCTAATCTTTTAATTCATCCCTTAAAGGTTTATGGAACATTTTTGCCCCGAGCAGAACCAAATGCTTTATGTCCCTCTGCATCACTTAAGCAGGAGTGGACATGTATCATCTTATCTCATTTCCTAGAAACAGGTAGAGACAGGCCCACAGGAGGACCTAAAATCTGAGGTCACACTGCTTCCCTCATTTTCATTGTCAACGAGAGGTACTTCCCAGCAAATGCTACTGTTCTTCTTCTTACCTTTCTTAAGTTTTTTTTTAATCCCGCTTGTCTTTTCTTCCTCATTTACTTATGGGAAATTGAAAGAACATAGGAGGCTCTGTTCCTACTTTTTCAGTGTTAATCTAAATTTTGTGAAAATCCTAAACTGGCCAGTTCCTCCCTTCCCAACTGAAATCTCCTTGAGCTTAGAATGCCATCTCCATTTACAAAGTCCTTCTCATCAGCTGCTTGCCGAGAGCTAGAATCATTTAGGTTGGATTGTTTCAACATGAAATAAGACTGAAGATCCCTTATTTATCATCTAGAATAAAAACCATTTATAAAACCGTCACTCCTTTAAAAAAAAAAAAAGAAAAGAAAAGAAGGAAAGAAAAACTGAGCCATTGGTACTAGACTGAATCACTGAAAATTTGAGTGGAATGGGGACAAAATTCGTTCCCTTATTTTTAATTGTAGGGCTCCCGTTTATGCAAAGTGGCCCAGGGGTAAAGAAGTAGCCAGTCTGAGTTGAGCTGGATAAAGATGAACAAAAGGGTTGAAAACATTTATTGAGTTATTTATTTGCTTACTCATTTCCTGTTATTGTTAACTGAATCAATTTCTCTACCAGCCTCTTCCTCAAACATCTTCCTTCTGATTGTTATAGTTGAGGAAGCTCCAGGGACTTGCTTGGTCTTTTCCTTCACCTAAAGATCCCTGTTAAAGTCCTTGATTAGATAGGATAAGCTGGAATATAAATGAAAAGTGGTAAATGAGATTCCAGGAGCAGTTTTTCAAGAGTCCTACAGCTCCATCAATCCACTCAGTCAACCAGTATAAATTACGCAGTATGGTGGGCATTTCGACAGATGCATCTTTCTACTTGGCTCAGTCCTGAAATCTGAGCATATTCCAACCACGGCTTCAGTAGTTGCTGTGCTTTGACCCATGCTGCAGGAAAATGGCCAGGCCAGAATCACTCAACTTGGGGCCTTTCATAGGCCGTGTGAGGGGCTTTTTTGCTTTGTTGGACGGCAATTTTCATCTTTTTCTTTCCTTTTTTTTTTTTTTGCAGACTCAGATTCAGAAAGGTGGAGGAAATAAACTTTTGTACTGAGGTTTGAGTGTTATACCTAGTGTGATACTGAGTGTACCTTCTCAGAAGGATCTGCTCAAAACACAGCTATTTATGAATAAGCAGCCTCCCTGCCACGGAATTGTAGCTTCTAGGCAGCAGAGAGCTGGACTTGGAGTCTCTGAGCCCTCACAGTGCTCACGTATGTTGTTGATGGATCACGTGGTGGTTTTGTCGTTGCTAGAGGACATGTAGCTAAGAGCAAGCATGCTACTGGGAACCTAGTGTGTGAGATGAGTGGAGTGGAATGGTGTTGGAAGCTTTACACTGAATGATTCCTGGAAGAGAATTCCTAGAGGAAATTGGCAGTAAAGTGAAGCATTCATCTCATCTCTTGATCTCTTAGCAGAGGAAAGTACCTGTCCCCAGGTGGACTGAGAAGGCCCTGAAATATATATGACCCAAGCCATTCCCAAACAGGTTTCCATTTGAAATGGAACTGCCCAAAGCTCCACACCAGAAACCTTCTTTCTTGCAAGAAAAGGAAATTATCAACTACATCTGGTTGTAGGTGCTCAATTCCAAACCTCTCCAAATGCCGCCTGCTAGAGAGAGCCTGAACTCAGCCTCATTTGGACACCAGTTGGCAAAAAGTGGTCTCATTCCTTCTTCTCTCTGCCCCTTAGGTCATAGTTTTTTCCTGCTCTCTCGTTGCTTTTGAAAAACCCAGTAATATTCCTTTTATTCTTTCTGTGATTGACATCTTTTTTTTTTTTTTGTCACAAAGGTAATGTGCTGGCATTTCCTATCTTTACATTGATCCTCTGAAAAGGTGAAGTGCAAACAACCGTGCCAGAGAAGAGAACATACTTAATATCTTTGCGATGCTATCCAAGTTCTTGAGAAACTTATTAGAACTGGATTATCTTGGTGTTTGCCAGTTGAGATCAAGCCAACAACTGTGCTTGTCTTTCTTTCCCAGAGGGCACAACAAGAAAAGACAGAAAAGTCCAAGGAATTAAAAAATAGAGCTTTCATTAGGAGGTCAGGTAAACATCTCTTTTGAGTTTCATTGAAAAATTCCAGGAGGTCAAGGGCAAAATCTCCAGAAAACTTGTTTCAAGGGGTAGCTCAGTGGAAAGTTCACCTGAAAAAAGATTTAGGAAACCTGAGTATGATATTGCTTAGGGGACTCTTAGAAAAACAGAAAAGGAAAAGGACACCAAAACCCAAAATTTCTACTCATTTGGAAAGTGTGGAAGACCTGGGAATGATTTTTACCAGTGACTACCAGAGACCTCTTCAATGCACATGAGTTTCTTTCTTTCCAGAAGCTGTAGAGTCATTTCTTAAACTTGTGAATTTGAGTCATGAGTGCAGACACCCATGGTGCATATAGGGTCATCTGGGCGGAGAGAACAGCGTAACCACCCTTGTAAGCCAGCCATATTTCTGATGTCTGTGGTTTAACCTATAGCATAGTTCTTGGTTATTCACTTTGTGTTGTTCCAGTTACTGGTTTCAGGGTTCAAATGACATCTTTTAACAAGAGTTAAGCTCTTGTTTAACTTTTTTTAAAAAGTTGAAATAAACAGTCACCTTTGACTCTGAAGGAAATTAAACCACAGTTCAGGTTACCAGTGGAGATTGTGGAGTTTCTGTCCTAGAGATCTTCAAAAGTAGAACGTGAAAATTAGGTCACTTAGGTAAGTCTGTTTGGAGGCTAACCAAGATGGCATCTTGCAGAGTTCCCAAGTTTAGAAAACAACTCATGTTAATATTCATATATCCTTAGAACATAAGGAAAATCAGTACTCTGTTCCATTGTCTTTTGACTTCTTAAAAATGTTTCACTTCCCCATGCCCTGAAATGACTGTGTCTCTCATTTGTGTTGTATGCTAATGTTGCTTGTGGAAATTTGGGAGTGAGTAGGAGGGAGGAAGGAAGAAGTCCTTTTAGAAGATGACATTTGATCTTTTCAGAGGGTGGCACTGGGAGCTCACTTGGCTTCAACAGAGCTGACTTGACTGAGCATATTAACAAACTCCCCAAAGAGCAGTGCTTAGCTTGAGGGCACTTCCTGGAAAGAACTATTGCTTCACTAAATGATCAAACTTGCTGGCTTTAAATGGTCTATAAAACGCGAAGAGGTTGGTTGGTTCAGTGTCATTGGAAGCTATTAACTTAAAAAAGTTAAGAAGATTGTCTGAAACAAGATTTTTAAATCATCTGGCTCCAGTAGGAGTCTAGAATGACAAAAATGAGAAAGTCAAGAAAAGTTTTTGTGGCATGCCAAACCGCAGCGAGCATAGTTCTTAGTGACTTGTTGAATTCCCAGTGTCCCCGGGGCTGGCCGTCTACTTCTGCAGACTGCATCCAGCTCTAGCCTACCACATAGTGACAAACCAGCTTCCCTCCCACCTACTGACCTTAAAGACACACTGTTCATTGGCTTTTGAGCATCTGTCAGAAAGAATTGGTTTTTTAGAAATGGGAGACTTTATAAGCTATTAAAGGTGCTCGGCAGACAGGAAAAACAAAAGGTAAAATTGGAGGGCTTTTGTGTGTGCGTGTACCAGTAATTTATGAAAACCTTTCTTCCATTCTTTTCAGTGAAGATAGATTAATCTTAAGAATTTTAGTTAGGTCAATGACCTATGTGACTCTGTTTCTTGAAATTGCCCAGTCAATGTAATATGGATTTAAGACATTCCCAGGGACCTAGAAACTAAAATATACTACCTTCCCTTTGTTCTTCTCTTTGTCTCTTTTGTTTGTTTGTTTTATTTTCCTAGACAGGCAAAAATAAAGGAGAGAACTGTTAAGCTATAACATTTGGTTTTAGTGCTGTTTTCTGTCCTTGTTCCATTTAAAAAAGGACACATTCATTAAAGTAAGACCCTGTGTTTTTAGTTCTTTCTCTCTTTTAACTTTCCATTTATTTGAAGTTGGTCCTGCCATGTGGTGGTTTTCAAGATGTTTGTTTATTTACAGTGAAACCCTTTCTTTCAAATGAAATCTTGTGTTTAATACATGAATCAGATAAACTGCAGCTGTTCTGGGGGTTGCCCCTCGGGTCCTCCTGCCTCACGGTTCCTGAGACACAGCTGAGTCACCCAGGGCCCTGAGGAACCTGGTGTCTAGTCCCCTGGCATGAACACAGGATTAGGAGGGAGTGCCCAGTTTGCTGTCCCCGGTTTCGCCACCCAGAATTTTTTGTCACTTCACTTCTCTGGACTGAGTTCCCTGTTTGAAAATATGATGGCTTTGTATCAGATCATCTCTGAGGTTCTTCCTGCCCTAACAGTCAGCAGTTCTGAGCTATACACAGAGAGCTTTGAGACGCTGAAATGTTCGGTGACTGAGGAATGCACACAGCGAGAGCAGGAGGCCTGGCTGAAGGAAGAATCGTCCTGTTCTAGTGGGAATGGTTCATGTAAATGAAAGCTCAGGAACCAAAACTGATGCGTCAGCAGAGTTGTCTCTGAGGAAAATGCTATCTGGAGATTTCAGTGAGGCATCCTCTAACACAGAAGAGTGTTGCGGAGAGAGGAATTGAAACCAGTTGCAGGTTGCTGTTTACCATTGATTGGTAAATCAATTGATTGGTAAATACAACTATGATTGTAGTTGAATTTGCTGCTAAGTGCTTAGCTATTGATATTAACAAATAAAATAATATTCTCTCACTAGAGAAAATTCTGTCCTATCACTGTGTGTGTGTGTGTGTGTGTGTGTGTGTGTGTGTGTGTTGGAAAATGCATTTGAGGCACATAGTTCAAGAATCTGCAGCCAGTTAACACATTTGGTTAGAAAATGGGGTATGGTGAAGCCCAGGTCAGGGTTCAGTAGCTCTGGGGGCCAGTTAGCTGGGCAGGGCTCTGGAGCCAGACTGTACTTTTAACCCTGACCAGCTGCTCCTCACATGTGTGCCATGGGTCACAGGGAGGGTGAGAGAGCCTGGAAGGATATCCGAACTCAGCTTTTCCTCCTGGGACCTTGCAGGCAGGTCCTGGTTATGGAGGGCTTGGCGTCTCATCTTGGTGGATGGAGGGCACGCTGCCTACATCTTTAACAGCTATGAGAAAAATCTCTTAAATACTCCCTGTGAGCTAGGGTGTCAGTGCCTGCTGCTCGTGGGTCTCACTAGCCTGAAGGCAAAACTTCCAAGGCTAAGTTAGACTAGAGATTACTGAAATAATGCTCCATAGTTCTTGCTGTGACAGTACCCTCCTCTTTTCTGGGAATTGGGAGAAGGGTTGGCATTAGAGAAATCTGCTTCTATTTTAACTCCTGAAAGTCCATTGTTCTCTGTATCTGTTCTCATTTCTTCATTGAAATACCATTTTGTAATTAAAATTTGGAACACTTGGTTTTCCTCTGTAAAAGAATAGCGTACAGGAATCTTATGAAAGTTGTTTGGAAAAATATGATTCCAGGGCACACAGCTCCCCCAGAGGATGGTTCTGTATGAATAGATTTTTACTACTAATTACACACAGAACATTTTTTCTTGTTTCTTAGCATACATGCAGTCATGTATGAGCCCTCAGTAGATTTCATTTTTACCCAGGGAAGCAATTAGATTTAGCTGTAATCTGTCTTCTATGAAAGATAAGGAAAGACAAGTCATCTGAACTAACGTTAGTTATCTCTAACACTTCTTTGATAAGAAAAGTATTCGTTTTCATTATAAACATTACAGAAGTATAAAACTTAAGTGCCGGGCTTCCCTGGTGCCGCAGTGGTTGAGAGTCCACCTGCCGATGCAGGGGATGCGGGTTCGTGCCCAGTCCGGGAGGATCCCGCATGCCGCGGAGCGGCTAGGCCCATGAGCCATGGCCGCTGAGCCTGCGCGTCCAGAGCCTGTGCTCCGCAACGGGAGAGGACACAACAGTGAGAGGCCCCAACAGTGAGAGGCCCGCATACTGCAAAAAAACAAAACAAAGGCCTAAGTGCCTCTTGATCTCTGCACCAATCATCATAGTCTTGAGCCAATTGTGAAAATGGGTATAAAAATTAGAATTTTAAAACGTCTGTTGATTTTTATCCCCAGAATTAATTTGCTCCTGGTCAGTGGCTTCCGAAGTGTGTGTTTTCACTGTCGAGTGCTTTCGTCAAGCAAGATTTTAACTGGAATTTTAACGCAGAAGAAAAAGATAAACGCAGAGACCCCGAAGTTGTAGCTGGGGAAGCACTCTGCTCGCTTCCTCCTGCACCCCACCAGCGGCACCACTGGGGCCCTGCGCTCGAGGACCCTGTGCAGCACACTTAGAGCAGGCGCCTCACTCAGTTGCTTCGGCCCCTGCGCGTGTTGAGGTTGGGCCTTCCTTCGCTTCCTTGACTAACTCTTCTGAACGGGGCACTCACGGTGACGTGTGTTTCCCATTGCTGATTCTGGGTGGGTATTTTTAGTTAAGCTACAGTTCATCACAAACTTAAAAGCAAACCACTTAAGCCAACCAGTGATTTTTTTTCTGTCCTGAGATTGGACCTTTACATTTGAATTTAGCTCAAATGCCACATTGTCACTGCTTTTAGTCTGTGCCAGGAAGTTTTTCTCCTTGTGGATTTACGTTCAAACCTGTAACTACAGTGCTTGCGCCATGGTGGACGCTCATGTTCACTGACCTTGTAGGAATGAGCTTTTTCCTTTTATACCCCAGTCTGAGTAATTGTGTTCCTGACTGCTTTCTTTCCGGCACTGGATAATAACACATAATGCAGCGTTATTCCGCACTGTAGATAACGCTGGAGTACCTCTTAATCTTTGATCAGACTGGACTAACTCAGAATCCTACACGAGAAAAACAGCCTCGTGTAAATATACAATTCTCGAATCCATGTTGTGCGGGTAAGGTGGCACTGAGGATGGTTGGTCTTAGTCTTAATAGGTGTTCATATATTCAATAAGCATTTTTCGAGCACCTGCTGTCTATAGAGTAATTTGGCTAAGCCTCGACGAGACAGATCAGCTATTTCACATGCAGTCACTCCTTTAGTATGTATCCATATGAGGTAGATTAATTTTTTTTTACTATACAATAGCCAGCTCTTCCCTTACTCCACGGTAATCTCACCCTTAACTATGGCTTCAACCATCTCCTGATAATTTCCCAAATTCTGTTGTCTGCTCTAAACTCCTTGCTTTAGTTCCTGCCTTTTGCTTACAGGAATCCCCCCTACCTCGTTGCCCAACCAGTTACAGTTGGCCCTCATAGCCATGGGTTTTTTTTTCTTTTTAATATTTATGTATTGGCTGCGCTGGGTCTTAGTTGTGGCATGCGGACTTCTTACTCATGGGATGTGAACTCTTAGCTGTGGTATGCTTGTGGGATCTAGTTCCCCGACCAGGGATCGAACCCAGGCCCCCTGCATTGGCAGCATGGAGTCTTAACCTACTAGACCACCAGGGAAGTCCCTATCCATGGGTTTTGCGTATGCAGGTTCAGTCAGCCTTGGACTAAAACCTGCCAATACAGAGGGCCAACTGTACTTCAAACAAGAATTAAAACTGTCACTGTTTGCCGATGACATGATACTATACATAGAAAATCCTAAAGGTGCCAACAGAAAACTACTAGAACTAATGAATGAATTTGCAGGATACAAAATTAATGCACAGAAATCTCTGGCATTCCTGTACACCAACAATGAAAAATCAGAAAGAGAAGTTAAGGTAACACTGCCATTTACCATTGCAACAAAAAGAATACAATGCCTAGGAATAAACCTACCTAAGGAGTCGAAAGACTTGTACTCAGAAAACTATAAAACACTGATGAAAGCAATCAAAGATGACATAAACAGATGGAGAAATATACCATGTTCTTGGATTGGAAGAATCAATATTATGAAAATCACTATACTACCCAAAGCAATCTACAGATTCAGTGCAGTCCCTATCAAATCCCTTTCAAATGGCATTCTTCACAGAATTAGAACAAAAAATCTTAAAATTCGTATGGAAACACAAAAGACCCCAAATAGCCAAAGCAATCTTTTTTAATTAATTAATTAATTTTTAACATCTTTATTGGAGTATAATTGCTTTACAATGGTGTGTTAGTTTCTGCTTTATAACAAAGTGAATCAGTTATACATATACATCTGTTCCCATATCTCTTCACTCTTGCATCTCCCTCACTCCCACCTCCCTATCCAACCCCTCTAGGTGGTCACAGAGCACCGAGCTGATCTCCCTGTGCTATGTGGCTGCTTCCCACTAGCTATCTGTTTTACATTTGGTAGTGTATATATGTCCATGCCACTCTCTCACTTTGTCACAGCTTACCCTTCCCCCTCCCCATATCCTCAGGTCCATTCTCTAGTTGGTCTGTGTCCAGTCTTGCCCCTACGTTCTTCATGACCTTTTTTTTTCCCCTTAGATTCCATAATATGTGTTAGCATATGGTATTTGTTTTTCTCTTTCTGACCTACTTCACTCTGTATGAGAGACTCTAGGTCCATCCACCTCACTACAAATAACTCAATTTCGTTTCTTTTTATGGTTGACTAACATTCCATTGTATGTATGTGCCACATCTTCTTCATTCATCTGTCAGTGGACACTTAGGTTACTTCCATGTCCTGGCTATTGTAAATAGTGCTGCAATGGACATTTTGGTACATGACTCTTTTTGAATTATGGTTTTCTCAGGGTATATGCCCAGTAGTGGGATTGCTGGGTCGTATGGTAGTTCTATTCTTAGTTTTTTAAGGAACGTCCATACTGTTCTCCATAGTGGCTGTATCAATTTACATTCCCACCAACAATGCAAGAGGGTTCCCTTTTCTCCACACCCTCTCCAGCATTTATTGTTTGTAGATTTTTTGATGATGGCAATTCTGACCAGTGTGAGATGATATCTCATTGTAGTTTTGATTTGCATTTCTCTAATGATTAATGATGTTGAGCATTCTTTCATGTGTTTGTTGGCAACCTGTATATCTTCTTTGGAGAAATGTCTAGGTTTTCTGCCCATTTTTGGATTGGGTTGTTTGTTTTTTTGCTACTGAGCTGCATGAGCTGCTTCTAAATTTTGGAGATTAATCCTTTGTCAGTTGTTTCATTTACAAATATTTTCTCCCATTCTGAGGGTTGTCTTTTGGTCTTGTTTATGTTTATGTTATGTTTATGTTTCCTTTGCTGTGCAAAAGTTTCATTAGGTCCCATTTGTTTATTTTTGTTTTTATTTCCATTTCTCTAGGAGGTGGGTCAAAAAGGATGCTGCTGTGATTTATGTCATAGAGTGTTCTGCCTATGTTTTCCTCTAAGAGTTTGATAGCATCTGCCCTTACATTTAGGTCTTTAATCCATTTTGAGTTTATTTTTGTGTATGGTGTTAGGGAGTGTTCTAATTTCATACTTTTACATGTACCTGTCCAGTTTTCCAAGCACCACTTATTGAAGAGGCTGTCTTTTCTCCACTGTATATTCTTGCCTCCTTTATCAAAGATAAGGTGACCATATGTGCATGGGTTTATCTCTGGGCTTTCTGTCCTGTTCCATTGATCTATCTTTCTGTTTTTGTGCCAGTACCATACTGTCTTGATTACTGTAGCTTTGTAATATAGTCTGAAGTCAGGGAGCCTGATTCCTCCAGCTCTGTTTTTCTTTCTCAAGATTGCTTGGGCTATTCGGGATCTTTTGTGTTTCCATACAAATTGTGAAATTTTTTGTTGTAGTTCTGTGAAAAATGCCAGTGGTAGTTTGATACGGATTGCACTGCATCTGTAGATTGCCTTGGGTAGTAGAGTCACTTTCACAGTGTTGATTCTTCCAATCGAAGAACATGGTATATCTCTCCATCTGTTTGTATCATCTTTAATTTCTTTCATCAGTGTCTTATAATGTTGTGCATACAGGTCTTTTCTCTCCTTAGGTAGGTTTATTCCTAGATATTTTATTCTTTTTGTTGCAGTGGTAAATAGGAGTGTTTTCTTAATTTCACTTTCAGGTTTTTGATCATTAGTGTATAGGAATGCAAGAGATTTCTGTGCATTAATTTTGTATCCTGCTGCTTTACCAAATTCATTGATTAGCTCTAGTAGTTTTCTGGTAGCATCTTCAGGATTCTCTATGTATAGTATCATGTCATCTGAAATAGTGACTGCTTTACTTCTTCTTTTCCAATTTGGATTCCTTTTATTTCTTTTTCTTCTCTGATTGCTGTAGCTAAAACTTCCAAAACTATGTTGAATAATAGTGGTGAGAGTGGGCAACCTTGTCTTTTTCCTGATCTTAGTGGAAATGCTTTCAGTTTTTCACCATTGAGCATGATGTTGGCTGTGGGTTTGTCATATATGGCCTTTGTTATGTTGAGGAAAGTTCCCTCTATGCCTACTTTCTGGAGAGTTTTTATCATAAATGGGTGTTGAATTTTGTCAAAAGATTTCTCTGCATCTATTGAGATGATCATATGGTTTTTCTCCTTCAATTTGTTAATATGCTGTATCACATTGATTGATTTGTATATACTGAAGAATTCTTGCATTCCTGGGATAAACCCCACTTGATCATGGTGTATGATCCTTTTAATGTGCTGTTGGATTCTGTTTGCTAGTATTTTGTTGAGGATTTTTGCATCTATGTTCATCAGTGATATTGGCCTGTAGTTTTCTTTCTTTGTGACAACTTTGTCTGGTTTTGGTATCAGGGTGATGGTAGCCTCATAGAGTGAGTTTGGGAGTGATCCTCCCTCTGCTATATTTTGGAAGAGTTTGAGGATAGGTGTTAGCTCTTCTCTAAATGTTTGAAAGAATTCGCCTGTGAAGCCATCTGGTCCTGGGCTTTTGTTTGTTGGAAGATTTTTAATCACAGTTTCAATTTCAGTGCTTGTGATTGGTCTGTTCATATTTTCTATTTCTTCCTGATTCAGTCCTGGCAGGTTGTGCATTTCTAAGAATTTGTCCATTTCTTACAGGTTGTCCATTTTATTGGCATAGAGTTGCTTGTAGTAATCTCTCATGATCCTTTGTATTTCTGCAGTGTCAGTTGTTACTTCTCCTTTTTCATTTCAATTCTATTGATTTGAGTCTTCTCCCTTTTTTTTTGATGAGTCTGGCTAATGGTTTATCAATTTTATTTATCTTCTCAAAGTACCAGCTTTTAGTTTTATTGATCTTTGCTATCATTTCCTTCATTTCTTTTTCATTTATTTCTGCACTGATCTTTATGATTTCTTTCCTTCTGCTAACTTTGGTGGGTTTTTTTTGTTCTTCTTTCTCTAATTGCTTCAGGTGTAAGGTTAGGCTTTTTTTTTTTTTTTTTTAGTGTGGTACGTGGGCCTCTCTGTATTGTGGCCTCTCCTGTTGCGGAGCACAGGCTCTGGATGTGCAGGCTCAGCAGCCATGGCTCACGGGCCCAGCCGCTCCATGGCATGTGGGATCTTCCCGGACTGGGGCACGAACCCATGTCCCCTGCATCAGCAGTTGGACTCTCAATCACTGCGCCACCAGGGAAGCCGAAGTTTAGTTTTTTTAATTTGAGATGTTTCTTGTTTCATAAGGTAGGATTGTATTGCTATAGACTTCCCTCTTAGAACTGCTTTTGCTGCATCCCATAGGTTTTGGGTCGTCGTGTTTTCATTCTCATTTGTTTCTAGGTATTTTTTTGATTTCCTCTTTGATTTCCTCAGTGATCTCTTGGTTATTAAGTAGTGTATTGTTTAGTGTCCATGTGTTTGTATTTTTTACAGATTTTTTCCTGTAATTGATATCTAGTCTCATAGCGTTGTGGTCAGAAAAGGTACTTGATACAATTTCAGTTTTCTTAAATTTACCAAGGCTTGATTTGTGACCCAAGATATGACCTATTCTGGAGAATGTTCCATGAGCACTTGACAAGAATGTGTATTCTGTTGTTTTTGGAAGGAATGTCCTATAAATACCAATTAAGTCCATCTTGTTTAATGTGTCATTTAAAGCTTGTGTTTCTTTCTTTATTTTCATTTTGGATGATCTGTCCCTTGGTGAAAGTGGGGTGTTAAAGTCCCCTACTATGAATGTGTTACTGTCGATTTCCCCTTTTGTGGCTGTTAGTATTTGCCTTATGTATTGAGGTGCTCCTATGTTGGGTACATAAATATTTACAGTTGTTATATATCTTCTTCTTGGATTGATCCCTTGATCATTACATAGTGTCCTTCTCTGTCTCTTGTAATAGTCTTTATTTTAAAGTCCATTTTGTCTGATATTAGAATTGCTACTCCAGCTTTCTTTTGGTTTCCATTTGCATGGAATATCTTTTTCCATCCCCTTATTTTCAGTCTGTATGTGTCTCTAGGTCTGAAGTGGGTCTCTTGTAGACAGCACATGTACAGGTCTTGTTTTTGTATCCATTCAGCCAATCTATGTCTTTTGGTTGGAGCATTTAATCCATTTACATTTAAGGTAATTATCGGTATGTATGTTCCTATTCCCATTTTCCCAGGGGCCACTCCTCATCGTGGTGCGCAGGGCTCTGATTGTCGCAGCCTCTCTTGTTGCAGAGCACAGGCTCCAGACGCGCAGGGTCAGTAGTTGTGGCACACGGGCCTAGTTGCTCCGCAGCATGTGGGATCTTCCCCGACCAGGGCTCAATCCCGTGTCCCCTGCATTGGCAGGCAGATTCTCAACCACTTCACCACCAGGGAAGCCCTATTCCCACTATTTTATCTTCCAGGTCACTTATCCGTTCTTCTGCCTCAGTTATTCTGCTATTGATCCCTTCTAGAGAATTTTTAATTTCATTTATTGTGTTGTTCATCACTGTTTGTTTGCTCTTTAGTTCTTCTAGGTCCTTTTTAAACGTTTCTTGTATTTTCTGTATTCTATGTCCAAGATTTTGGATCATCTCTACCATCATTATTCTGAATTCTTTTTCAGGTAGACTGCCTATTTCCTCTTCATTTGTTAGGTCTGGTGGGTTTTCTCCTTGCTCTTCATCTGCTGTGTGTTTTTCTGTCTTCTCATTTTGCTTAACTTAGTGTGTTTGGGGTCTCCGTTTCGCAGGCTGCAGGTTTGTAGTTCCTGTTGTTTTTGGTGTCTGTCCCCAGTGGCTAAGTTTGGTTCAGTGGGTTGTGTAGGCTTCCTGGTGGAGGAGACTAGTGCCTGTGTTCTGGTGAATGAGGCTGGATCTTGTCTTTCTGGTGGGTAGGTCCACATCCGGTGGTGTGTTTTGGGGTGTCTGTGGCTTTATTATGATTTTAGGCAGCCTCTCTGCTAATGGATGGGGTTGTGGTCCTGTCTTGCTAGTTGTTTGGCATAGGGTGGCCAGCACTGTAGCTTGCTGGTCGTTGATTGGAACTGGGTGTTGGCGTTGAGATGGAGACTTCTGGGAGTTTTTCACCGTTTGATATTACGTGGAGCTGGGAGGTCTCTTGTGGACCTGTTGTGGACCTGAAGTTGGCTCTCCCACCTCAGAGGCACAGTCCTGACGCCTGGCTGGAGCACCAAGAGCCTTTCATCCCCACGGCTCAGAATAAAAGGGAGAAAAAAAAGAAAGAAAGAAGGTAAAATAAAGTAAAATAAAATAAAGTTATTAAAATAAAACATTAAAAAAATAATTATTAAAAAATAAAATAAAATAAAAATTAAAAAAATTAAAAAAACAAAAACGGACAGACAGAACCCTAAGACAAATGGTAAAAACAAAGCTGTACAGGCAAAATCACACCCAGAAGCATACACATACACACTCACAAAAAGAGAAAAAGGGGAAAAATATATATCTTTGCTCCCAAAGTCCACCTCCTCAATTTGGGATGATTCGTTGTCTATTCAGGTATTCCACAGATGCAGGGTACATCAAGTTGATTGTGGAGATTTAATCCTCTTCTCCTGAGGCTACTGGGAGAGATTTCCCTTTCTCTTCTATGTTTGCACAACTCCCGGGGTTCAGCTTTGGATTTGGACCCGCCTCTGCGTGTAGGTCACCTCAGGGCGTCTGTTCTTCACTCAGACAGGACGGGGTTAAAGGAGCCGCTGATTCAGGGGCTCTGGCTCACTCAGGCCTGGGGGAGGGAGGGGTACGTATGCGGGGCGAGCCTGCGGTGGCAGAGGCCTGTGTGACGTTGCACCATCCCGAGGTGTGCCATGTGTTTTCCCGGGGAAGTTGTCCCTGGATCACAGGACCCTGGCAGTGGCCGGTTGCACAGGTTCCCGGGAGGGGAGGTGTGGATAGTGACCTGTGCTTGCACACAGGCTTCTTAGTGGCCGCAGCAGCAGCCTTAGCGTCTCCTGCCCGTCTCTGGGGTCCGCGCTGTTAGCCGCGGCTCGCGCCCGTCTCTGGAGCTCCTTTAAGGGGCGCTATTAATCTCCTCTCCTCGCGCACCAGGAAACAAAGAGGCAAGTAAAAGTCTCTTGCCTCTTCGGCAGCTCCAGACCTTTTCCTGGACTCCCTCCCGGCTTGCTGTGGTGCACTAGCCCCCTTCAGGCTGTGTTCACGCAGCCAACCCCAGTCCTCTCCCTTGGATCCGACCGAAGTCCGAGCCTCAGCTCCCAACCCCCGCCCATCCTGGCAGGTTACCAGACAAGCCTCTCTGGCTGGTGAGTGCTGGTCAGTACTGATCCTCTGTGTGGGAATCTCTCTACTTTGCCCTCCGCACCCCTGTTGCTGCACTCTCCTCTGTGGCTCCGAAGCTCCCCCCAGCACCGCCACCTGCAGTCTCCCCCTGCGAAGGGGCTTCCTAGTGTTTGGAAACCTTTCCTCCTTCACAGCTCCCTCCCACTGGTGCAGGTCCCATTCCTATTCTTTTGTCTCTGTTTTTTCTTTTTTCTTTTGCCCTAACCAGGTACATGGGGAGCTTCTTGCCTTTTGGGAGGTCTGAGGTCTTCTGCCAGCATTCAGTAGGTGTTCTGTAGGAGCTGTTCCACATGTAGATGTATTTCTGATGTATTTGTGGAGAGGAAGGTGATCTCTGCATCTTACTCTTCTGCCATCTTGAAGCTCCCAGCCCAAAGCAATCTTGAGAAAGAAAAACTGAGTTGGAGGAATCAGGCTCCCCAACTTCAAACTATACCACAAAGCTACAGTAATCAAGACAGTATGGTACTGGCACAAAAACAAAACTATAGATCAATGGTAAAGGATAGAATGCCCAGAGAAAAACCTGTGCACATCTGGGCACCTAATTTATGACAGAGGAGGCAAGAACATACAATGGAGAAATGACAGCCTCTTCAGTAAGTGGTAGTGGGAAAACTGGACAGCTACATATAGAAGAATTAAATTAGAACACTACCTGAGACCGTACACAAAAATAAACTCCAGTGGATTAAAGATGTAAATGTAAGACCAGACACTATAAAATTCTTAGAGGAAAACATAGGAAGAACACTCTTTGACATAAACCACAGCAAGATCTTTTTTGACCCACATCCTAGAGTAACAGAAATAAAAACAAAAATGAACAAATGGGACTTAATTAAACTTAAAAGCTTTTGCACAACAAAGGAAACCATGAACAAGATGGAAAGACAACCCTCAGAATGGGAGAAAATATTTGCAAATGAAACAACAGACAAAGGATTAATCTCCAAAATATACAAACAGCTCATGGAGCTCAATATAATAAAAAACAGACAGTCCAGTTGAAAAATGGGCAGAAGACCTAAATAGACATTTCACCAAGGAAGACATGCAGATGGCCAAGAGGTACATGAAAAGATGCTCAACATCACTAATTATTAGAGAAATGCAAATCAAAACTACAATGAGGTATCACCTCACACCAGTCAGAATGGCCATTATCAAAAAATCTAGAAACAGTAAATGCTGGAAAGGGTGTGGTAAAAGGGGACCCTCTTACACTGTTTGTGGGAATGTA
Source organism: Orcinus orca (assembly GCF_937001465.1). Classification (NCBI taxonomy): domain Eukaryota; kingdom Metazoa; phylum Chordata; class Mammalia; order Artiodactyla; family Delphinidae; genus Orcinus; species Orcinus orca. Next base: position 123,264,976 of record NC_064561.1, read on the forward strand.
AATTGATACACCCACTATGGAAAACAGTATGGAGCTTCCTTAAAACATTAAAAATAGAACTACCATATAACCCAGCAATCCCACTACTGGGCATATACCCTGAGAAAACCATAATTGAAAAGAGACATGCACCACAGTGTTCATTGCAGCACTATTTACAATAGCCAGGACATGGAACTAACCTAAATGTCCATTGACCGATGAATGGGTAAAGAAGATGTGGTACATATATACAATGGAATATTAGTCAGCCATAAAAAGAAACGAAATTGAGTTATTTGTAGTGAGGTAGATGGACCTAGAGTCTGATACAGAGTGAAGTAAGTCAGAAAGAGAAAAACAAATACCGTATGCTAACATATGTATGGAATAAAAAAAAAAATGGTACTGATGAACCTAGTTGCAGGGCAGGGATAAAGAGGTAGACAAAGAGAATGGACTTGATGACATGGGGTGGGAGGGCAAAGCTGGGGCAAAGTGGGACTAGTATCGACATATATACACTACCAAATGTAAAATAGTTGGCTGGTGGGAAGCAGCAGCATAGCACAGGGAGATCGGCTTGGTACTTTGTGATGACCTAGAGGGGTGGGATATGGAGGATGGGAGGGAGGCGTAAGAGGGAGGGGATGTGGGGACATGTGTATGCATATGGCTGATTTGCTTTGTTGTGCAACAGAAACTAACGAGGTATTGTGAAGCAAATATACTCCAATAAAGAGCTGTTAAAAAAAAAAAAGCCTCAGTGAGCAAATAGAGGCTACCCTCACCTGATCTCCTTTTCCCCCTGGGTTTCTTGGCCAAGATGTTATCATCTACCCATACATGTATTCATCAACTGATACTAAGAACTCAGTCTGTCTCAGGTGCTAGTCCAGCTATTAGGGGTCCACACAGCACAGACTCAAGCACACTCAAGGCCTTGCCTTAATGGAGCTTACACCCTAGTGGACAAACAAGTGACTTTGAAAAAAATCTGTATCTGTACCTATATATCTAGATATGTCTATAACTGCCCATTCATCCATTTGTATGGATGGCTGTCAGGCAGTCGTGAGAGCTTGGAGAAATAAAGCTGGGTGAGAATGGCAGACAGTGCTGGAAACTGAGGATGTATGCTGTGCTCTTCAGCTCGGGCGGTGAGGGAAGGAGGTGACATTCGTACAGGGACTTGAATGAAGTGAGAGGATAAGCCGTATGAATATCTGTGATCTGGAGAAGGTCTCTGTTCCTAGTCAGGGACTTCGTCATGGCCATTTTGTAATGTTGCCGGAGCCACAGTTCGTAAATGTTAGCTAGCAGATGGATGGATGTACTTGGACCTGGGAGTCAACCAAGCAAATAATTCTTACGCAGTGTGCTGGGAGTGACAGAGCCGTGCTCAGAAGTCTGCATGGGCTCAGAGAAGAGAGGGATGGGAAGAGGTCAAAGGCAAGAGCGAGTTTAGAGAAGGCTTCGCGGAAGATGACACTTGAGTTGGGTCTTGAACAGAGTTCCACGTATGGAATTGGGGAAGATATAGAGGCAAACGGGCAGATTTGGAGGACACAGCATCAGATTTGGGGTCAAAGCGGGCCACGAAAGAGAGGCGCATAGCCCCATGACTTGTCATGGGGAGTGGTCAACAAACCCAGGACAGGTGAGCTAAGGTCAGGTGTGTTCTAAGAGGATGCATTCATTAATCTGACCTTGAATGCTGTCCTTGGGGAAGAAAAAAAATGGGAGAAAGAATCTTGGGTTTTCCCCTTTTCTCCCCTTCCCAGGTGCCCCCTTGAGAGCGTTCCTTCCCCACATCCCCCTTATCCTGCGTCCTTTTCTGATTTTAAAGACCACTTCGGCAAGGTTCCTGTTCTGAGAGCTGTTGCAGAAGTCTCTGCCATCTTGGCTGGAGTTTTGAGAAAGAACTCCACTGTGTGGTGCCACGGGGAAGGGACCTGGTTGTGATGCCTGAAAGCTTGAGGGAGAGAGGACGGGGCTCGGCCTTTGCTTCTGACCCAGGGTGAGGCTGTCTTGGTGCGGGGGTGGGCAGGAAGGACAGGCTGTGGCTCTCCTAAATGAGGGGTGTGGGCTCTGAGGTCACCCTTGGTCTGGGCGCTCATTGGGAATGGGACGAATGAGCAGCGGGGACTGTGCAGAAAAGCTCTGGCATCTTCCACGTGCAGCTTTGGCATTATTTTGGTTTTAGTGTGTTTGCCTTCATTTTCTCTAATTTATCAGAGCAGGTTTCCTCCACCTCCCACTTTAAGTTTTACGTGGAAGGCTTTATAAATGCAGTGATTCTGCAATAAGATTTCTGTCGTGTATAATAGCTTTTTTAAAAAAAATTTATTTATTTTTGGCTGTGTCGGGTCTTCGTTGCTGCACATGGGCTTTCTCTAGTTGCGGCGAGCGGGGGCTACTCTTCGTTGCGGTGTGTGGGCTTCTCATTGCAGTGGCTTCTCTTGTTGCAGAGCATAGGCTCTAGGTGCACAGGCTTCAGTAGTTGTGGCATTCAGGCTCAGTAGTTGTGGCTCATGGGCTTTAGAGCGCAGGCTCAGTAGTTGTGGCTCATGGGCTTTAGAGCGCAGGCTCAGTAGTTGTGGTGCACGGGCTTAGTTGCTCCGCGGCACGTGGGATCTTCCCGGACCAGGGATCGAACCCATGCCCCCTGCATTGGCAGGCGGATTCTTAACCACTGCGCCACCAGGGAAGCCCCATGTATAATAATTTTTATTCTTTAATACTAAGTCATTGTATTCCTTTGTGGTGTGCACATTCCTCTGCTTAGTTAAGCAGAGCTGTCCCAGGAGATGTCAGGAAATTTCAGTACCCACCTCCTTCTCTCCTTCCTTAGAGTGCAGCAGCTGTGCTCCCCTTTTCCTTGTGGGGTGGTGGTTGTAGTACAGGCCTCATTACAGGACTCCACCGCCGAGGAGTATTAGGATTTATTTTTATTGAGAAATTATACTTTACATTACTATGTGAGATTTAGTGCCAGCTAAGAATATTTTATTAAAGGTTCACGTACCCTTGGTTTTGTGGTGATGCAGATTTTTACACATTTCTTGAAATTTTTTTTTTCCTGAAAGTGAGGAGCGTTTGAAGTGATTTTATTCCTCCGGCCTTCATTCGGAGGGTGTCCTCACGCGTGCCCCGGTGACACTGGCCTTCTGGGCTCTCTCTGGTGTAAGTGAAGATCCTCTTCATTGTCTCTGTGCCACCAAAATCCTGTTACCTGCTCACTCATGTCAAAGGTTTAGCAAAGCTCAAAGCCTTTGATTATGAAGACTGAAGCTTAAGGTACACATACCAGCAGTGACCCACAGGCGTTGTGGTATAAGCAAAGGCTGCCAGCCCTTCCCGCAGTAGGGGTCTTGGGGGCGCGGCGCGGGGGGAATCCCGGCAGAGAATTGCTAACAACACACGAGAGGGAGTACTTTCCTGGAAAGTAGCAAGGAATGCCTTGTTTGTTTTGGTCTCCCCAGCAGATATTTTTTGACTGGGAGTAGATAAAATAATGGACAGATAAATGCTTTTATGTATATGTAAGATAACGAAAAGGGTAAATATTTAAACTGGGGAAGCTGGGCTTCCTAAAGCAAGCTATCCATTTTACCACTAGAGCTACCTTGCTTAGAGGCCGACTCTCCCTTTCTCTGATTTCTTGCCTGTGTTTTCAGGAAATTGCAAATCCTTTAAAGGAAAGGCATTTCCACAATGGTGAGTTGGCCTGTCCTGATGGTGTAACAGCCCTGCCCCTCAATGAGCTTCACCTCTGTGAAGGCGATGCCATGTGAGGGTCTTCAGGAAGCATTCCATAGGTCAGACAGGCTGATCCCTGGACTTCAAGGGGTTTATCATTGACGGCCAGCCCGGGAGCAGGGTCTCTAGTTGCTGTATATATGCCTTGGCCTGTGTGAGTCTGAATTACCCTTTGGTAATTGGTTTGGAAATCTTTTTAATGAGTAGACGTTCTTTATTTCGAGTTTTAATCTTGGCATCTGTTTTTCAGAAACACTGGTCTGTTATTAGTTAAAGTTTATTCCCAGATTTGGAATGCAGACTGCTAAGAAATGTCAAACAGAAAGGGCTTGTCAGCACTTACAGTCCAAGTTCCTCACGGGGCCGCCTGTTTGCCTGGCATGTGCCCCGGCTGTGCTGTGCTCACCTGCCCTCCTGTGACAACCTGGATCTGTCAAATCTCAAATGACCTGTTCTTGAACAAGTGGTTGTTGGAGTATTGGATGAGGTTTACCCATTGCCAGTGCCTGATGACATTCACAACTGTTTCTCTCTTGCAAAATGATCACATATCTATACTCAAGTTTAAAAAGCAAGCAAGAATATTAAGAGTAGTTGTCGGGCTTCCCTGGTGGCGCAGCAGTTGAGAGTCCGCCTGCCGATGCAGGAGACACGGGTTCGTGCCCCGGTCTGGGAAGATCCCACATGCCGCGGAGTGGCTGGGCCCGTGGGCCATGGCCGCTGGGCCTGCGCGTCCGGAGCCTGTGCTCCGCAACGGGAGAGGCCACAACAGTGAGAGGCCTGCGTACCGCAAAAAAAAAAGAGTAGTTGTCATCCGGAGGAAGGTTTCTCAGAATTACTTAAAGAGTTCTTTATTTTTTATTTATTTATTTGTTTGTTTGCTTATTTATTTAAAAAAAATTTTTTGGCTGCATTGGGTCTTCGTAGTAGCACATGGGCTTTCTCTCTAGTTGCAGTGAGGGGGGCTACTCTTCGTGGCAGTGCGTGGGCTTCTCACTGCAGTGGCTTCTCTTGTTGCAGAGCACAGGCTCTAGGCATGCAGGCTCAGTAGTTGTGGTGCACGGGCTCAGTAGTTGTGGCAAGTAGGCTCAGTAGTTGTGGCTCACGGGGTCGAGAGCACAGTCTCAGTAGTTGTGGTGCATGGGCTTAGTTGCTCCGTGGCATGTGGGATCTTCCCCGGACCAGGGCTCTAACCCAGGTTCCCTGCACTGACAGGCGGATTCTTAACCACTGCGCCACCAGGAAGTCCCTAAAGAGCTCTTTAATTGTGCACACTCGCTCCATTAGCCTCCTCCATCACCTGTATTCTAAGGATACTCCAGGACAGAAGACATTATGCACCGACTTGAGGACTCTCCCGCGAGGACAGCATAACCACCACCCCGTACTATTTCCATGCCTGCTGAGTCACCCTTCACCTCTGGTGTTTTCTCCTCATTCTGGAATTCCTGCTGTCATCTTGGCTTGATGGTTTTCTCATTCCTATCAACCCAGTATTTCTCTCTTTCCCATATTGTGCCTTTTCTATCTGTGGCAAATTTTCCTAATGCGATCACCCATTCGTTTACATGATAAACATTCATGAAACATCTGCCCTGTGCCTTGCACTGTCCAAATGCAGGAGATAAGATCCAAGTAGGCTATTCTGTGGTACGCAGATACTTAAAAACTTCCCCTTTAACAGATTCATGTTGATGTGGGGAGTTTTGAATTGAGTCATTTCTCCTTCCTTACGAGTGAAAGGATGTCTCTGTGATGAACATTCAGCTTGTAGTCTATGAGGTCTTTGGAAACTTGAACTTCAGTCATTCCCTGTGTGGCTGAGTGGCAGGGCAGGCATTGTAGAGGTTCAAGTTCCCAGGATTTCACATGAGTTATCACAGTCCAGCCTTTGGCAATCTGCCACCCTCTACTTGGTAGACAGGTTCGTGAAATTTGACGCTCTTACGTCTTTCCTGGAAAATCTTGTAAGGTTCAGCAGTCCTTCAGTGGCTGACCCATTTCTGTTAAACTCCTGTTGTCAGACCCAAGGTTATCCTGGACCTATTGTTAGAATAGTCAGTGCATTCCATTGACTTTTTTTTTTTTTTTTTAACTCCCAGCATAGGCTTTGAGTGACAATTTATACTTTACATGCAGAAATGAGACACTGCTCTTTTTTCTTTCTTTCTTTTTTTGGCTGCATTGGGTCTTCTTTGCTACGTGCAGGCTTTCTCTAGTTGTGGTGAGTGGGGGCTACCCTTCATTGCGGTGCACGGGCTTCTCATTGCAGTGACTTCTCTCTTCTTGCGGAACACAGGCTCTAGGGGTGCAGGCTTCAGCAGTTGTGGCGCATGGGCTTAGTTGCTCCATGGCACGTGGGATCTTCCCGGACCAGGGATCGAACCCATGTCCCCAGCATTGGCAGGCAGATTCTTAACCACTGCGCCACCAGGGAAGTCCCGGGACACTGCTCTTTGTGTATATTATGCTGCCACTAACTCCCCTTAAAATGTGAACCAACTGCCTCAAGCATTTATTGTATCAACATAGCAGTAAAGTAGGATTTGGACAATTATTCCTTTAGTGGACACATGTAAGTGAGAGAAGTGTCTCTACCAAAATATATAGAGTACTTCTTAGTGAGGTAGAAGGGGTGGTTTGTGACAGTAGTAGGGCTCTTACCATATTTTGCTTTCAGCTCATCTCCTTTGGTATTCGCTTCCATGCTTCACATCTTTGGGACCCATCGTTGCCCCTGTCCTTGATGAATAAGTATGGTCTTGGTTGTTGCAATATTGCCTAGTTGGAAATACCCTGGACTTGGGAGTCAGAAGTCCTGGGTTGGAGCCCAGATTATAGCATTTACTGTGTGATTCAATTTAAGTTGTTCAAATTCCTAGTCTGTAAAATGGGAATAATAAATGATGTCTGTTCCCACCCCCACTCCAGCTACCTTCCACTCCTAGTGTTGATCAAATGAGAAAATGAATTTCAAAGTGTCGTGTAACTTACACAGTGCTCTGCCATGGGACCCCCCCATCCTTACCAAATATGGGCTTTGTGAACTACCCCAGGGTTCATGAAATGCCTCTTTCTGTTACAGGACGGTTATTGAGACTTTCCCCTTCTACGGGCCTCTGTGATCACAAGCAGCTGCCTCTTCACCCACACAGAGGCAGCCTGGACCTCTGTGGGACAGCTGTTTATGATGACATTCTTTCTTCAGTTAAGCTGAAATCTAGCCTCCTAACTTCAAGATAACTTACACTTCTTGGTTCTAGTTTTACAGAGTAACAAGAAACAGTTCAAATCAGTGCATGTCAAGTGATAGAAATTTATAACTGAGAAAGGGGTCTTAAACTCAGCTTCCTGTTTTTGGCAATTCAATTCAATAAATAAGAGCTGGGGCCTGTCACGTGGGTGCTGTGCTCCGGCACTAAAGGCAGCTATTGTTTCTCCTCCTGATCTCCGGAAGTGGAACCAAAGGGCAGGGAACCAAATGGGGATGAATGGGAAGCAAAAACTTTTTAACTCCTTAATATGCAAAAATGTGGTGGTTTGAATTTTTTTAAGAATCCTTGCTAGAAGAAATAGTACCTGTGTTTATTGGGCTCAGCAGACTACTAATGTACAAATGAACATATATACAAAATAGAAATAGAGTCAAAGATGTAGAAAACAAACTTATGGTTTGTTTTACCAAGAGGGGAAGGGAGGGAGGGATAAATTGGGAGTTTGTGATTGACATATACACACTATTATATATAAAATAGATAACTAATAGGAATCTACTGGGGACTTCCAGTGGTTTAAGACTTCACCTTCCAAGTAGGTGGTGCGGGTTTGATCCCTGGTCGGGGAGCTAAGATCCCACGTGCCTCCCTGCCAGAAAAACAAAACATAAAACAGAAGCAATATTGTAACAAATTCAATAAAAACTTAAAAAATGGTCCACATCAAAAAAATCTTTAAAAAAAAAAAGAAAAGAATCTACTGTATAGCACAGGGAAGTCAATACTCCGTAATGACCTATGTGGGAAAGGAATCTAAAAAAAAGTGGATATGTATATGTATAACTGATTCACTTTGCTGTACAGCAGAAACTAACACAACATTGTAAGTGGACTATACTCCAATAAAAATGAATTTTAAAAAATCTACAAAAATGAAGACAAAAGATGATAAATAAGAAACACGGATATTTCTTTTTTTTTTTTTTGTGGTACGCGGGCCTCTCACTGTTGTGGCCTCTCCCGTTGCGGAGCACAGGCTCCGGACGCGCAGGCTCAGCATCCATGGCTTACGGGCATAGCCGCTCTGCAGCATGTGGGATCTTCCCGGACCGGGGCACGAACCCGTGTCCCCTGCATCGGCAGGCGGACCCTCAACCACTGCGCCACCAGGGAAGCCCAAGAAACACAGATATTTCTAATTTTTATAAGCTGCCATGTGTTTAACAACCTGTAAATGAAAAACATATTTTCACATAGAGAAATGGGAAAATGGTGATATGGCAGCATGATAATGCCTTTGTGAGTGCTGCACTTCCAGCGCAGGGGGTGTGGGTTTGATACCTGGTCTGGGAGCCAAGATCTAAGATCCCACATGCCTGTCAGCCAAAAAACCAAAACATAGAACAGAAACAGTATTGTAACAAATACAATAAAGACTTTAAAAATGGTCCACATCAAAAAAAAAAAATCTTTAACAACACTGTAAAGCAACTGTACTCCAATAAAAATTAATTACAAAATAATAAAATAAATGGGTATATTTAGTACCTACTTCAGGGTTTTTGTGAGAAATAAATGAGTTAATTTCCATGAAGTACATAGAACAGTGCCTGACAGTTAATGCCTAATACATTAACTATTTTTTATGAACTTTTGAGGACTGTGAGATTTGACATATTTTTAGTCTACTGGATTTTTTTGAAATAGCATTAAAAAATTAAAAACTGTAACACCCTATTTACCAACCATATCCAATAACAGAATTGGCATGGTTCATCTTTCTGATCACTTTGGTGGTTTCACAAGATGGGACTTGGCTGTCAGAAAAGCTTTATCATGATACTGAAAACTTACTCCCAGATAACATACTTCTTTGGACCTTAGACCAAATTTATGTATTCTAGGAGGTGCTTTTTTTTGGCAGTATGAGTTTGAAGAACTTTAGGGGGGAGTCAGGATTCAACCCTGCCTTCTCTGTTGTTAGGGTCTCGATATCTGCCTTAACTGTCCAGAACTTTTGCTTGCCTTGTATGTAACAAAAGAGATTTTTTTAAAATGTTATCTTTGATTTGGAGGTGTGCTAATTCAAGTATTTTTGTGACCCATTTAGCTTTTAGAGGTAATGAAACATTGATCAAGAACTTCATTTATAACAGACCAATTCATAATAATCCTAGTGGCTTATTTCACAGAAGCTGTTTCCAGATAAAAATACTGATCATGACTTCCCATGATGTTTCCTGAAAGGGTAAAATTAAACTGTGGGAAATTCTTGGAATTTAACTAGTAATTAACTTACAAAGAACCTTTAAAAAAAATCATAACTCCCCCAAGCTATTATATAACAAAGGACCTTAGGAGTTCAGAATTCTTTTATGGATGTATTTTTTCTTAACTGAAACCCAATGAGCATTGTCCAGTATCTTCGAGTTTGTAACTGAACTAAAATGATTTCTTTAGATAGAGGAGCCTTTGAGTCCAGTATTGGCTTTTAAACCTCAGGTCCAGTCTGGATTTATACTGATGCTGCACATGTTAACCTAGTTATCTGGATGTAAGTTTACTCACGTACTGTATTATGTTACAATCCTAAATGGCATGATTAGGCTCAACATTTTTAAACATGCAGAAAGCACAATTTAATTTTATCTGCTAGTCAGTTTCCTTTCCAGACTTTTACTTTAAGGAATGTCAGATTTCTATTTGGGGAGGTGATGAATAGACTACATAGAGTGAAAGGAGTGCTTTCAAGGGGCCACATGGCAGAGTGAAAAGAGCATGATTTGGAAACCCTGGATCTGTGTGATACTGGGGAAGTTTCTCTGCTTCTTTAAAAATCTGCTTCCTGGGCTTCCCTGGTGGCGCAGTGGTTGAGAGTCCGCCTGCCGATGCAGGGGACACGGGTTCGTGCCCCGGTCTAGGAAGATCCCACATGCCACGGAGTGGCTGGGCCCGTGAGCCATGGCTACTGAGCCTGCGCGTCCGGAGCCTGTGCTCCACAACGGGAGAGACCACAACAGTGAGAGGCCCGAATACCGCAAAAAAAAAAAAAAAAAAAAAAAAAATCTGCTTCCTCATATGTTAATGGACATAGTCTCTGTCTGGAAAGGTTATAATCTGATGCCACACAGTCCTAGGTGCACAATAAATTCCCAACAAATGGCAACTGTGGTATTTTATATAAGAAATTTGTTCCATTTATGTTTAATATTTCAAAGCAGTGCTGAAAGACATTTTGGTCTATTTTGTGACCGTATTAAATAGCCTTATAATTTTAAAAGGTTATCTAAAGACTTTGAGAACACCAAAAGGAATAATTGATTTTGGAATAAACTAATTAGAAACTAGAAACTAAACTAAACTAAAGAAATTCTTCTTCTCGATTCCTCTGTTTACTATGTGAGGGTTTTAATGACCATTTCCCCATTTCTCCAATTTTTGACATCCTTGTGAATTTAGCTTTAAAAAAAGTTAACAGAATAACTGAAAAAGGATATAAAGTGCTGCCAGGATGGATTCCTCATTCACAATTTTATATTTCATTCCATAATTCATTTTTGGATTATTTGAGCTTTTTATGTTTGTTCATAAAGTGCCCTCAAGGTCACAGGTTGTGTTTTCAAGTTGATCCCCTTGTGAGGGGAAAGGAAAGGATGTCGTAAGGTGCATGTTCACGGGCTGCACCTTCCTCCCTGCTCTCTTATTTTTTTCTGGTTCATCAGTGGTTTGGACTGGGTTAGTACATCAGTGTTCCCAGGAAGGGGTGGCTACATTTTAATGCAAGCTGAACTTATATGCGACCTGGGGGCCAATATTTGAAACATCTTTCTTTTTTTTTTTGGGGGGGGGGTACGCGGGCCTCTCACTGTTGCAGCCTCTCCCGCTATGGAACACAGGCTCCGGACGCGCAGCCTGAGCGGCCATGGCTCACGGGCCCAGCCGCTCCGCGGCATGTGGGATCCTCCCGGACCGGGGCACGAACCCGCGTCCCTGGCATCGGCAGGCGGACTCTCAACCACTGCGCCACCAGGGAAGCCCGAAACACCACATATTTTAATGAGACATAAAATTGTATGGTAAGCCTTCCTTGTGTGTTTAAAAGAAAAAAAAAAAGTAATGTTTTGTTCAATTTGTTTCTCCAGGTGGCACTTTTCTGAAGTTGTTCATTGAGACTTCCCAGCATTCCTGCAGATATAATAGGTGAGTCAATGAAATCAGATACCCTTACTACCAGTGATTCTTTGGAAACCCTTTCGAGGTGGGTGGCAACTTACTTCTTGAAAGAGATGCAGTGTTCCAAACTTTGGGGCCCTGAATGATAAACACTAGTTTTTTTGGTTTTGTTTTTGGCTAGAAATACCACTTTGATGAACGTACACAAATGTTGTAAAGGACCCTGTAAAGTTTCACTAATGATACTAAGTTTAATGCTGTAAATTCCATACCTTCAGTTCTGACATGGTTTGTTCTGTCACCATTTACAAACAAGTTTAAGACCTCTTTATAATGGGTACAGCTGGCTTTAAGTTGTCTTTCCTTTTGAGCTTCTCTGGGGATCATTCACCCTTTGTTATCATTTCTCTCTGAAAGGGGAAGTAGAGATGGCCCAATTTTAGTTTTTGATGACAGCATGGGTAGAGGAATTGCCTAAATAAAAATTGAAAACAGTTGACTAATAGGTGATTTATGATTAACTCTATAGATTTGAATTTATAAAGGTCACTTTGGGAGAATATTAGTAACAGAAATAGGGGCTGAGTAACCTCCTACAGTGTGCATTCAAGGAAATCAAAGTGGAAAGTTAAGTAACTGTCCCCAAAGACTTTGATCCAGCTCTGCTTCTCAAGAGGGAGAGGCCTGTCCAACCTGGTCCCGTAGGGGCCTTGCTCTTGTCACGAACTTGAGGGTGGGGCTCAGGCCAAAGGAACCAGTGCATGGTGTGTACTTGGGACTGACCGACACCCCGTCCAGGAGGGTCTGCCACGTGCAGGGGATTTGAAGAGTATTTTCACAGATACCACCTCATTTGTGGAAAGGTGATCTTGTTTACAGATTCTGGGGAAGGAAAAATTGCTCTTATGTCGTGAATTGAACTACTGATTTTTCAAATGTTTTTGAATTGTCCTAACAACTGCTGGTTGGGTTAGGTGAGGAAGCTTGGCTTGTTTTTTTTGTTTTTTGAAATGGGAACTGTAAGCACTTATGAGTTATGAAATTATTTGAGCAAAGTTCCTGCTCATGGGAAAGCCGAGGCTGACCCGGGACAGGTGGGTATCCTGTTGGCACTTTATCAAACTGATCATCTTTAAATATCTGCTCCATGTTTATATAGTGGGGGTGGGAGAAACCGATTGTCTATTAATAAAGACTATTAATAGAGATACACCAGAAATACATCTACGCGTGGAACAACTCCTACAGAGCATCTACTGAACGCTGGCAGAAGACCTCAGACCTCCCAAAAGGCAAGAAACCCCCCACGTACCTGGGTAGGGCAAAAGAAAAAACTAAACAGAGACAAAAGGACAGGGACGGGTCCTGCACCAGCGGGAGAGAGCTGTGAAGGAGGAAAAGTGTCCACACACTAGGAAGCCCCTTCGCGGGTGGAGACTTCGGGAGGCGGAGTGGGGGAGCTTGGGAGCCGCGGAGGAGAGCACAGCAACAGGGGTGCGGAGGGCAAAGCGGACAGATTCCAGCGCAGAGGATCGGGCCGACCGGAACTCGCCAGCCGAGAGGCTTTTCTGCTCGCCCGCCGGGGCGGGCGGGACTGGGAGCTGAGGCTCCGGCTTTTGTCGGAGCGCCGGGAGAGGACTGAGGTTGGCGGCGTGAACACAGCCTGCAGGGCGTTGGTGCACCGCGGCTGGCCGGGAGAGAGTCCGGGGAGAAGTCTGGAACTGCCGAAGAGGCAAGAGACTTTTACGTCCCTCTTTGTTTCCTGGTGCACGAGGAGAGGGGATTAAGAACGCTGCTTGGGAGAGCTCCAGGGACGGGCGCGAGCCGCGGCTAAAAGTGCGGAGCCCAGAGACAGACATGAGACGCTAGGGCCGCTGCTGCCGCCACCGGGAGGCCTGTGTGCGAACACAGGTCACTAGCCACACGCCCTTCCGGGGAGCCTGTGCAGCCCGCCACTGCCAGGGTCCCGGGATCCAGGGACAACTCCCCCTGGAGAACGCACAGGCGCGCCTCAGGCTGCAGCGTCTCGCCGGCCTCTGCCGCCGCAGGCCCGCCCCACACTCCGTGCCCCTCCCTACCCCCGGGCCTGAGTGAGCCAGAGCCTCCGAATCAGCGGCTCCTTTAACCCCGTCCTGTCTGAGCAAAGAACAGACGCCCTCCGGTGACCTACACGCACAGGCGGGGCTAAATCCAAAGCTGAGCCCCTGGGAACTGTGAGAACAAAGAAGAGAAAGGGATATCTCTCCCAGCAGCCTCAGAAGCAGCGGATTAAAGCTCCACAATCAACTTGATATACCCTGCATCTGTGGAATACCTGAATAGACAACGAATCATCCCAAATTAAGGAGCCCTGTGGATGAAGCGCTTGGTGCTGCAGCCAGGAGTCAGTGCTATGCCTCTGAGGTGGGAGAGCCAACTTCAGGACACTGATCCACAAGAGACCTCCCAGCTGCACATAATATCAAACAGCAAAAATCTCCAAGAGATCTCCATCTCAACGCCAGCACCTAGCTTCACTCAACGACCAGCAAGCTACAGTGCTGGACCTCCTATGCCAAACAACTAGCAAGACAGGAACACAACCCCACCCATTAGCAGAGAGGCGGCCCAAAATCATAATAAGTCTACAGACACCCCAAAACACACCACCAGACGTGGACCTGCCCACCAGAAAGACAAGATCTAGCCTCATCCACCAGAACACAGGCACTAGTACCCTCCACCAGGAAGCCTACACAACCCACTGAACCAACCTTAGCCACTGGGGACAGACACAAAAAACAACAGGAACTACGAACCTTCAGCCTGCAAAAAAGGAGACCCCAAACACAGTAAGATAAGCAAAATGAAAAGACAGAAAAACACACCGCAGATGAAGGAGCAAGATAAAAACCCATCAGACCTAACAAATGAAGAGGAAATAGGCAGTCTACCTGAAAAAGAATTCAGAATAATGATAGTAAAGTTGATCCGAAATCTTGGAGATAGAATGGACAATAGAATGGACAAAATGCAAGAATCAGTTAACAAGGACCTAGAAGAACTAAAGATGAAACAAGCAACGATGAACAACACAATAAATGAAATTAAAAGTACTCTAGATGGGATCAATAGCAGAATAACTGAGGCAGAAGAACGGATAAGTGACCTGGAAGATAAAATAGTGGAAATAACTACTGCAGAGCAGAATAAAGAAAAAAGAATGAAAAGAACTGAGGACAGTCTCAGAGACCTCTGGGACAATATTAAACGTACCAACATTCGAATTATAGGGGTTCCAGAAGAAGAAGAGAAAAAGAAAGGGACTGAGAAAATATTTGAAGAGATTATAGTTGAAAACTTCCCTAATATGGGAAAGGAAATAGTTAATCAAGTCCAGGAAGCACAGAGAGTCCCATACAGGATAAATCCAAGGAGAAATACGCCAAGACACATATTAATCAAACTGTCAAAAATTAAATACAAAGAAAACATATTAAAAGCAGCAAGGGAAAAACAACAAATAACACACAAGGGAATCCCCATAAGGTTAACAGCTGATCTTTCAGCAGAAACTCTGCAAGCCAGAAGGGAGTGGCAGGACAAATTGAAAGTGTTGAAGGAGAAAAACCTGCAACCAAGATTACTCTACCCAGCAAGGATCTCATTCAGATTTGATGGAGAAATTAAAACCTTTACAGACAAGCAAAAGCTGAGAGAGTTCAGCACCACCAAACCAGCTCTACAACAACTGCTAAAGGAACTTCTCTAGGCAAGAAACACAAAAGAAGGAAAAGACCTACAATAACAAACCCCAAACAATTAAGAAAATGGGAATGGGAACACACATATCGATAATTACCTTAAATGTAAATGGACTAAATGCTCCCACCAAAAGACACAGATTGGCTGAATGGATACAAAAACAAGACCCATATATTTGCTGTCTACAAGAGACCCACTTCAGACCTAGAGACACATACAGACTGAAAGTAAGGGGATGGAAAAAGGTATTTCATGCAAATGGAAACCAAAAGAAAGCTGGAGTAGCAATTCTCATATCAGACAAAATAGACTTTAAAACAAAGACTATTAGAAGAGACAAAGAAGGACACTACATAATGATCAAGGGATCGATCCAAGAGGAAGATATAACAATTGTAAATATTTATGCACCCAACATAGGTGCACCTCAATACATAAGGCAAATACTGACAACCATAAAAGGGGAAATCGACAGTAACACATTCATAGTAGGGGACTTTAACACCCCACTTTCACCAATGGACAGATCATCCAAAATGAAAATAAATAAGGAAACACAAGCTTTAAATGATACATTAAATGAGATGGAGTTAATTGATATTTATAGGACATTCCATCCAAAAACAACAGAATACACATTTTTCTCAAGTGCTCATGGAACATTCTCCAGGATAGATCATATCTTGGGTTACAAATCAAGCCTTGGTAAATTTAAGAAAATTGAAATTGTATCAAGTATCTTTTCCGACCACAACGCTATGAGACTCGATATCAATCACAGGAGAAGATCTGTAAAAAATACAAACACATGGAGGCTAAACAATACACTACTTAATAACGAAGTGATCACTGAAGAAATCAAAGGGGAAATCAAAAAATACCTAGAAACAAATGACAATGGAGACACGACGACTCAAAATCTATGGGATGCAGCAAAAGCAGTTCTAAGAGGGAAGTTTATAGCAATACAATCTTACCTTAAGAAACAGGAAACATCTCGAATAAACAACCTAACCTTGCACCTAAAGCAATTAGAGAAAGAAGAACAAAAAAACCCCAAAGTTAGCAGGAGGAAAGAAATCATAAAAATCAGATCAGAAATAAATGAAAAAGAAATGAAGGAAACGATAGCAAAGATCAATAAAACTAAAAGCTGGTTCTTTGAAAGGATAAACAAAATTGATAAACCATTAGCCAGACTCATCAAGAAAAAAAGGGAGAAGACTCAAATCAATAGAATTAGAAATGAAAAAGGAGAAGTAACAACTGACACTGCAGAAATACAAAAGATCATGAGAGATTACTACAAGCAACTCTATGCCAATAAAATGGACAACGTGGAAGAAATGGACAAATTCTTAGAAATGCACAACCTGCCAAGACTGAATCAGGAAGAAATAGAAAATATGAACAGACCAATCACAAGGACTGAAATTGAAACTGTGATTAAAAATCTTCCAACAAGCAAAAGCCCAGGACCAGATGGCTTCACAGGCGAATTCTATCAAACATTTAGAGAAGAGCTATCACCTATCCTTCTCAGACTCTTCCAAAATATAGCAGAGGGAGGAACACTCCCCAACTCATTCTACGAGGCCACCATCACCCTGATACCAAAACCAGACAAGGATGTCACAAAGAAAGAAAACTACAGGCCAATATCACTGATGAACATAGATGCAAAGATCCTCAACAAAATACTAGCAAACAGAATCCAACAGCACATTAAACGGATCATACACCATGATCAAGTGGGGTTTATTCCAGGAATGCAAGGATTCTTCAATATACGCAAATCAATCAACGTGATACACCATATTAACAAATTGAAGGAGAAAAACCATATGATCATCTCAATAGATGCAGAGAAAGCTTTTGACAAAATTCAACACCCATTTATGATAAAAACCCTGCAAAAAGTAGGCATAGAGGGAACTTTCCTCAACATAATAAAGGCCATATATGACAAACCCACAGCCAACATCGTCCTCAATGGTGAAAAACTGAAAGCATTTCCACTAAGATCAGGAACAAGACAAGGTTGCCCACTCTCACCACTCTTATTCAACATAGTTTTGGAAGTTTTAGCCACAGCAATCAGAGAAGAAAAGGAAATAAAAGGAATCCAAATCGGAAAAGAAGAAGTAAAGCTGTCACTGTTTGCAGATGACATGATACTATACATACAGAATCCTAAAGATGCTACCAGAAAACTACTAGAGCTAATCAATGAATTTGGTAAAGTAGCAGGATACAAAATTAATGCACAGAAATCTCTGGCATTCCTATACACTAAGGATGAAAAATCTGAAAGTGAAATCAAGAAAACACTCCCATTTACCATTGCAACAAAAAGAATAAAATACCTAGGAATAAACCTACCTAAGGAGACAAAAGACCTGTATGCAGAAAATTATAAGACACTGATGAAAGAAATTAAAAATGATACAAATAGATGGAGAGATATACCATGTTCTTGGATTGGAAGAATCAACATTGTGAAAATGACTCTACTACCCAAAGCAATCTACAGATTCAATGCAATCCCTATGAAACTACCACTGGCATTTTTCACAGAACTAGAACAAAAAATCTCACAATTTGTATGGAAACACAAAAGACCCCGAATAGCCAAAGCAATCTTGAGAACGAAAAATGGAGCTGGAGGAATCAGGCTTCCTGACTTCAGACTATACTACAAAGCTACAGTAATCAAGACAGTATGGTACTGGCACAAAAACAGAAATATAGATCAATGGAACAGGATAGAAAGCCCAGAGATAAACCCACGCACATATGGTCACCTTATCTTTGACAAAGGAGGCAGAAATGTACAGTGGAGAAAGGACAGCCTATTCAATAAGTGGTGCTGGGAAAACTGGACAGCTACATGTAAAAGTATGAGATTAGATCACTCCCTAACACCATACACAAAAATAAGCTCAAAATGGATTAAAGACCTAAATGTAAGGCCAGAAACTATCAAACTCTTAGAGGAAAACATAGGCAAAACACTCTATGACATAAATCACAGCAAGATCCTTTTTGACCCACCTCCTAGAGAAATGGAAATAAAAACAAAAGTAAACAAATGGGACCTAATGAAACTTAAAAGCTTTTGCGCAGCAAAGGAAACCATAAAGAAGACCAAAAGACAACCCTCAGAATGGGAGAAAATATTTGCAAATGAAGCAACTGACAAAGGATTAATCTCCAAAATTTATAAGCAGCTCATGCAGCTTAATAACAAAAGAACAAACAACCCAATCCAAAAATGGGCAGAAGACCTAAATAGACATTTCTCCAAAGAAGATATACAGAGTGCCAACAAACACATGAAAGAATGCTCAACATCACTAATCATTAGAGAAATGCAAATCAAAACTACAATGAGATATCACCTCACACCAGTCAGAATGGCCATCATCAAAAAATCTAGAAACAATAAATGCTGGAGAGGGTGTGGAGAAAAGGGAACCCTCTTACTGTTGGTGGGAATGTAAATTGATACAGCCACTGTGGAGAACAGTATGGAGGTTCCTTAAAAAGCTACAAATAGAACTACCATATGACCCAGCAATCCCACTACTGGGCATATACCCTGAGAAAACCATAATTCAAAAAGAGTCATGTACCAAAATGTTCATTGCAGCTCTATTTACAATAGCCCAGAGATGGAAACAACTAAGTGTCCATCATCGGATGAATGGATAAAGAAGATGTGGCACATATATACAATGGAATATTACTCAGCCATAAAAAGAGACGAAATTGAGCTATTTGTAATGAGGTGGATAGACCTAGAGTCTGTCATACAGAGTGAAGTAAGTCAGAAAGAGAGAGACAAATACCGTATGCTAACACATATATATGGAATTTAAGAAAAAAAAAATGTCATGAAAAACCTAGGGGTGAAACAGGAATAAAGACACAGACTTACTAGAGAATGGACTTGAGGATATGGGGAGGGGGAAGGGTAAACGGTGACAAAGCAATAAAGAGGCATGGACATATATACACTACCAAACGTAAGGTAGATAGCTAGTGGGAAGCAGCCGCATAGCACAGGGAGATCAGCTCGGTGCTTTGTGACTGCCTGGAGGGGTGGGATAGGGAGGGTGGGAGGGAGGGTGACGCAAGCAGGAAGAGATATGGGAACATATGTATATGTATAACTGATTCATTTTGTTGTGAAGCTGAAACTAACATACCATTGTAAAGCAATTATGCTCCAATAAAGATGTTTAAAAAAAAAAAAAAAGACTATTAATAAAAAAGACATACCTTTCCCTGAACATTGAAAATAAAGGATTTATTACTTGTGATTTTCTGAGCCAGGTGTTCATAAACCTGTTTAAAATTTGGCTAATAATAACAATCTGCCGTGCGCTGTTCAGATCCAGAATTCCAGAGACCTGCCAGCCAGGTGATAATTGGGGCTGCTGGTGAGGCCTGCTTTTGCTCATACAGTTCTATGAGGGGAATATTCTCAACCGAGACAGGCTTGTGCTGGTGAGGGGTGTTTCTTTCCACTCAGAGGCACTGTCTGCTTGAGTGAAAACAGGTCTGATTGCCATTTTGCCTGTTATGTAATGAGTCGAGTGCACCCCCGAGTTAAGTGGCTCCATGTTTCCAGTGTATTCCAATGATGATTTAGTTCCCCTTTGTGAGTTGTCACCCTGGATCAGTTCCAGGCTGGCCTGTTTAATCCAGCTCTGGGGAAAAGCCAATTCCATCTGCCAGTGCCTTCAGCAGCTAAGTCGTGTTTGCCCTTGAAATCCCTGTCTCTGAAGGTTTAACCAGATAAAACCAACCTACTCTGTATCTCTTTTGGTTTTTGTTTTTTGAATTGTGAATTCATCCCAGGTAAATACAATAAAACTTTACCAAATCAGAAGACATAAGAACAGCCACTCTGATTAACAGCATCTAAATTATGAAGAAATCTGATCCTACCTTCTGCTGTACATGGTCGCTCATGTTATATCAACTTGGTAGAAGGTTTCTCTTGAGCAGAGAGAGTCTCTGCGGTTTGGGGAGAGTCTTATCATCAGGAGGCCCTAGGCTGAGGCTCCACCTCGGCCGGACGCAGACCTGGGTTGGAATTCCAGCTGTGGTGCAAGCTGGCTGTGTGACTGAAGGCAGCCTTCCTTACCTGGTGGAACTCTCATCTCTTTATATGTGGATACTACTTCCTTCCAGAGTGGTTTGGAAGAGTGAACAAGGCATGATGGCAGCATGCGTGGTACATAGTAGACGACAGGTACCCCTTGCCTGGCTCTTGACCCCAGGCATCTTAGAAAAGGCATTGGACACGAGGTGGAGTGACTGCTCTGCTGGGTAGCTCCTGTGTCTCCCTGGTAAAGTACAAGGCGATTCCTGCTCTGTTCTGCCCCACCTACTCCGTGAGAATTGTGAGGAGCCTTTGAAAAGTAGGAACTTAGGGTGTGTGGTTAGAATCAGAGGGCTTCTATGGCAGGCTCTTTTTTCTTTCTTTCTTTTTTTTTTTTTTTTTTGTGGTACGCGGGCCTCTCACCGCTGTGGCCTCTCCTGCTGCGGAGCACAGGCTCCGGATGCGCAGGCTCAGCGGCCATGGCTCACGGGCCCAGCCGCTCCGCAGCACATGAGATCCTCCCGGACCGGGGCACGAACCCGTGTCCCTTGCATCGGCAGGGGGACTCTCAACTACTGCGCCACCAGGGAAGCCCTTTTTTTTCTTTTTAATCTGACTTTCTGGGCTTGAATCCTAGCTCTGCACCTTATAATTAGGTGTATGACCTTGAACAAATTATTAACACCCTCTCTGGCTCTCACCCTGTCTCACAGGATTGCTGTGAGATTAAATGATGTACTGTGTGTAGAGTGGGGCATATGGAACTAGTACCGGGTGAATCTCAAGAAATATGCCAGTAAATTTGCCAGAATACTTTTAGAAGGGAGACAGAGAATCTGACTCAAAAGAATATCCGTGGTTTTAAAATCTCTCCAGTTTGAACCTCGGCTTACTGTGCTGCCTTTTCTATCATGTTATGATAGTTTAGACCAGGGAAGGTCATCTTTGTCCTGAATAAACTTAAGAGTGATCATATGCTGCCATGTGGGACTCACTCATTCAGAAGGGCAGAGCATTGGGAGTTAGTCTTCCTGGATTTTCTCCATGAGTAAACAGATCTTTCCCCATCTGGAAGAATTCTTACCAGAATTGACGAGATTTGCAAAGTGAAAGCTCTGGACCTGCGTTGTCCAATATGGTAGCCACATATGGCCACTGAGTATTTGAAATATGGCTAGTATGACAGAGGCACTGAATTTTTAATTTTATTTAATTTTAGTTCATTTAAAATTTAGAACTAATAATTAATTCAGTTATTGGAAAACTTTTACATATGTGTGGGACAACTTGGGCATCTACTTTTCGACTGTAAATTTTTTAAAGTTTAAATCAGATCAAGTATTTCTGATGAAAATTTAGTGCCTGAGTTGAGATGTGCTGTAAGTGCAAAATACACAACAGATTTTGAGGTGTTACTGTGAGAAAAAATTATGTCAATATTTTAGTACTTTTTATATTGATTCTATGTGGAAATGATAGTTTGGATATTTTGCGTTAAATACATTATTACAATTAATTTCTTTTTGCTTTTTTAATGTTGCTCCTAAAATTTTAAAATAATGTACATGGCTCACAAAATTCTATTGGACGGTGCTGCTCTAGACGATCCTTGAAAGAATCGGATAATTTCTAAATTATTAAGTGAAGTAGAAGTTTTTCCAATAGACTGCAGATTATGAAAGTGGTTTTTTTCTTAAGTTTTCTGTTTCAGTTTACCAATTAACAAGTTTAGAGGAATTTTTTTAAATGCTTAAAATTGGAAAGAAAAAGCACGTAGCAGATGTGTTACCTGAACCTCACGTGGTAACAGCCTGAGGCTCCATTTAGATGTCTTGGCTGTAGTCTTTCCCCTCAGCCTTCTTACGAAATGTACGAAGGGAGGCACTCACCACCATCCACCAGGATATGAACCCACACACTGTTTTTCAGCTAAATATTCTGCTTCCTTGATGATTGTTGGCTCTGAAATTTGATGCAGATACCTTGTTCCCCGGGTCACATTTTGCCATGCCCAGGAGATCGGTTTAGGAACTGTCATCCAGGAGAAAATGACTTTTAATCACCTATAGCAAGTAGCACTCCCTTCTTACTGTAGTACCAGAAATACAGAGATACATTCCTAAGGGAATAATTGCTGGCTTGATGTTTAGTTGTAACCGGTGTGTGTATGAAACATGAGAAGATAATACAATGAAAGTCATCGGTATTCTGTTTCACATTTATGCCCTGGGTGACACTTAAGTGTATTTTAAGTGGTGGGGGGAAGAGTGTTAGATTCAGAATCATCTTGGTCTGGGTTTGAGTCCTGGCTGTGTCACAAAGTGATGGTAGTGAGGTTTCCTAACTTCTCTGATTGTGTTCCTGTGTAATTGGTGCCAACAAACACCAGTCACTTTCCTTGTCAAAATTCTTCCATTGTAAGTACTTTATCTGTGACACCCGCACCCCTTTCTGTAAGAAACATGGCAAATACCTTGCCGTCCTCATACTTTTCCATACTGAGCAAGTGAATGAGAGAGTTTACTTTCCAGTACTGTAAACTTTATCTAGGAATTAAACAGGATTTGATATTTATATATTAGATAGAAACCATTATCAAATTTCATGAAGAATCTGAAATTCACTGTTTTTAAATTACAGTATTAGAGTATAGAATTCATTTCCACCAGCAGCCTGAAAGCAGTTAATAGTAGAGGAGAAGCACTTAGTAAGAGAAGATATTATAGCCTTCTCCTTTTACTGAGGGTAAATTGGATGAAATGTACATTCTCTGGATAGAAAATGATAAAATAAAATATAAGTAGGCAGTGGTTTACAAGATTTAGCAAAAGCAAATCAAAGTAATTAAATGCATTAAAGACTTAAACTGAGTGCAGTTCTTTTTCTGTTTCTGTTACTTGCATGTTGATAGGTTGTCTTTTTTCTGGTCAGAAGTCTGGCTGTAGACACTGTGCCTGTCTGAAGGAGAGTCCTGAGCATTCTTCCCAGCAGGGGCATTCCCTTTCTATGAAAAGTGCTTCCCTTGGTAGACTGTAAACCTCCTGAGGGCTGGTCTGAGTCTTTTATTATACCCTCTGTGCCCAATACAGTGTCTGATGCATGGTAGGTGCTGAGCGAATATCAGCTGAATGGATGGAGGATAAATGATGCTTAGACTATAGAGCTGGTTCTGTAACATTCTCTGAAGAGAACTCTACTTCAGGTACATTATAGGCTGCCCAACACAGTGCCTGACACGTGTTACGTGCTCAGTAAATGTTGGGCAAATGGAGGCGTGAATGTGGGCTTAAGTATAACTTCCAATTTATAAAGGACTTTTGGGAGTATGACCTGTTTATTTTTTTGATATTTAAAAATATCTTTATTAACATGAGGTCGGAAATAATTTCTTAAGAAACAAAGAGCATGTCATATAGGAAACAATTGATAACTTTGGCTACATTAAAATTATGAACTTTATCAAAAGGCTATATAGAGAGTGAAAAGATAAAATATTTAAAACACTTATAAATTCACAAAGGAGAATATGTAAAGAATGCCTGTGAATCAATACAGAGGATAGGCAACCAACTGAAGCAAAAATCCAGGAGTGGAGAAGGGTGGCGAAATACTTGAACAAGCACTTCATAAAGAGGAACCGCAAGGAACCAGTAAAATGAAAAGTTGCTCAACCTCTTGAGTAATGTGATTACAAACCCCCCACAAGATACACCCTCACCTCCACTTGATAAGCAAAAGGTTTTTAAGTCTGATAATGGCAAATCCTGACAAGAATGTGAAACAGCATGAACTCTCAGATACCGCTGGTGAGAATCAAATTATTAGATTCACCCACTTTGTTTTTTTTTAACTTTTACTTTTTTTTTAACTGAAAAAAAGTTGACATACAGTATCATGTTAGTTTCAAGTAAACAACATAGGGAATTGACTTTTAAATACATTATGAATTGATCACCATGATAAATCTAGTAACCATCTGAATATAACCCATTTATAATTTGGGAAGCAAAGAAGGTTCTTTTAAGCAGAGAGTTGAAGTTGAACATTAAGAAGGCACCACGAGTGACAGATTGACCAGAGGCCAGGAGCCCAGGTAGGAAGGTGTCAGTGGCAAGAAACGACGAGGGCTGGGGAGGAGAGGATGGGCAGGGCTGCAGCTAACTGATGAAGTGCAGTCCCGGGGGAAGGGGGAAAGGGGCCTGTGAGGTTGCTCTGGGCAGGGGCTGGGGCAGCTCTGTGGCAGAGGGAGGGAGGGTTGCAATAGGGTAAGATTAAAGTACAAGGAGTAGATGTTAAGAGAATTCCCACGTGGTGGCCTCAGTTCTTTGGAGAAGTAGAAGTTCATCTGCTTTGGGGAGAGGAGGTGAAGCCTGGGGTTACAAAGAAGAATCCATGATCCCCTACCTGGAAAGGAACTCTTCTCAATGCTGATGTAGCCATCTTCCTATGAATTCTGGTTCTTTGACGGATAATTCCACAGGGAATTCTGGTTCTCCATCTGATGCAGTTGGTCCACAAGGACCTTCGGGATCTCACATCAGTAGACACAGTTTTGTTGTGATCAGATGCCTAAGTCTATGAAAAACGCTATTTGCAAACCCTCCAGCAAGTTGATTTGGTTCCAGCTGGTACCTCTCTTGTCCGTCCCATATACATGGAGAAGTGCCATAATCCTCATGTAGAAAGCTTTTCTGCTTTAATGGTCCACTCTTTAAATTGTTCCTTGAAAGGAAGGGGGTGAACTGACCTCAGGTGAATGAATAGACACTGGGATAGTGTAGAGGTGTCTCCCTCATTATCACCATAAAATATATTTATGCTTTTACATGAAGCTTGTTAATATAGGTAAATAGTAGCTGCATACATTTTTATTTGGTATTCTTTTTTTTTTTTTTAATCATTTGCCATGTCAAACCACAGCAATCCATGCTTATAACCAAAGAAGGCCGTAATATAGCTCTGAAGTTCCAAGATCCTGCCCCCATAAACACCCTCTCTACTCTTTGAAATGTCATCATGGCTTTGTAACAGAAACTGACTGCTTCTGAATTAAATATTGATTTAATCTACGCTTCCTTTTGGATTAATTCAATAACTAAAATAAAGTGTTCGTAATCTTTTCCCTCTTGTGCTCTCACCCTGTGGGGAGACCACTAGTCATACAGTGGTCCTCTCCTTCCAGACACCAGCATCCCCTGAGCCACGGGGCAGCCATTTACCAGGTATTATAGGGTTGGGGTGCCAGGCAACCTGTAAAGGTGGGACTGGCCCCCAATCTCTGTGCCTTATGTTACCAGCCTAGAACAGCCTGTGAAAAACTCTTAAAGCTAATTGGCAAGCTCAGATGGACTTGGAAATGTACCTGACTTTGATCCAAATTATTCTATATACACAGCCAAGTTGTGTTAGGAAATGGACACTTCCTGTCATTAACTCACAGCTAATGCAGACAAATATGACTGCAAATCCACTTTAGAAATCTCGTGTGACTGGTCTGTAGGAGCTGGGTTCTCTCTTATTGCCTCACTGCCTCATTTCTCTCTTCTTCCTTCTTTCTCAAACTGCATTCCTGATTCAATTAAAGTTCAATCTATTTTTCTCCTGCTGTTCATGGAAAGACTATGGATTGGAAAGGCACATTCAGACTAGGGTGGTGGTCAACTGCTGTCATGGACTCATTGTTCAAGGTCAGAGTAACCAGTTTATTGGCCATTTACACCTCACATCAAGTATATTTAAGTCTGCCCTTCTAGAAACTCAGGCATTTTGGTACGAGGGTAGTTACAGAGAAAGTCACTTGGGCAAAAACCCAGGAATTACATTTTTATTTAGTCTATGTTTTATGCTTGTATATTTATGTCATCTGCACATCTTAAAGATGGTTTTTTTTTGTTTTTTTTTTTTACCTGCTCAAAGGTCACACCTCAGTCCTTCTTGTGCCCTTGAGCACTGTATACTCTTGAAGCCAAGCAGTAGTCCTTATGTACTTACTCTTGTGGCTGGACTAGAATTGCCAGAAGACGTTTGTATGTGTTTTTCTCCCGATTATCAAAATAATCCATGTTCGTACAAAAAAGTATAAGCAGGAGGGAAAAAATAATCAGTTCCTTTAGGGGTCACCACTGCCAATCTCATGACAAGGTTTTCTTTTTGTACATTCTTTTCTTCACATAATTGAGCACTTATTCTGTATGTGACTTTATGTTCAGTTACTTTTTTGTTTAATAGTATAAGCATTGGGTTTCCCTGGTGGCGCAGCGGTTGAGAGTCCGCCTGCCGATGCAGGGGACACGGGTTCGTGCCCTGGTCCGGGAGGATCCCACATGCCGCGGAGCGGCTGGACCCGTGAGCCATGGCCGCTGAGCCTGCGCGTCCGGAGCCTGTGCTCCGCAACGGGAGAGGCCACAACAGTGAGAGGCCCGCGTACCGCAAAAAAAAAATAAATAAATAAATAAAATATTATAAGCATTTCCCCGTATCATAAAAAGTTTCTTGTTTAAAAAAAATTTCAGTGGTTGAATATTGTCTTATGGTATATATTTAAATCATTTTAACATTTTATTTTTGACATTTGTTTTCTGATTTTTTTAAAAACCATTAAATATAAACTTTGAATATGCTTTTATAGATATTGATTCAGTTTTAAAAGTCTATCCAGGAACGTTGGGCTGTCATTGGCAGTATGAGAGCACTTGTGTTGTCGTGCCCTGAAGATGATCAGGTCTTTCATCTTTGCCAGTTCGGGATGTGAGAATGGCACCTCATTTTAAATTTTACTGTTTTTATTACTAATGAAGTTGAATAGTTTTCATAAATAGAAGAGTCATTTGTTTTCTCTCTTTTGTGATTGTTTATGTCCTTGTCTGGTCAAATTGTCATTTATGATAATTGTGACATTGATGATTTTCCATTTTCCTAGAAGGATGTGTTGGAATGCATAACTTTGAGCATGGTGTCTTCTCACTGATAGTTAATTGCGTGCCAAATTGGCCTGTATTTGAGGGGAAATCAGGCGTGGAAGTGTCAAAGAGAACACACCCGGAGGTTGTGATGTGGCTTGTTGGTTGTGACAGTCAGCATCTGGAAAGTCAAGTCTACCCAGTGAGCACCCGTCCTCCCTCACCCAGACCTTGTGGGTACCCCGTCATCACCCTGCATCCTGCCCTGTCCAGGCAGACGTGGTATAATGCCTGTTGACAGAGGAATAATAAAAACACAGCGTGTTGGCTCATAATGAAGTGTTCATTGACCCCTTGAAGTGATTCTTACCTGCTTCTTTTTTTTTTTTTTTTTTTTTTTTTTTGCGGTACGCGGGCCTCTCACTGTTGTGGCCTCTCCTGTTGCGGAGCACAAGCTCCGGACGCGCAGGCTCAGCGGCCATGGCTCACGGGCCCAGCCACTCCGCGGCATGTGGGATCCTCCCGGACCGGGGCACGAACCCGTATCCCCTGCATCGGCAGGTGGACTCTCAACCACTGCGCCACCAGGGGAGCCCCTTACCTGCTTCTTTTCTGCTCATGTTTCTTCTCAGGCTGCTTGGATTACTTTTCTTGCCTACCCCTTAAGATAGTTTCCAGGCAGTCCTTGACCCCGTCTCTCCTGCCTCTCCTTGCATTCTCCAAGTTCTCTACCGTACTCCGTGCCTTCAGTTGCTGCCCACAGGCCAGACCTCCCCAGACCAAACCTCTTCTCCAGTCTGCAGACCCATGTAGCCTTCTGCCTGTTGGGGGTTTCCCCCTGGTGTCCCACGGGCACATCTAATGCAGTGTGCCCTCAAATGAACCTGTTCCCTTCCCCTGACTGGCCCTGTGGCCTGGATTCTGTCTCCTGGTAAAAAGACCTCTCCTTCATCCTCCATGCTACTCGACACCTGAGTAGCATCTTGAGACTCTGCTTTTCCCTCATTGGCAACATGCCATGGGTTATATGAAGCTCTGTCATTTCTACCTCCTTCACAACCTTCATCCGCATCCCTCTTCCTCCTGCCCTAGTTCAGGCTGCACTCCCTGAATGAATGATTTTCACTTTCCCAATTAGAGACAGTCTTTAAAAATAAGTAAATCAGGTTTCTCTAAAGGAGAATTGATGTTTTTCAGAGCATGGTATTGTAATGGAATATGTATTAATTCTATGTGTGAAGTAAATCCTCATCCATTAATTTATCTTTTATAGAAACCTGAATTCTTAACCTACTTGCTTGGCTTAAAGCAAATGCACCTTGAATAACCTCTAACACATATTAGTCCAGTGAGAGGCCCTGGGCATTACTCTCTATTTAAAGTGTTTTTGATTTGAGGACTTGACATTTTTCCTTTGGGTCTTAATTCTTTCCATATTCCGTATGTGTTGTTTTTCTGTAATGTTGGAATTATCCTTTATTAGCTAGTTTTTCAACTTCACCTCCCATGGAATCAGGCAAGAAATACAATTATTTTCATAAGATTCTTTAATGGAGTAAAATTAATATTTTGGAGAATGAAAATATGGTGAATTGTTTCCTAAGGATTGAAAGACTTTATTAAGATAGCAAAATATCCTTCCCCAGGGTTACATTTTTTTTCAGGGCTTATTGGAAATATGGTGCTGGGAAGAATAAAAGGAAATTTAATACCATGGAAGCTGGAAACAGCCACTGAAATCCAATCTTTAGAACACATATAATGCACTAATTCCCAGAGATTTAAGATAGCTCCATTCGCTTCTTGAGGCTCTCAGGCTCCTTATGACCAAGACATGAAAAGGTTTTTCAGCACGAATATACCATGACATATTTTGTTTACTATGAATACTGACTACACCTGAATATGGGATGTCCCAGGGTTCTGCCTTCCCTTATCGGTATCAAGTTGCTTCATCGTTGTACCTTTCTTAGATGGGGTTCCCCCAGTACAGATCCTGTGACCAAGATTCAAGCACAAGTAGGCTCCCTGGGAGGTTATCCTGGAAAGCATTGTTAGGGGAATAGGCATGTGAATTAGGGAGGAGAAGAAAGCTGGTAAAGGGATGCTCTGGAGCAGGTAGCTCAATCCCTGGTGAATTCTAGGAAACATTCTTCAGAATCATCCCATCTGAGGGGCCAGCAAGCTGGGATATGTCTCCTCCAACTCATATTCATCATTGATGAGTGCTCCTCAGACCAGCGCTTAAGGTCTGTTCCTTGCTGGGGCCAAAAAAAGAGCCCTCAGGTGGAGGTCCTGGGTGCTTGCTGTACACGTGTTCAGGAGAGGGGGCTGAGGGCAGTACGACTGGGGCACCAGCAGTGCCTGCTGAGTGCACTGCTTTAACATTCTTAACATTGACAGACGAAGTCACTTGAGAGAGAGACACCTCAGGCGGTCAGAAACAAAGCACATGCAGAGACTGTCAGTAGAATGTACTTAAGTCGTATCAGTGCCTGATAGATGTCGGAGTGCATCTAATAGATACTGAGAATTGGCCATTGATCCTGAAACGGGGAAGGGAAGATGTAGAGGGAATCTCCGAGAGGTGTCTAGATGTTGTTCCTAAAAGGACACATCCTGCCTCAGTCACAAAGGCTGATAAGCCATTACAGTAACAAATGGAACAGCTGGATCGTCCCAGCTCCTTGTAGGGTCGCAGTTTCTTCAGTGCTAATCAGCCTACAGAATTATAGCTAGGCCCACAAGGAAATTACGATATTTTTTCCATGCACTCAGATCTGGAAGAAAACAAAAATCTGGCGGAAATCTGTGGCCAGCCAAGTGTGAACAGGGCCACCTTCATTACTTGGGGAAATTCCTGGGGAAGGAAAAAAAGGTGGAATCCAGTGCTGCTAGTGGACCTTAAAAAGAATCCTCTGCTACGTGTGTGTCTATTCTTTCTGTTATGCAACAGTCTTGATGATACATCTTAACATGGAAAATATATCCTAATATCCTGTTGTCTGTTCTGTTGGTGTCATCTAGGGGACAAGGTGATAAGATCTTGATGCTATCAGCTATCTAATTACTTAGACCTGTTTCATGGTGGCGGAACAACAGGAGAGTGTTCCTGCCCTAAAAGAGTCCCCAGTGCAGCCATGAGACAAGCAGAGAAGTAGCTGCCACTGTGATAAACTGATTATACTGGGGACAGAGGAAGGAGCAATTAAATCTGCTGTTTGGGGAGGCATCCCAGAGCTGTGACTTTTGACTTGGGCCTTAAAGATGACTGGGTTTCACTCAGGGATAAAGGAGGAAAATGGCAGTCCAGGCGGAGACCAGTGAGAGCAAAGGCAAGGGGCCTGAAAGTGCAGAGCGTGGTCAGGCAGCGGGGAGTGGTTGGTGTGAGTGAGATTGTGCCGGCAGGCAGAAGTCAGCCTGTGAGAGTCCTGAGAGCCTCGCCCCTGCCTGTGCCATCTCCCCTGCACCATTGTCAACAGGTATTAACCACTTACAGCCACACCATTTCTATTGGCTCACGTCCACGTTCCCATCAAACATCCTGCTGTCGTAGAAACAAACAGCTTAGGTGCGGGATGATGAATGGCGCTTATAGAACTTGTGTGAGGTTCGGAGTCCCATCAATGCAGCCTTTTGGCAGTGAAACCTACATTTTGTGCTAAGTGGCTGGTTAGTGATCCCTGTAAAGCCTGTGGATGCCTTGTTAAAGGGGAAGGTGACATGCTTCATACAGGTGGTGAATATTATGCATAAAGTATATTATTTATCCTCTCTTTGCCATGTATTTCCTCAGTCCATCAAGCCCCAAGTGTTCTGTGTTCTAAATATCTAGCTATGTTTAACAGTATATAGAATTAGTTACTTCCTCTTTTATCATTTATGGAGTGTTTTTCCCCATGGAATTCCCCATTCCTCTGTAGATTCACTTTCATTCCACCCTTTGAAACTGAATTCAGGCTCCCAGGAGATGCCTCCCTAATGATTTCATAACATAAGATGAAGACTTAAAAGTAGTTGATGCCAGGCTTCCCTGGTGGTGCAGTGGTTGAGAGTCCGCCTGCCAATGCAGGGGACACAGGTTCGTGCCTCGGTCCGGGAAGATCCCACGTGCCGCGGAGCGGCTGGGCCCCATGAGCCATGGCCGCTGGGCCTGCGCGTCCAGAGCCTGTGCTCCGCAATGGGAGAGGCCACAACAGTGAGAGGCCCGCGTACTGCAAAAAAAAAAAAAAAAAAGTAGTTGATGCCAAAGAAAGAAATGTGAGGACGTCTTGAGTCTGATTTAGTAAATTGGCCCCTGGCTGCTCTGTATCTTTGGATGAATCGCTGTCCTTTAGTGAGTGAATGTAAGAATAATCAAGTCTAAGAAACAGATCCAGCAGCCAGACGCATGAATCCTTCTCTCTACCCCTTGTCAGTCACTCTCCCCAGCACGAGGGAAAAAACAAAAGTAAATGGGATCTATGTTCAGTTTTGTATTTAGCATCCAGTTTGCAGTGTGCCTTTGCTGTGCACTGGTGCTCTTCTCCAAGTGCAGGGACTGGGATGGGGGTCTGGTCCTTGAATTTGGGGAGATTGCTCTTGTCGTTTCCAGTCTGATAAGTGCTGTCACCCTAACAGCCCTAAATCTTGATGTGACCTGGCCTTGCCCACGTGAATCTTCACCCACTATTGAGACCATCATAGTCTAATGACCAGAGTGTTAGATTTATTGTTTCCATATCATAGCCATCAAAAGCTTCCAGCGGAGAACCTGGTTTTGAGGATGGATGAGCTCTTTTCTTTCTGCATGAGCAGAAAATTGTATGGGAGGGTACAGATCCGTGGCCAATAGATAAGTATTAAAGTAGTTCTTGAGTGGTTCGTCAGCCCCTTGTGGAAGAATATCAGTTATGCTATTTTCACTGAATTTTAGGCTTGTGAAGGTTTGAGTGAACCCTAACATCCATTCTGTAAGAATCAGGGCTTTTGTCAATGCTCAAAAATATTATATCTGAAGATGAAGACTCCAAACCTTTGTGTATCAACTTTGAGGAAAATTTTTTAGGGCTAATCAAGATGATTTTGAGTAGAAGTTTCTCCACGTCTAATTACCTGAGAGATAACCGTGGTGATCTTTAGTTTTATGACCTCAACGCAGGACTTCTGGGAGTATGTGCCAGTCTCACACATTAGAGAGTACTTTGGACACATATGACATTTCTGGGATGTTCCAAAAGACAAAAGTATGCTAAGCTAGAATTGTTCTCCAAATCCAGGATTCATGACCACACTTTCCAAAATGGTGTTAAAAGTTCCTTGGCTTCTGTAAACATATTTGTTCATCATGAAACGAAGTTAAACAGGATTTATTTTCATTGTGGTGCTTCTCAGAGACTTTACATGCTAGTGAGTACAGTGGCTTTTCAGGGGTGGCACATAGGATACGGCATTTGTCCTGGGATCCCTTTGATCTGAAAGCACCTGCAAGCCGTCTCCCAGAACTCATGTCACTCTGACACAGTGGGGGAGATGCTGACATGTGGTAGATTTAAAGTAGATTTAAAGTCTTCCCATCCAGGACTGGAGCCTGTTTCCCTACCCCTTGAATCTGGGCTGGCCTTCTGACTTGCTTGGAGTGATCGATACAGCCCAGGTATCCTGTGAGTTCCAGAGTCCAGTTCTCTAAAGTCCGGCAGTTTCACTTTTGCTCTCTTGGGGCTTTGCCCGGAGACCTGCATGTGAGGAAGCTGGTCTAGCCTATAGGAGGATGAGAGGCCGGTGGAGGAGAGCCTAGATGCCCCCATCAACAGGCAGTGTTAACTGCCAGATGTGTGAATGAAGCCTTCGAGGGCCTTTAGCACAGCTGACCTGACTGAGAGCAGTGCGTGAGTGAGCCCAAGCAACACACGGAATTGTGAGAAGTCATAAGTCACTGTTGTTTTAAGCCACTAAATTTTGAGGCTCTGTTACACAGCCATAGTCAATGGATACACTAACATAAGCAGTAGCACCCGACAAAAACTTTGAAACAAGACTGAAAAAATATGGTTGTTTATCTAATCAGATACTTTCTGTGAAGCTTTTCTAGCTTAAAACTAAATTTCTGGACAGGGATTTTCCAGAAACCCGAGTCACATGAATAGTTAACAGGAACCTAAAATGTCTGGCATGTGATTCGCAGCACCGGAAAATGGCATCTAATCACAGACGGAGTGGTCCAGGGCGGTCGTGCTAACACTGCCTCCGGAAGGTTAGAGGAACTGAAGGAGTAGTTCACCTGACATTTTCCCGAGGGCTGGCTGACAGCTATCCCTGAAGGTGACCAGTGTCACTTAGGGCTCATCCTTCCAGCTTGAATATTAGCTTCCAGCAGACATCTGTTCCACCTGCCGACCAGCTATGGGGATGTGAGGTCTCATGATCTCGCCAGCATTCCTGGCATAGAGCTAGTTTAATTTTTCCTGGCTCCGTGGAGCAAATCTGATTAGCAGATGTCGAAGGGGCCCGTTTTCAGCAGGCCCTGGTGAGATGTGGAAGTGGACGAGGCCTGGGTGCTGCCCATTGCCAAGGCCTGACTGTGGAGGGCCCGGGCCTGGCAGCACTGGGTCCTGGGACATCACACCCACCGTCCTCTCAGTGCTCCAAGACCAGGAGGAGCTGTGGACGGGGACCTCAGGGCTGCAGGCTCGTGCACTGCAGCTGGGAGGCCTCAGAGCCACGTCAGTCGCTACGTCCGGGCCTTAAAATGCTCGGGCTAGAGGGTCGTGACAGTCAGGCCACAGCCGTGCTGGCCGCGGTGAGTTGGGAAGAGGCAGAGGATGCAAGAATCATGGGAGCTGGAGCTGGAGAAGACCCAGTTGGTCATGAAGCCTCTTCCTCCGTCATGGCCAGATGGTTCCCCTGGGAAACTCTGGAGCGCTTTGTAAAATCTGTTTCCGAATGACTCAGGCTGGGAGTCTTCCAGCTGTTCCCTTGGGACACGGGGTGGCTTTTTCTGTGAAGGAAATACTTTCCTCACGATTGGTTGGGACCTTTTGTTGGTTGGCTGCAGCCCCATCACTCCTGGCTGGTCTCCCTTGGACCACCCTGGACAAGTCTCCCTCTCCCTCTTGCCTTCCCACAGCTAAATCTCCATCACACTTCCGCTGAGCAGCAGTGAAGCAAAGGAGGAGGGGCCTGCTTCCCAGTCTCCAAGCTTTCCGAAATGACGACTTTCTCCAGCTGCTTCAGTCTTCTGACCCCCTACCCCGAATCTCTCTCATTTTTTATCCCTGTTACATTTCCCATATGTGAACCCTGTGCTGGTAGTTCACAAGCTCTGTGAAGAGTTTATACTCCATCTCATGGCCATGTCACTGTCACTGAAAATTCTTTGGAGTTTTGTTAGATTAGATCGACCCTGGTTTATATGTCATAGCCCAATGGGTGCAAAAAACTCTAAATGGAACTCGGCTCCTCCAGAAACCAGTAACAGCGATATCCTACACCATACACAGCGACTGGCACGGCCGTGTGAACACCGTGGTCCTAGGGCATTTCTTTTGGGGGTTGATGTATCTCAGGGTAAGTCAGTAAAACAAAGAAAATAAGCCTGTGTGTCTGCACAGACCACAGCCATGTTAGGGACAGTTGGTAAGCAAGGGATCGTGGTTTTGTGGGTCTCTGACTTTGCTGTCACTGATGAAACTGGGACACGAGAAGCCAGAGCTCTGCAGTGTGACTTCACGGTCAGGGCATGTGGTGTTTGTGGGCCACGAGGACCAAGCTGCAAGAGCGGCTTAGATCAGGGTTTTTCTGAGCACGTTGCAGAGTGTGACAGTTCCTGGGGGCATTGTAGGGGCTCACTGGATGTAATGGTTGTGACAGGAGCAAGGTGGCCCTTGTCAGCCTCTTACTTTTTAATCAGCACAGCTCTGCTTTGATCTGTTTCATATACAGAACTGGGGTTGCTTGTCAGATCCCGTTTGATAAATAGTGTTCTACGCTCAGAAGAAAGTTTGCAAACCGCAGGTTCAGAGGACTGACTTCTAGTAAAAACAAACACAGAGAGAAGCCTCTTTAGCCGAGCAAGTAACGATTACATTTCTGGGATCCACATAGATCAATCCGCAGACATTTGGAAGCAGCAAAAAGCAAAGAACTAAACAATTAGATGTTTCTGGGTAACTGCTATGTCATCAGGAAACTCTTAGTCAATATAAACAGAACATGTAGACTGTGACCTAAGTGGCAAGGGGAACAGGAGGCCAGTTCTGGTCATCTGTGCAGGTGACTCTGCCAGAGAATGTCGTTCTTAAATAAGCCCCAGTGAGCCATGGAGCAGAGCTTATAAGAGTCACGTGATAAAAGCTCCCATTACTGAGAGCTTTCCATTTGCTGAGAGCTGTGCCTCGGATACATGTCCGTGGTAGTAAATGTAGGTTCTACTATTATCCCCATTTCACACATGGGGAAACTGAGGCTCAGAGATCGAATAACTTGCCCAAGGTCACACAGCTGATAAAGTAGTGGAGCTGGGGTTAGGTCCCTTTGGTTAGAGTTTGCGTCTGTAAATGTTCTGCTACATTGCCTCTCTCTGTTAGTCCCTTTTCAATTTTTATACACGTGCGTGTTTTCCTCCCTAATGGTTTTGCTAAGTGGAGTACCTAAGGATACCTAGTTTGAAAAATGTCTTTCTTGTCATAGTTACAACTTTATGATCAACCCGCTCCAAGACGGGTCCCTATAAAGCTGAAATGTAGTGTTGTGTGTAAATCATCCTCATTGGTTGTAAGAAGAATGTAGAGAAAAGGAGCTAACAGTCTAACCTCACGGGGGGGGTACTAACACTAAGCAAGCGTGTGCAGCTCTGGAAGTGTGTGTCTGTGCCCGGATTTAATGGCTCACAGTCACTCCACAGTTTTACTGGTACAGGAGAAATTAGGACTCTTGAAGCCACGGCAGCAGGTCGCGTTGCTAAGGCAAATGGAATAACCTTTGCACAGGTTTTAAGTTCTTAAATGTTGGGTGTTTTTCTCAGATGGTACCTCAGCTTCTCCAGTCCATCCTCTGTGCCACACACGGCCTTCACAAAGGCTGGGTAAGGGTAGTCTTTGTGAGGATCTGCTGTTCACTTACTTCGTGCCCTTCCAAATGTGTGTGGACGATTCCTTATTTCTGCCAATAACCACATGGTTCCAGTGAGAGCGTTAGGTTCTGCTGAAACTTCTCTCCAGTCAGTTGACTCTGCTGGAGCAGAGTAGTTCCCTAAAGAGTGAACTTAACAGGCATTTAGTTTTGTTTTTGTAGGTGCATTTGGAAAAGCTGGAACTGTTTGAGTAGCTATCGCATAGCACATCCAGGCGGCTTGAACCATCTGCCTCCGTGCAACACACCAATTTTAAACAAGACTGAAGCCCGTAGTGCGTTTCTCTCATGGAGCCAGCGAGGCCCCGCGGGAGAAACATGAACTTGTGTGGGTGCCTAGGAAGTATTGAGCAATAACTCTCTCAAGTCACAAGGGCCCCATTTGCCTAGCAGAAATTTATGAACAGGGCCCTAGTGGAGTATACAAGTTCATTTTTCTTTCCCAAGTGCCTCAGTCACTTCCTGAAAGTAATGTTTTCATCGAAAGATTTGACCATACTGGATCTTTACAGAGATGCCTGAGAAATCCCACCCTTGACGCTGTAGCAGGTGAGGATGACTTTGCTGAGATAGGGCCTTGGATGTGGCCTCCTGGTGGGGAAAGAAAGTGTTGGTTGAAGGGGATGTGGAGAAAAAGTTGCTAAATAACAGGTATCTGTCTGACCTGATCTAACAGTTACCTAAGGTCTTGCAGGTCGTGGTAGAGCTGGGTAGTTTGGACCTGAATGGTTGTGAGAGTGCCTCGTGGTGACGGGCAGCTTGTCAGTGGTTTCCTAAACATCTGTCTCAAAGAGGGCGGTTGGAATTCCTACCGGGGAGTGTTTCCAGTCATTGTCCATGAGAAACGAGAGTGGGAGTAAGTGAAACAGATCAAGAGGAAATGAGTCTGTGCTCCACTTGGGATTACATGCAGATGAATTCCATATTTTGGTTAGGGAATGTTTTCTTTTAGAAAAGAGAAGACAAGAAAGAAAAGCTTAGAGTCTGACCGAGTTACTAAAAAGCAGACTGAGATGCAGATTAATGCCGGCCGAAACAGTCGCTTCAGTTTGCCCTTTTTGTGTTCTGGTGTGTGTGTGTGTGTGTGTGCGCGTGCACAAGAAAGGGACCCAGGACTTACTGGCACACGTTTCTGCCCTTGGCCTGACATCCCCGCCAAGGTGGCCTGACCTCGCCGGAACGAACTGTTTTAAAACTGCTGTAGTCAGCAGAGCTGTGGCTCCTCACTGCATCTGCACAGATCGGTGACTTGAAGATTCAGACAAATACAATAGCCGCCCACCCCTGCCTCCACAACCCCATGCATGGGAAACACGTTCCAGGACCTCCGGTGGATGCCTGAAAACTTGAGGGGGGGGGCACCAAACCCCGTATATCCTGTTTTTTCCTATCCATACACACCCGTGATAAAGTTTAATTTACAAATTAGGCATGGCCAGAGATTAACAACAATAATTAATAATAAATAGAACACATAATAATATACTGTAATAAAAGTTATGTGAATGTGGTTTCTCTCTGTCAAAATATCTTACTGTACAGATTTAATGCCTTTTCCATCTTAACCACTTGTCACGCACTCTGTCTGTCACTTTTGCAGTTGGAGGTGCAACAGCAAAACCAGAACGAATTTCTTTTTTCTTCACAATTTCGTACATAGAAGATTCATTCTTACTGAATATTAGCAGCCGCAGCATATGATTTTTTTTCTTTCCTTATTAAGTTGAGAACGTTTACCTTTTCACTTAAAGAAGAAGCCTTTTACGGCTTTTTTTGGCAGATCCAAATTGCCGGCCTCACTATTCTTGACTTTGGGACCCCTTTTCAGTCAAATAAGGGCGACTTGAGCACAAGCCCTGTGATATAGCGACAGTCAATCGGACAATTGCAGCAGGGCTACTAAGTGACTAACGGGTGGGACAAGCTGGACAAGGTGGTGATTCATGTCCCGGGAGGGACGGAGGGGGACTTTGGGAGATTTCGTCACACTACTCAGAATGGCACGCAATTTAAGGCTTGTGAACTGTTTATTTCTGGAATTTTTCATTTAATATTTTCAGACCATGGTTGACTCTGGGTAGCACACCACAGAAAGCGAAACCATGGATAAGGGGGAACTGCTCTAATATGTATTCATCCTGTTGACAAAAATCACAACTGAGGTTTTCCTGACTTAATTACAAGAAAGTGTCTATCGGTTTTGATTTAAAGATTTTATTTGCCCCCTCTGTCCCCTGTGTATAAATCATGGAATGGAGACGCTGATTTGCTCTTTGCCCGTTGTGTTCAAAATGTGCTACTTCCGATGATTCCAAACCTGACCCAAGCTCTGTTTTGCCCGCTGAGGAGTAGTCCGACAGGTAGTTACGAGACGCCAGCTGTGTGCGCCAGACGCCGTGTGAGGATATAATAGTGAGCAGGGAGACAGACGGGGTCCCTACCCTCCTGGAGGTCACGGTCTGCAGCCGCCTGGCAGCGGAGCTCTCGCAGCCTGGGGACTTGGAGTTAAGGGAGGCCCCGGGGAGCCGGGCAGAGCTGAGAACCTGGAGATGCTCCGTTGGCAGGTGTCTCCTCATTGCTACCCTGGCACTGGTGGGTGGTCAGTGATTTTCCTAAGCCGCCCTCGGGCCCCCAGCTTGCTCCCAGGTCAGTGGGCGGTGCTGTCAGCCCCTCAGGACCACCAGGGAAGGGAGTGCTGCTGCCCCCGCCCCACCCCCACCCGGGTCTGCCTCCAAGGTGGTCCCCTCTACTGTCTCCACAGTCACCTTCTCTGCCATCAGCTCCCAGACCACAGTGCCCCTAGGCCTTGCCTCGTCCTATTGATATTTTGTCCTCATTGTCACTGTGCAGCTCTCCCCGTCTCCTTACTCCTCCATCTGTGTGGACCTGAAGGTGACCTGACTGGGTGAAGAAGGGCTCTTTTTTCAGCCCCTGCACGGCCTCCCTGTGCTGCCTGTGCTTCTGGGACCTGCACGGGGGGTGGGGGGGGGCGGCCAGGATGGGGCTGGAGAAAGAGCTGCAGCAGCGCCTGACCCTATGCCCCTGCACCTAGGAGGCCAGGC